>NC_140576.1:38746346-39318846 GCF_057381845.1 Rhamphochromis longiceps | reverse complement strand
CACAGGACGGGATGTCAAAAAAGACAGGGGGTGCCATAAAAAGATTAAGAGAAATATAGAAAAGCAAGAAAAAACAAGTGGAAAACAAAGAAAAATAGTAAAAATATTAAAGATATGAAAGACAAGAAGTCACGTAAAAGAGAAAGACAAGAAGTCAGAAAAAGAAAAAGACAAGAAGTCAGAAAGAGAAAAAGACAAGAAGTCAGAAAAAGAAAAAGACAAGAAGTCAAATTAAAAAGCCCAAGTGGGAGGAGCTAACAAAAGTATAAAAGGCCAAGAGAGGCAAACAGAAAACAGAGAGAGACACACTGGGTCGGCCTGAAGAAGGCAAACACATGCCGAAACGTCGCGAACGGCCCAGTTGATACTAAATGTGCACTATAACCCTGGATAAGGGCAATTTTTTGAACCAGGGCAGGGACACCACCACCCGGCCCCATCGATGGCCCGTGCACCTCAGGCTGCCAGCTTGCTGGTGGCCTGATTCTTTTCTAACACCTAACCAGCCAGTGCCTCGTGGGGTTGGGGGTGCCCCTGCCCTCTATCTTACCCTAACCCTAACCACAGGGGGGTCCCTAAACACAAAAAACGAAGACAAGAAGTCACGTAAGAAAGAAAAACAAGTAGAAAAAGAAAAAGACAAAAAGTCAGAAAAAGAAAAAGACAAGCAAGTCACGTATAAGAAAGAAAGATAAGCAGAAAAAGCAAAAGACAAGAAGTCACGTACAAGAAAAAGACAAGTAGTCAGAAAAAGAAAAAGACAAGAAGTCACGTACAAGAAAGAAAGATAAACAGAAACAGAAAAAGACAAGAAGTCACGTAAGACAAAACAAAGAGAAAGGATTTAAAGGAAGGGGGTGCCATAAACAAAAATACAGTGAACACAGGACGGGATGTCAAAAAAGACAGGGGGTGCCATAAAAAGATTAAGAGAAATATAGAAAAGCAAGAAAAAACAAGTGGAAAACAAAGAAAAATAGTAAAAATATTAAAGATATGAAAGACAAGAAGTCACGTAAAAGAGAAAGACAAGAAGTCAGAAAAAGAAAAAGACAAGAAGTCAGAAAGAGAAAAAGACAAGAAGTCAGAAAAAGAAAAAGACAAGAAGTCAAATTAAAAAGCCCAAGTGGGAGGAGCTAACAAAAGTATAAAAGGCCAAGAGAGGCAAACAGAAAACAGAGAGAGACACACTGGGTCGGCCTGAAGAAGGCAAACACATGCCGAAACGTCGCGAACGGCCCAGTTGATACTAAATGTGCACTATAACCCTGGATAAGGGCAATTTTTTGAACCAGGGCAGGGACACCACCACCCGGCCCCATCGATGGCCCGTGCACCTCAGGCTGCCAGCTTGCTGGTGGCCTGATTCTTTTCTAACACCTAACCAGCCAGTGCCTCGTGGGGTTGGGGGTGCCCCTGCCCTCTATCTTACCCTAACCCTAACCACAGGGGGGTCCCTAAACACAAAAAACGAAGACAAGAAGTCACGTAAGAAAGAAAAACAAGTAGAAAAAGAAAAAGACAAAAAGTCAGAAAAAGAAAAAGACAAGCAAGTCACGTATAAGAAAGAAAGATAAGCAGAAAAAGCAAAAGACAAGAAGTCACGTACAAGAAAAAGACAAGTAGTCAGAAAAAGAAAAAGACAAGAAGTCACGTACAAGAAAGAAAGATAAACAGAAACAGAAAAAGACAAGAAGTCACGTAAGACAAAACAAAGAGAAAGGATTTAAAGGAAGGGGGTGCCATAAACAAAAATACAGTGAACACAGGACGGGATGTCAAAAAAGACAGGGGGTGCCATAAAAAGATTAAGAGAAATATAGAAAAGCAAGAAAAAACAAGTGGAAAACAAAGAAAAATAGTAAAAATATTAAAGATATGAAAGACAAGAAGTCACGTAAAAGAGAAAGACAAGAAGTCAGAAAAAGAAAAAGACAAGAAGTCAGAAAGAGAAAAAGACAAGAAGTCAGAAAAAGAAAAAGACAAGAAGTCAAATTAAAAAGCCCAAGTGGGAGGAGCTAACAAAAGTATAAAAGGCCAAGAGAGGCAAACAGAAAACAGAGAGAGACACACTGGGTCGGCCTGAAGAAGGCAAACACATGCCGAAACGTCGCGAACGGCCCAGTTGATACTAAATGTGCACTATAACCCTGGATAAGGGCAATTTTTTGAACCAGGGCAGGGACACCACCACCCGGCCCCATCGATGGCCCGTGCACCTCAGGCTGCCAGCTTGCTGGTGGCCTGATTCTTTTCTAACACCTAACCAGCCAGTGCCTCGTGGGGTTGGGGGTGCCCCTGCCCTCTATCTTACCCTAACCCTAACCACAGGGGGGTCCCTAAACACAAAAAACGAAGACAAGAAGTCACGTAAGAAAGAAAAACAAGTAGAAAAAGAAAAAGACAAAAAGTCAGAAAAAGAAAAAGACAAGCAAGTCACGTATAAGAAAGAAAGATAAGCAGAAAAAGCAAAAGACAAGAAGTCACGTACAAGAAAAAGACAAGTAGTCAGAAAAAGAAAAAGACAAGAAGTCACGTACAAGAAAGAAAGATAAACAGAAACAGAAAAAGACAAGAAGTCACGTAAGACAAAACAAAGAGAAAGGATTTAAAGGAAGGGGGTGCCATAAACAAAAATACAGTGAACACAGGACGGGATGTCAAAAAAGACAGGGGGTGCCATAAAAAGATTAAGAGAAATATAGAAAAGCAAGAAAAAACAAGTGGAAAACAAAGAAAAATAGTAAAAATATTAAAGATATGAAAGACAAGAAGTCACGTAAAAGAGAAAGACAAGAAGTCAGAAAAAGAAAAAGACAAGAAGTCAGAAAGAGAAAAAGACAAGAAGTCAGAAAAAGAAAAAGACAAGAAGTCAAATTAAAAAGCCCAAGTGGGAGGAGCTAACAAAAGTATAAAAGGCCAAGAGAGGCAAACAGAAAACAGAGAGAGACACACTGGGTCGGCCTGAAGAAGGCAAACACATGCCGAAACGTCGCGAACGGCCCAGTTGATACTAAATGTGCACTATAACCCTGGATAAGGGCAATTTTTTGAACCAGGGCAGGGACACCACCACCCGGCCCCATCGATGGCCCGTGCACCTCAGGCTGCCAGCTTGCTGGTGGCCTGATTCTTTTCTAACACCTAACCAGCCAGTGCCTCGTGGGGTTGGGGGTGCCCCTGCCCTCTATCTTACCCTAACCCTAACCACAGGGGGGTCCCTAAACACAAAAAACGAAGACAAGAAGTCACGTAAGAAAGAAAAACAAGTAGAAAAAGAAAAAGACAAAAAGTCAGAAAAAGAAAAAGACAAGCAAGTCACGTATAAGAAAGAAAGATAAGCAGAAAAAGCAAAAGACAAGAAGTCACGTACAAGAAAAAGACAAGTAGTCAGAAAAAGAAAAAGACAAGAAGTCACGTACAAGAAAGAAAGATAAACAGAAACAGAAAAAGACAAGAAGTCACGTAAGACAAAACAAAGAGAAAGGATTTAAAGGAAGGGGGTGCCATAAACAAAAATACAGTGAACACAGGACGGGATGTCAAAAAAGACAGGGGGTGCCATAAAAAGATTAAGAGAAATATAGAAAAGCAAGAAAAAACAAGTGGAAAACAAAGAAAAATAGTAAAAATATTAAAGATATGAAAGACAAGAAGTCACGTAAAAGAGAAAGACAAGAAGTCAGAAAAAGAAAAAGACAAGAAGTCAGAAAGAGAAAAAGACAAGAAGTCAGAAAAAGAAAAAGACAAGAAGTCAAATTAAAAAGCCCAAGTGGGAGGAGCTAACAAAAGTATAAAAGGCCAAGAGAGGCAAACAGAAAACAGAGAGAGACACACTGGGTCGGCCTGAAGAAGGCAAACACATGCCGAAACGTCGCGAACGGCCCAGTTGATACTAAATGTGCACTATAACCCTGGATAAGGGCAATTTTTTGAACCAGGGCAGGGACACCACCACCCGGCCCCATCGATGGCCCGTGCACCTCAGGCTGCCAGCTTGCTGGTGGCCTGATTCTTTTCTAACACCTAACCAGCCAGTGCCTCGTGGGGTTGGGGGTGCCCCTGCCCTCTATCTTACCCTAACCCTAACCACAGGGGGGTCCCTAAACACAAAAAACGAAGACAAGAAGTCACGTAAGAAAGAAAAACAAGTAGAAAAAGAAAAAGACAAAAAGTCAGAAAAAGAAAAAGACAAGCAAGTCACGTATAAGAAAGAAAGATAAGCAGAAAAAGCAAAAGACAAGAAGTCACGTACAAGAAAAAGACAAGTAGTCAGAAAAAGAAAAAGACAAGAAGTCACGTACAAGAAAGAAAGATAAACAGAAACAGAAAAAGACAAGAAGTCACGTAAGACAAAACAAAGAGAAAGGATTTAAAGGAAGGGGGTGCCATAAACAAAAATACAGTGAACACAGGACGGGATGTCAAAAAAGACAGGGGGTGCCATAAAAAGATTAAGAGAAATATAGAAAAGCAAGAAAAAACAAGTGGAAAACAAAGAAAAATAGTAAAAATATTAAAGATATGAAAGACAAGAAGTCACGTAAAAGAGAAAGACAAGAAGTCAGAAAAAGAAAAAGACAAGAAGTCAGAAAGAGAAAAAGACAAGAAGTCAGAAAAAGAAAAAGACAAGAAGTCAAATTAAAAAGCCCAAGTGGGAGGAGCTAACAAAAGTATAAAAGGCCAAGAGAGGCAAACAGAAAACAGAGAGAGACACACTGGGTCGGCCTGAAGAAGGCAAACACATGCCGAAACGTCGCGAACGGCCCAGTTGATACTAAATGTGCACTATAACCCTGGATAAGGGCAATTTTTTGAACCAGGGCAGGGACACCACCACCCGGCCCCATCGATGGCCCGTGCACCTCAGGCTGCCAGCTTGCTGGTGGCCTGATTCTTTTCTAACACCTAACCAGCCAGTGCCTCGTGGGGTTGGGGGTGCCCCTGCCCTCTATCTTACCCTAACCCTAACCACAGGGGGGTCCCTAAACACAAAAAACGAAGACAAGAAGTCACGTAAGAAAGAAAAACAAGTAGAAAAAGAAAAAGACAAAAAGTCAGAAAAAGAAAAAGACAAGCAAGTCACGTATAAGAAAGAAAGATAAGCAGAAAAAGCAAAAGACAAGAAGTCACGTACAAGAAAAAGACAAGTAGTCAGAAAAAGAAAAAGACAAGAAGTCACGTACAAGAAAGAAAGATAAACAGAAACAGAAAAAGACAAGAAGTCACGTAAGACAAAACAAAGAGAAAGGATTTAAAGGAAGGGGGTGCCATAAACAAAAATACAGTGAACACAGGACGGGATGTCAAAAAAGACAGGGGGTGCCATAAAAAGATTAAGAGAAATATAGAAAAGCAAGAAAAAACAAGTGGAAAACAAAGAAAAATAGTAAAAATATTAAAGATATGAAAGACAAGAAGTCACGTAAAAGAGAAAGACAAGAAGTCAGAAAAAGAAAAAGACAAGAAGTCAGAAAGAGAAAAAGACAAGAAGTCAGAAAAAGAAAAAGACAAGAAGTCAAATTAAAAAGCCCAAGTGGGAGGAGCTAACAAAAGTATAAAAGGCCAAGAGAGGCAAACAGAAAACAGAGAGAGACACACTGGGTCGGCCTGAAGAAGGCAAACACATGCCGAAACGTCGCGAACGGCCCAGTTGATACTAAATGTGCACTATAACCCTGGATAAGGGCAATTTTTTGAACCAGGGCAGGGACACCACCACCCGGCCCCATCGATGGCCCGTGCACCTCAGGCTGCCAGCTTGCTGGTGGCCTGATTCTTTTCTAACACCTAACCAGCCAGTGCCTCGTGGGGTTGGGGGTGCCCCTGCCCTCTATCTTACCCTAACCCTAACCACAGGGGGGTCCCTAAACACAAAAAACGAAGACAAGAAGTCACGTAAGAAAGAAAAACAAGTAGAAAAAGAAAAAGACAAAAAGTCAGAAAAAGAAAAAGACAAGCAAGTCACGTATAAGAAAGAAAGATAAGCAGAAAAAGCAAAAGACAAGAAGTCACGTACAAGAAAAAGACAAGTAGTCAGAAAAAGAAAAAGACAAGAAGTCACGTACAAGAAAGAAAGATAAACAGAAACAGAAAAAGACAAGAAGTCACGTAAGACAAAACAAAGAGAAAGGATTTAAAGGAAGGGGGTGCCATAAACAAAAATACAGTGAACACAGGACGGGATGTCAAAAAAGACAGGGGGTGCCATAAAAAGATTAAGAGAAATATAGAAAAGCAAGAAAAAACAAGTGGAAAACAAAGAAAAATAGTAAAAATATTAAAGATATGAAAGACAAGAAGTCACGTAAAAGAGAAAGACAAGAAGTCAGAAAAAGAAAAAGACAAGAAGTCAGAAAGAGAAAAAGACAAGAAGTCAGAAAAAGAAAAAGACAAGAAGTCAAATTAAAAAGCCCAAGTGGGAGGAGCTAACAAAAGTATAAAAGGCCAAGAGAGGCAAACAGAAAACAGAGAGAGACACACTGGGTCGGCCTGAAGAAGGCAAACACATGCCGAAACGTCGCGAACGGCCCAGTTGATACTAAATGTGCACTATAACCCTGGATAAGGGCAATTTTTTGAACCAGGGCAGGGACACCACCACCCGGCCCCATCGATGGCCCGTGCACCTCAGGCTGCCAGCTTGCTGGTGGCCTGATTCTTTTCTAACACCTAACCAGCCAGTGCCTCGTGGGGTTGGGGGTGCCCCTGCCCTCTATCTTACCCTAACCCTAACCACAGGGGGGTCCCTAAACACAAAAAACGAAGACAAGAAGTCACGTAAGAAAGAAAAACAAGTAGAAAAAGAAAAAGACAAAAAGTCAGAAAAAGAAAAAGACAAGCAAGTCACGTATAAGAAAGAAAGATAAGCAGAAAAAGCAAAAGACAAGAAGTCACGTACAAGAAAAAGACAAGTAGTCAGAAAAAGAAAAAGACAAGAAGTCACGTACAAGAAAGAAAGATAAACAGAAACAGAAAAAGACAAGAAGTCACGTAAGACAAAACAAAGAGAAAGGATTTAAAGGAAGGGGGTGCCATAAACAAAAATACAGTGAACACAGGACGGGATGTCAAAAAAGACAGGGGGTGCCATAAAAAGATTAAGAGAAATATAGAAAAGCAAGAAAAAACAAGTGGAAAACAAAGAAAAATAGTAAAAATATTAAAGATATGAAAGACAAGAAGTCACGTAAAAGAGAAAGACAAGAAGTCAGAAAAAGAAAAAGACAAGAAGTCAGAAAGAGAAAAAGACAAGAAGTCAGAAAAAGAAAAAGACAAGAAGTCAAATTAAAAAGCCCAAGTGGGAGGAGCTAACAAAAGTATAAAAGGCCAAGAGAGGCAAACAGAAAACAGAGAGAGACACACTGGGTCGGCCTGAAGAAGGCAAACACATGCCGAAACGTCGCGAACGGCCCAGTTGATACTAAATGTGCACTATAACCCTGGATAAGGGCAATTTTTTGAACCAGGGCAGGGACACCACCACCCGGCCCCATCGATGGCCCGTGCACCTCAGGCTGCCAGCTTGCTGGTGGCCTGATTCTTTTCTAACACCTAACCAGCCAGTGCCTCGTGGGGTTGGGGGTGCCCCTGCCCTCTATCTTACCCTAACCCTAACCACAGGGGGGTCCCTAAACACAAAAAACGAAGACAAGAAGTCACGTAAGAAAGAAAAACAAGTAGAAAAAGAAAAAGACAAAAAGTCAGAAAAAGAAAAAGACAAGCAAGTCACGTATAAGAAAGAAAGATAAGCAGAAAAAGCAAAAGACAAGAAGTCACGTACAAGAAAAAGACAAGTAGTCAGAAAAAGAAAAAGACAAGAAGTCACGTACAAGAAAGAAAGATAAACAGAAACAGAAAAAGACAAGAAGTCACGTAAGACAAAACAAAGAGAAAGGATTTAAAGGAAGGGGGTGCCATAAACAAAAATACAGTGAACACAGGACGGGATGTCAAAAAAGACAGGGGGTGCCATAAAAAGATTAAGAGAAATATAGAAAAGCAAGAAAAAACAAGTGGAAAACAAAGAAAAATAGTAAAAATATTAAAGATATGAAAGACAAGAAGTCACGTAAAAGAGAAAGACAAGAAGTCAGAAAAAGAAAAAGACAAGAAGTCAGAAAGAGAAAAAGACAAGAAGTCAGAAAAAGAAAAAGACAAGAAGTCAAATTAAAAAGCCCAAGTGGGAGGAGCTAACAAAAGTATAAAAGGCCAAGAGAGGCAAACAGAAAACAGAGAGAGACACACTGGGTCGGCCTGAAGAAGGCAAACACATGCCGAAACGTCGCGAACGGCCCAGTTGATACTAAATGTGCACTATAACCCTGGATAAGGGCAATTTTTTGAACCAGGGCAGGGACACCACCACCCGGCCCCATCGATGGCCCGTGCACCTCAGGCTGCCAGCTTGCTGGTGGCCTGATTCTTTTCTAACACCTAACCAGCCAGTGCCTCGTGGGGTTGGGGGTGCCCCTGCCCTCTATCTTACCCTAACCCTAACCACAGGGGGGTCCCTAAACACAAAAAACGAAGACAAGAAGTCACGTAAGAAAGAAAAACAAGTAGAAAAAGAAAAAGACAAAAAGTCAGAAAAAGAAAAAGACAAGCAAGTCACGTATAAGAAAGAAAGATAAGCAGAAAAAGCAAAAGACAAGAAGTCACGTACAAGAAAAAGACAAGTAGTCAGAAAAAGAAAAAGACAAGAAGTCACGTACAAGAAAGAAAGATAAACAGAAACAGAAAAAGACAAGAAGTCACGTAAGACAAAACAAAGAGAAAGGATTTAAAGGAAGGGGGTGCCATAAACAAAAATACAGTGAACACAGGACGGGATGTCAAAAAAGACAGGGGGTGCCATAAAAAGATTAAGAGAAATATAGAAAAGCAAGAAAAAACAAGTGGAAAACAAAGAAAAATAGTAAAAATATTAAAGATATGAAAGACAAGAAGTCACGTAAAAGAGAAAGACAAGAAGTCAGAAAAAGAAAAAGACAAGAAGTCAGAAAGAGAAAAAGACAAGAAGTCAGAAAAAGAAAAAGACAAGAAGTCAAATTAAAAAGCCCAAGTGGGAGGAGCTAACAAAAGTATAAAAGGCCAAGAGAGGCAAACAGAAAACAGAGAGAGACACACTGGGTCGGCCTGAAGAAGGCAAACACATGCCGAAACGTCGCGAACGGCCCAGTTGATACTAAATGTGCACTATAACCCTGGATAAGGGCAATTTTTTGAACCAGGGCAGGGACACCACCACCCGGCCCCATCGATGGCCCGTGCACCTCAGGCTGCCAGCTTGCTGGTGGCCTGATTCTTTTCTAACACCTAACCAGCCAGTGCCTCGTGGGGTTGGGGGTGCCCCTGCCCTCTATCTTACCCTAACCCTAACCACAGGGGGGTCCCTAAACACAAAAAACGAAGACAAGAAGTCACGTAAGAAAGAAAAACAAGTAGAAAAAGAAAAAGACAAAAAGTCAGAAAAAGAAAAAGACAAGCAAGTCACGTATAAGAAAGAAAGATAAGCAGAAAAAGCAAAAGACAAGAAGTCACGTACAAGAAAAAGACAAGTAGTCAGAAAAAGAAAAAGACAAGAAGTCACGTACAAGAAAGAAAGATAAACAGAAACAGAAAAAGACAAGAAGTCACGTAAGACAAAACAAAGAGAAAGGATTTAAAGGAAGGGGGTGCCATAAACAAAAATACAGTGAACACAGGACGGGATGTCAAAAAAGACAGGGGGTGCCATAAAAAGATTAAGAGAAATATAGAAAAGCAAGAAAAAACAAGTGGAAAACAAAGAAAAATAGTAAAAATATTAAAGATATGAAAGACAAGAAGTCACGTAAAAGAGAAAGACAAGAAGTCAGAAAAAGAAAAAGACAAGAAGTCAGAAAGAGAAAAAGACAAGAAGTCAGAAAAAGAAAAAGACAAGAAGTCAAATTAAAAAGCCCAAGTGGGAGGAGCTAACAAAAGTATAAAAGGCCAAGAGAGGCAAACAGAAAACAGAGAGAGACACACTGGGTCGGCCTGAAGAAGGCAAACACATGCCGAAACGTCGCGAACGGCCCAGTTGATACTAAATGTGCACTATAACCCTGGATAAGGGCAATTTTTTGAACCAGGGCAGGGACACCACCACCCGGCCCCATCGATGGCCCGTGCACCTCAGGCTGCCAGCTTGCTGGTGGCCTGATTCTTTTCTAACACCTAACCAGCCAGTGCCTCGTGGGGTTGGGGGTGCCCCTGCCCTCTATCTTACCCTAACCCTAACCACAGGGGGGTCCCTAAACACAAAAAACGAAGACAAGAAGTCACGTAAGAAAGAAAAACAAGTAGAAAAAGAAAAAGACAAAAAGTCAGAAAAAGAAAAAGACAAGCAAGTCACGTATAAGAAAGAAAGATAAGCAGAAAAAGCAAAAGACAAGAAGTCACGTACAAGAAAAAGACAAGTAGTCAGAAAAAGAAAAAGACAAGAAGTCACGTACAAGAAAGAAAGATAAACAGAAACAGAAAAAGACAAGAAGTCACGTAAGACAAAACAAAGAGAAAGGATTTAAAGGAAGGGGGTGCCATAAACAAAAATACAGTGAACACAGGACGGGATGTCAAAAAAGACAGGGGGTGCCATAAAAAGATTAAGAGAAATATAGAAAAGCAAGAAAAAACAAGTGGAAAACAAAGAAAAATAGTAAAAATATTAAAGATATGAAAGACAAGAAGTCACGTAAAAGAGAAAGACAAGAAGTCAGAAAAAGAAAAAGACAAGAAGTCAGAAAGAGAAAAAGACAAGAAGTCAGAAAAAGAAAAAGACAAGAAGTCAAATTAAAAAGCCCAAGTGGGAGGAGCTAACAAAAGTATAAAAGGCCAAGAGAGGCAAACAGAAAACAGAGAGAGACACACTGGGTCGGCCTGAAGAAGGCAAACACATGCCGAAACGTCGCGAACGGCCCAGTTGATACTAAATGTGCACTATAACCCTGGATAAGGGCAATTTTTTGAACCAGGGCAGGGACACCACCACCCGGCCCCATCGATGGCCCGTGCACCTCAGGCTGCCAGCTTGCTGGTGGCCTGATTCTTTTCTAACACCTAACCAGCCAGTGCCTCGTGGGGTTGGGGGTGCCCCTGCCCTCTATCTTACCCTAACCCTAACCACAGGGGGGTCCCTAAACACAAAAAACGAAGACAAGAAGTCACGTAAGAAAGAAAAACAAGTAGAAAAAGAAAAAGACAAAAAGTCAGAAAAAGAAAAAGACAAGCAAGTCACGTATAAGAAAGAAAGATAAGCAGAAAAAGCAAAAGACAAGAAGTCACGTACAAGAAAAAGACAAGTAGTCAGAAAAAGAAAAAGACAAGAAGTCACGTACAAGAAAGAAAGATAAACAGAAACAGAAAAAGACAAGAAGTCACGTAAGACAAAACAAAGAGAAAGGATTTAAAGGAAGGGGGTGCCATAAACAAAAATACAGTGAACACAGGACGGGATGTCAAAAAAGACAGGGGGTGCCATAAAAAGATTAAGAGAAATATAGAAAAGCAAGAAAAAACAAGTGGAAAACAAAGAAAAATAGTAAAAATATTAAAGATATGAAAGACAAGAAGTCACGTAAAAGAGAAAGACAAGAAGTCAGAAAAAGAAAAAGACAAGAAGTCAGAAAGAGAAAAAGACAAGAAGTCAGAAAAAGAAAAAGACAAGAAGTCAAATTAAAAAGCCCAAGTGGGAGGAGCTAACAAAAGTATAAAAGGCCAAGAGAGGCAAACAGAAAACAGAGAGAGACACACTGGGTCGGCCTGAAGAAGGCAAACACATGCCGAAACGTCGCGAACGGCCCAGTTGATACTAAATGTGCACTATAACCCTGGATAAGGGCAATTTTTTGAACCAGGGCAGGGACACCACCACCCGGCCCCATCGATGGCCCGTGCACCTCAGGCTGCCAGCTTGCTGGTGGCCTGATTCTTTTCTAACACCTAACCAGCCAGTGCCTCGTGGGGTTGGGGGTGCCCCTGCCCTCTATCTTACCCTAACCCTAACCACAGGGGGGTCCCTAAACACAAAAAACGAAGACAAGAAGTCACGTAAGAAAGAAAAACAAGTAGAAAAAGAAAAAGACAAAAAGTCAGAAAAAGAAAAAGACAAGCAAGTCACGTATAAGAAAGAAAGATAAGCAGAAAAAGCAAAAGACAAGAAGTCACGTACAAGAAAAAGACAAGTAGTCAGAAAAAGAAAAAGACAAGAAGTCACGTACAAGAAAGAAAGATAAACAGAAACAGAAAAAGACAAGAAGTCACGTAAGACAAAACAAAGAGAAAGGATTTAAAGGAAGGGGGTGCCATAAACAAAAATACAGTGAACACAGGACGGGATGTCAAAAAAGACAGGGGGTGCCATAAAAAGATTAAGAGAAATATAGAAAAGCAAGAAAAAACAAGTGGAAAACAAAGAAAAATAGTAAAAATATTAAAGATATGAAAGACAAGAAGTCACGTAAAAGAGAAAGACAAGAAGTCAGAAAAAGAAAAAGACAAGAAGTCAGAAAGAGAAAAAGACAAGAAGTCAGAAAAAGAAAAAGACAAGAAGTCAAATTAAAAAGCCCAAGTGGGAGGAGCTAACAAAAGTATAAAAGGCCAAGAGAGGCAAACAGAAAACAGAGAGAGACACACTGGGTCGGCCTGAAGAAGGCAAACACATGCCGAAACGTCGCGAACGGCCCAGTTGATACTAAATGTGCACTATAACCCTGGATAAGGGCAATTTTTTGAACCAGGGCAGGGACACCACCACCCGGCCCCATCGATGGCCCGTGCACCTCAGGCTGCCAGCTTGCTGGTGGCCTGATTCTTTTCTAACACCTAACCAGCCAGTGCCTCGTGGGGTTGGGGGTGCCCCTGCCCTCTATCTTACCCTAACCCTAACCACAGGGGGGTCCCTAAACACAAAAAACGAAGACAAGAAGTCACGTAAGAAAGAAAAACAAGTAGAAAAAGAAAAAGACAAAAAGTCAGAAAAAGAAAAAGACAAGCAAGTCACGTATAAGAAAGAAAGATAAGCAGAAAAAGCAAAAGACAAGAAGTCACGTACAAGAAAAAGACAAGTAGTCAGAAAAAGAAAAAGACAAGAAGTCACGTACAAGAAAGAAAGATAAACAGAAACAGAAAAAGACAAGAAGTCACGTAAGACAAAACAAAGAGAAAGGATTTAAAGGAAGGGGGTGCCATAAACAAAAATACAGTGAACACAGGACGGGATGTCAAAAAAGACAGGGGGTGCCATAAAAAGATTAAGAGAAATATAGAAAAGCAAGAAAAAACAAGTGGAAAACAAAGAAAAATAGTAAAAATATTAAAGATATGAAAGACAAGAAGTCACGTAAAAGAGAAAGACAAGAAGTCAGAAAAAGAAAAAGACAAGAAGTCAGAAAGAGAAAAAGACAAGAAGTCAGAAAAAGAAAAAGACAAGAAGTCAAATTAAAAAGCCCAAGTGGGAGGAGCTAACAAAAGTATAAAAGGCCAAGAGAGGCAAACAGAAAACAGAGAGAGACACACTGGGTCGGCCTGAAGAAGGCAAACACATGCCGAAACGTCGCGAACGGCCCAGTTGATACTAAATGTGCACTATAACCCTGGATAAGGGCAATTTTTTGAACCAGGGCAGGGACACCACCACCCGGCCCCATCGATGGCCCGTGCACCTCAGGCTGCCAGCTTGCTGGTGGCCTGATTCTTTTCTAACACCTAACCAGCCAGTGCCTCGTGGGGTTGGGGGTGCCCCTGCCCTCTATCTTACCCTAACCCTAACCACAGGGGGGTCCCTAAACACAAAAAACGAAGACAAGAAGTCACGTAAGAAAGAAAAACAAGTAGAAAAAGAAAAAGACAAAAAGTCAGAAAAAGAAAAAGACAAGCAAGTCACGTATAAGAAAGAAAGATAAGCAGAAAAAGCAAAAGACAAGAAGTCACGTACAAGAAAAAGACAAGTAGTCAGAAAAAGAAAAAGACAAGAAGTCACGTACAAGAAAGAAAGATAAACAGAAACAGAAAAAGACAAGAAGTCACGTAAGACAAAACAAAGAGAAAGGATTTAAAGGAAGGGGGTGCCATAAACAAAAATACAGTGAACACAGGACGGGATGTCAAAAAAGACAGGGGGTGCCATAAAAAGATTAAGAGAAATATAGAAAAGCAAGAAAAAACAAGTGGAAAACAAAGAAAAATAGTAAAAATATTAAAGATATGAAAGACAAGAAGTCACGTAAAAGAGAAAGACAAGAAGTCAGAAAAAGAAAAAGACAAGAAGTCAGAAAGAGAAAAAGACAAGAAGTCAGAAAAAGAAAAAGACAAGAAGTCAAATTAAAAAGCCCAAGTGGGAGGAGCTAACAAAAGTATAAAAGGCCAAGAGAGGCAAACAGAAAACAGAGAGAGACACACTGGGTCGGCCTGAAGAAGGCAAACACATGCCGAAACGTCGCGAACGGCCCAGTTGATACTAAATGTGCACTATAACCCTGGATAAGGGCAATTTTTTGAACCAGGGCAGGGACACCACCACCCGGCCCCATCGATGGCCCGTGCACCTCAGGCTGCCAGCTTGCTGGTGGCCTGATTCTTTTCTAACACCTAACCAGCCAGTGCCTCGTGGGGTTGGGGGTGCCCCTGCCCTCTATCTTACCCTAACCCTAACCACAGGGGGGTCCCTAAACACAAAAAACGAAGACAAGAAGTCACGTAAGAAAGAAAAACAAGTAGAAAAAGAAAAAGACAAAAAGTCAGAAAAAGAAAAAGACAAGCAAGTCACGTATAAGAAAGAAAGATAAGCAGAAAAAGCAAAAGACAAGAAGTCACGTACAAGAAAAAGACAAGTAGTCAGAAAAAGAAAAAGACAAGAAGTCACGTACAAGAAAGAAAGATAAACAGAAACAGAAAAAGACAAGAAGTCACGTAAGACAAAACAAAGAGAAAGGATTTAAAGGAAGGGGGTGCCATAAACAAAAATACAGTGAACACAGGACGGGATGTCAAAAAAGACAGGGGGTGCCATAAAAAGATTAAGAGAAATATAGAAAAGCAAGAAAAAACAAGTGGAAAACAAAGAAAAATAGTAAAAATATTAAAGATATGAAAGACAAGAAGTCACGTAAAAGAGAAAGACAAGAAGTCAGAAAAAGAAAAAGACAAGAAGTCAGAAAGAGAAAAAGACAAGAAGTCAGAAAAAGAAAAAGACAAGAAGTCAAATTAAAAAGCCCAAGTGGGAGGAGCTAACAAAAGTATAAAAGGCCAAGAGAGGCAAACAGAAAACAGAGAGAGACACACTGGGTCGGCCTGAAGAAGGCAAACACATGCCGAAACGTCGCGAACGGCCCAGTTGATACTAAATGTGCACTATAACCCTGGATAAGGGCAATTTTTTGAACCAGGGCAGGGACACCACCACCCGGCCCCATCGATGGCCCGTGCACCTCAGGCTGCCAGCTTGCTGGTGGCCTGATTCTTTTCTAACACCTAACCCTAACCCCTAACCCTAACCCTAACCCCAATAGTAAATTAAAAACCACTCGTCATGGCGGACGAGTGGCAAGTCGTCCGCTACGGAAGACGACGCCAACGTCCCTTCCTTGAGAACCCAGACAGGGATCGGGGGTTCTCCCGTGGGATGGCCCGTGCACCTTCCTTCTACCCTCGTAGGAGGAATCAATTCCCCTACCCTAACCCTAACCTCAGGCTACCAGCTTGCTGGTGGCCTGATTCTTTTCTCAACACCTAACCAGCCAGTGCCTCGTGGGGTTGGGGGTGCCCCTGCCCTCTATCTTACCCTAACCCTAACCATAGGGGGGTCCCTAAAACAAAAAACAAAAAACGAAGACAAGAAGTCACGTACAGAAAAACAAGTAGAAAAAGAAAAAGACAAGAAGTCACGTAAAAAAGAAAAACAAGTAGAAAAAGAAAAAGACAAGAAGTCAGAAAAAGACAAAGACAAGTAGTCACGTACAAGAAAGAAAGATAAGCAGAAAAAGAAAAAGACAAGAAGTCAGAAACAGAAAAAGACAAGAAGTCACGTACAAGAGAGAAAGGTAAAGAAACCGAGTAAGATAAAACAAAGAGAATAATGTAAACAAACACACGGAAAGGATTTAATGGAAGGGGGTGCCATAAACAAAAATACAGTGAACAAAGGACGGGATGTCAAACAAGACAGGGGGTGCCATAAAAAATAGTAAGAAAACTAAAGATATGAAAGACAAGAAGTCACGTAAAAAAGAAAGACAAGAAGTCAGAAAAAGAAAAAGGCAAGAAGTCAGAAAAAGAAAAAGACAAGCAGTCACGTAAATGAAAGAAAGCTAAGCAGAAAAAGAAAAAGACAAGAAGTCAACTTAAGAAAGCCCAAGTGGGAGGAGCTAACAAAAGTATAAAAGGCCAAGAGAGGCAGACAGAAAACAGAAGACACACTGGGTCGGCCTGAAGAAGGCAAAAATATGCCGAAACGTCGCGAACGGCCCAGTTGATACTAAATGTGCACTAAAACCCTAGATAAGGGCAATTTTTTGAATCAGGGCAGGGACACCACCACCCGGCCCCATCGATGGCCCGTGCACCTCAGGCTACCAGCTTGCTGGTGGCCTGATTCTTTTCTCAACACCTAACCAGCCAGTGCCTCGTGGGGTTGGGGGTGCCCCTGCCCTCTATCTTACCCTAACCCTAACCATAGGGGGGTCCCTAAAACAAAAAACAAAAAACGAAGACAAGAAGTCACGTACAGAAAAACAAGTAGAAAAAGAAAAAGACAAGAAGTCACGTAAAAAAGAAAAACAAGTAGAAAAAGAAAAAGACAAGAAGTCAGAAAAAGACAAAGACAAGTAGTCACGTACAAGAAAGAAAGATAAGCAGAAAAAGAAAAAGACAAGAAGTCAGAAACAGAAAAAGACAAGAAGTCACGTACAAGAGAGAAAGGTAAAGAAACCGAGTAAGATAAAACAAAGAGAATAATGTAAACAAACACACGGAAAGGATTTAATGGAAGGGGGTGCCATAAACAAAAATACAGTGAACAAAGGACGGGATGTCAAACAAGACAGGGGGTGCCATAAAAAATAGTAAGAAAACTAAAGATATGAAAGACAAGAAGTCACGTAAAAAAGAAAGACAAGAAGTCAGAAAAAGAAAAAGGCAAGAAGTCAGAAAAAGAAAAAGACAAGCAGTCACGTAAATGAAAGAAAGCTAAGCAGAAAAAGAAAAAGACAAGAAGTCAACTTAAGAAAGCCCAAGTGGGAGGAGCTAACAAAAGTATAAAAGGCCAAGAGAGGCAGACAGAAAACAGAAGACACACTGGGTCGGCCTGAAGAAGGCAAAAATATGCCGAAACGTCGCGAACGGCCCAGTTGATACTAAATGTGCACTAAAACCCTAGATAAGGGCAATTTTTTGAATCAGGGCAGGGACACCACCACCCGGCCCCATCGATGGCCCGTGCACCTCAGGCTACCAGCTTGCTGGTGGCCTGATTCTTTTCTCAACACCTAACCAGCCAGTGCCTCGTGGGGTTGGGGGTGCCCCTGCCCTCTATCTTACCCTAACCCTAACCATAGGGGGGTCCCTAAAACAAAAAACAAAAAACGAAGACAAGAAGTCACGTACAGAAAAACAAGTAGAAAAAGAAAAAGACAAGAAGTCACGTAAAAAAGAAAAACAAGTAGAAAAAGAAAAAGACAAGAAGTCAGAAAAAGACAAAGACAAGTAGTCACGTACAAGAAAGAAAGATAAGCAGAAAAAGAAAAAGACAAGAAGTCAGAAACAGAAAAAGACAAGAAGTCACGTACAAGAGAGAAAGGTAAAGAAACCGAGTAAGATAAAACAAAGAGAATAATGTAAACAAACACACGGAAAGGATTTAATGGAAGGGGGTGCCATAAACAAAAATACAGTGAACAAAGGACGGGATGTCAAACAAGACAGGGGGTGCCATAAAAAATAGTAAGAAAACTAAAGATATGAAAGACAAGAAGTCACGTAAAAAAGAAAGACAAGAAGTCAGAAAAAGAAAAAGGCAAGAAGTCAGAAAAAGAAAAAGACAAGCAGTCACGTAAATGAAAGAAAGCTAAGCAGAAAAAGAAAAAGACAAGAAGTCAACTTAAGAAAGCCCAAGTGGGAGGAGCTAACAAAAGTATAAAAGGCCAAGAGAGGCAGACAGAAAACAGAGAGAGACACACTGGGTCGGCCTGAAGAAGGCAAAAATATGCCGAAACGTCGCGAACGGCCCAGTTGATACTAAATGTGCACTATAACCCTAGATAAGGGCAATTTTTTGAACCAGGGCAGGGACACCACCACCCGGCCCCATCGATGGCCCGTGCACCTCAGGCTGCCAGCTTGCTGGTGGCCTGATTCTTTTCTAACACCTAACCAGCCAGTGCCTCGTGGGGTTGGGGGTGCCCCTGCCCTCTATCTTACCCTAACCCTAACCACAGGGGGGTCCCTAAACACAAAAAACGAAGACAAGAAGTCACGTAAGAAAGAAAAACAAGTAGAAAAAGAAAAAGACAAAAAGTCAGAAAAAGAAAAAGACAAGCAAGTCACGTATAAGAAAGAAAGATAAGCAGAAAAAGCAAAAGACAAGAAGTCACGTACAAGAAAAAGACAAGTAGTCAGAAAAAGAAAAAGACAAGAAGTCACGTACAAGAAAGAAAGATAAACAGAAACAGAAAAAGACAAGAAGTCACGTAAGATAAAACAAAGAGAAAGGATTTAAAGGAAGGGGGTGCCATAAACAAAAATACAGTGAACACAGGACGGGATGTCAAAAAAGACAGGGGGTGCCATAAAAAGATAAAGAGAAATATAGAAAAGCCAGAAAAAACAAGTGGAAAACAAAGAAAAATAGTAAAAATATTAAAGATATGAAAGACAAGAAGTCACGTAAAAAAGAAAGACAAGAAGTCAGAAAAAGAAAAAGACAAGAAGTCAGAAAGAGAAAATGACAAGAAGTCAGAAAAAGAAAAAGACAAGAAGTCAAATTAAAAAGCCCAAGTGGGAGGAGCTAACAAAAGTATAAAAGGCCAAGAGAGGCAAACAGAAAACAGAGAGAGACACACTGGGTCGGCCTGAAGAAGGCAAACACATGCCGAAACGTCGCGAACGGCCCAGTTGATACTAAATGTGCACTATAACCCTAGATAAGGGCAATTTTTTGAACCAGGGCAGGGACACCACCACCCGGCCCCATCGATGGCCCGTGCACCTCAGGCTGCCAGCTTGCTGGTGGCCTGATTCTTTTCTAACACCTAACCCTAACCCCTAACCCTGTTTCCTTTTCCACACCCTAACCAGCCAGGTCCCGGTGGAGTGGGTGATGCCCCTGCCCATATCTCCTACCCTAATCCTAACCTATCCCCCCTCCCTCCCCCCCACCCCCCAGAAAAACAGAAAAAAAGCCTAAAAAATGGAAAAACAGAAAAACAGAAAAAGAAGCCTAAATAGAGTGGTTACTAAAGATGGGGGTGCCAGAAATATAAAGATGAAAGAAAGAGTGGACTAACGAATAGGGGGTGCCATGAATAAAAACAAGAGAATAAAAAGGAAAAATGGAAATAGATGACAAGAGAGTCACAAAGGGTACACAGAGAAGAAAAATAGAGAAAAACTAAGAAAAAAGTACAGAGAAAGCTAAGAAGAAAGCACATGAAAGAAAAGCTCCCCAAGTAGGGTTGAGACAAACAGAAAAATAGAACTCCCCAAGCAGGGTTGAGAAAAACAGAAAAAAGCACAGAAAAAGCTAAGAAAATGCAGAAAAAAAACCTAAGTAAGAAGAAACAGAGAAATAGAAGACAAGAAAGTCACAAAGAAAACCTAAGTTAAGGGAAACGTATAAATAGAGGACAAGATAGTCCCTACATCATTGAGCCCAGCCTGATGAAGGCGAAACAACGCCGAAACGTCGCGACGGGCTCAATCATAAACAGCTAGCAACTATAACCCAAGATGGGTAATTTTTTGATCAGGGGGCATCAATGCCCACTCCAGTCGAGTGAGAGTGCACCAACAGGGGACCAGCAATTGCTGGGACCCTGTTTCCTTTTCCACACCCTAACCCAAGATGGGTAATTTTTTGATCAGGGGGCATCAATGCCCACTCCAGTCGAGTGAGAGTGCACCAACAGGGGACCAGCAATTGCTGGGACCCTGTTTCCTTTTCCACACCCTAACCAGCCAGGTCCCGGTGGAGTGGGTGATGCCCCTGCCCATATCTCCTACCCTAATCCTAACCTATCCCCCCTCCCTCCCCCCCACCCCCCAGAAAAACAGAAAAAAAGCCTAAAAAATGGAAAAACAGAAAAACAGAAAAAGAAGCCTAAATAGAGTGGTTACTAAAGATGGGGGTGCCAGAAATATAAAGATGAAAGAAAGAGTGGACTAACGAATAGGGGGTGCCATGAATAAAAACAAGAGAATAAAAAGGAAAAATGGAAATAGATGACAAGAGAGTCACAAAGGGTACACAGAGAAGAAAAATAGAGAAAAACTAAGAAAAAAGTACAGAGAAAGCTAAGAAGAAAGCACATGAAAGAAAAGCTCCCCAAGTAGGGTTGAGACAAACAGAAAAATAGAACTCCCCAAGCAGGGTTGAGAAAAACAGAAAAAAGCACAGAAAAAGCTAAGAAAATGCAGAAAAAAAACCTAAGTAAGAAGAAACAGAGAAATAGAAGACAAGAAAGTCACAAAGAAAACCTAAGTTAAGGGAAACGTATAAATAGAGGACAAGATAGTCCCTACATCATTGAGCCCAGCCTGATGAAGGCGAAACAACGCCGAAACGTCGCGACGGGCTCAATCATAAACAGCTAGCAACTATAACCCAAGATGGGTAATTTTTTGATCAGGGGGCATCAATGCCCACTCCAGTCGAGTGAGAGTGCACCAACAGGGGACCAGCAATTGCTGGGACCCTGTTTCCTTTTCCACACCCTAATTCCTAGCCCCATCCATGGTGAACCCCTACCTTAACCTCAATAAACGGAACCCCAAGTAAAATTAAGGCCACAACACAAAGAAATAAACAAAAATGACGGCCATGTATGGAATTAGGAAAGGAGGGTATGTAAACCAAAGGAAAGGAAGCAGGAATTAAGAGTAAAAGGAAACAGAAGGCAAAGCAAGGGTAGGAAAGGAGAAAGGAAAGGAAATGGATAGTGTTAAGCAAAAGAAAGCAGTGGAAAAAAGGAAAAACGGCAAGTCACGTATATCCGGCACTTTGGATGCTCTGCAGTGGGGAGGAGCCAAAAACTATAAAAGGAGGGGGCAGAGAGGAGTCTCCTTCATTTGAAATTGGCCACCGATGCATGAGCACAGCCTGAAGAAGGCACAACACCGCCGAAAGCTAGCGCAAGCCATGCATCACAACTAAAAATGTTTTGTTTGTTATTTTAGTTTGTTATTTTAGTTTGTTATTTTTGGGGGAGGTTTCTTTAAATTTTATTCATTTTCATGCTTACTTATGGCCTAAAAAACTAATTTGAAACCTAAAATTTGGAATTCATTAAAAACAACACGGAGACTGAAATTCATTGGAAAAACATAAATTTTATTAAAAGCACAATTAAAAACAAGTTGATTGAAAACTAAAAGCAAGGTAAAAACAATTTAAAAACCTGTAAGAAAAACATATTAATACAATTGGATTTAAAACAACAATAATAAAAATACGGTACTTACCTGGAAGCCTAAATGAGGAAGGTACTTACCTGATTCGGAACCGGAGAGTAACGGACACGGAAGACGGAGTGGCAGACGTGGTGGGTCTTGGGAAGGGTCAGTAAAGTATGGCCCGTGCACTGCTCCCGCCCTCCTCGTGCAGGGGGGAGCTTCATTTTCCCCAACTCTACACCCCTCCTCCCCCCACCTCTCTAACCGCATCTATGACATTCCGTTTGGAACTCCACTGGGGGGGTCCTGGACACCTGAGATGGGAGCAGGTATGGTCTGTGCATTGGAGCACGGTCCCCGAAGGGGGCCGTGCTCCCAACTTTGATTTCCCCTAACCATAACCCCCAGCCTGAGGAAGGCTATACCCAGCCGAAACGTCGCGATGGCCCAACGGCAGTGCACTACACCCGCTAAGGGTAATTTTTTGAATAGGGGGCACCGTTCCCAATCCCATTGATGGACCGTGCACCTCAGGTTCCGGCAATAGCCGGGCCTGGTCTTACTTCAACCCCTAACCCTCAGCTAATGATGCTTGGGCGCCCCCTGGGGGAGTACAAAGCATGGAATTGAACTCCATTGGTGAAGGGAGTGTAAGCGGCCGAACAAACTTGGTGGGAAACAACTCTAACATGATGATGGGGGGGGTCTGTAAACCACAGTGTGACTAAACACAAAGGCAGACACACCCCATCTGACCCCAAAAATGACCACCTGGCCGCTCCTCCAACCAGACCTGGCTCCTCCCAGGGCCCAGCTCCTGTAACAACAAAGAACAGACATGAGAGAGAAGTAGTCACAGAGGATCAACAGGTTGAAAAAATTAATCAGTGTCGCCCGACTTACCATAAAGCTCGTAAGGGCAGAAAAATCATAGATTGGGCGTTCCGTGGGACTCGACCAATTTGGCTCTTAGGGGACTCCAACCTGAACCGTATACCAGCTTATAACAATAACAACATACAAATCGACAGTTACCCAGGGGCCTCATTCTATCATTTTCTTCAGATTCTGGAAAAGACGCTGGTTCATCCAAATATCAAACTAGTAATCCTATCAATAGGAATTAATAACAGGGACCAGGATGTAGATAAAACCTCTAATAAACAATTAAGAATGCTTTACAAAAAGGCACAATCTGTCTTCCCGAACGCCGATGTATTCTTTCCCCTGATCAATTTCTCGCCTTTGCTCCCAAAAGAACAGCAGCAAAATTTGACCAGTATTAACAACTTTGCGGCAAAATGATTTCAGATACTGAACCCGCTCCCTGATCAGTTTAATACTGTGGGGGACAACATCCACTGGACACCAGAAACACCCCAGAACATATTGGCGAACTGGTGTAAACATGTGCAATTGGATTTTTAGTTTAGATCAGCATTTTTTAAATGCAATACAATACCTGTTTAACCCACATGGTGGTGCTGGAGTTCCAATCCTGGATAACTTTACACCCAACAGTAGAAATATAGTTTATTGCATTGTTTGTGAACAGTGTTCGTTAATGTATGCCGGTGAAACGGGTCAGATTCTTGTGGAGAGATTAAACAGCACTTATACAGCATTGGGGCAGACAGATTGAATACTTCTCTGGTTAAACATTTTCAAAATTCACTCACCAAACTCCCTGGGCATCCTGGGATTGCAATCCTGTGCAGCGTGGCGGAGGGACAGAGGAGGAGACACGAGGACCAGTGGATCAAGAAACTGAATACCAAAACTCCTTTTGGGCTAAACTTCAGTTGATATTAGTGAATGTTGACTTGCTATCCATTGTTTTTGATGTGATAATAAAGTTAGTTATACTGCAGAAGTGTTGTTAGGAGTGTTTAAGCACTTAGTTTATTTAGTTACATTTGCATGAAAGCCTGTGTGGGTCATAGTATGTAAATAGTCTCGTAGTGATCCATTGAAGTTGGTCTCAATTTCCCACAAAAAAAATAAAAAATAAAATAAAATAAATAAACCTACCTGGGATACTTACCTGGACCGTTATATTACCTCCAATGAGAGGCATCTAGGTCTAAAAAGTGTGAACTCCAATTGGAGCCTGTTTTTTCTTCCCTTTCTTTTTTACCTGTGGGAAAACAGTGGTTTAAATACAAAAAATGAATCCATTGTAAATATTATCAGGATCACTAATTAATATATTTGAAATAGTAATATTATACCAGTGTGTGTGTACGTATGTATGTGTGTGTGTGTGTGTGTGTGTGTGTGTGTGTGTGTGTGTGTGTGTGTGTGTGTATATATATATATATATATATACACACACACACACATATACACATATATATATATATATATATATATATATATATATATATATATATATATGCTTATTTTCTTATAAATATAATGCAATAAGGCATATAAAAAGACCTACCAGGGGATTAGTGGAGAATAGAGGTTTCAAGTACAGGGGATGCAGGAGTAAATGGGTGGAATACCATGGACCTCTGTTGCCAGTGCACATAAATCGTATTGACGAACTAACAAAAGCTCATGTTCCTAATACCTAACCCTAATATTAAGTTCTTAAAGGTTAAGATGTATACTTCTAAATCCATCACATAATTACAAAATAATTAAATAATTACTTTGAATGGGGAAATAGAATGTTGTTTGAGCTTGTAGTGATTTATATTTAATTGTGGGAATAATTATTACTTTGGAGACAAGACTTGGAATAATTAATGAGATTTAGGCATGGGAAGAACTAGTGATTTGGTTGGATGAATAATTGATTTACATGTTACTTAATTTGATCTTCAGATAGTATGATTAAAATGAAATCAATTAGCGCTCACAGAAAATTTCACAGGTTTTTAATGTGTGGTGCTACGAGGTATGAACATAAATAAATATTTTTTGTTACTCATGTCACGTTTGGCACTGGCCAACCATGGAGATGTGAGGAAGGAGGACCCAAATGCTGGAATCTTTGATGCAAACTGCATTTATTTACAGTGAATGGAAAATAACAATAAATCCTCAGTGCGTTCCCGACTCCTGTGACATGTCCTCTTCCTGGTGTTAGTGTTCTTTGTCCCCGCTCCTCAGTGTCTGAGCACCTCATGCTCGCTGCCCTCTCGTCTCCACACTTCTCCTGGGGAAATAACAAAGAGGCAGCCGTCAGACTCATCACAACGCAGCAGACTAAACTTACTAACTGGCCAAGAGACTAACATGAAGTCACACAATGAGAGCTCCACCACACTCTTAAGTAGTTCCTCCTACGAGGCTTGATCAGCTGTGTGATGGTCTTCAGGTGTGGCCGACCACCTGGCAGGCCACACCCACCAGGCCTGAAGGTGCCTGTAAACAGGTGCTCCCAGATACACCTGCATCTGCACACACACACACGCACACACATCCTTGCAGAGGGAATGAGGGACAGCAACACCAAGAATACACATATAATATAATACAAGTCCATAACTGCTCAGGGACCCTGGGTCACTCAGACCCAGGACCCTGACAACTCACTTCCTAGGTGGATGATATTTCACCACACAGGAATTACAAAAGAAAACATTGGAAACCACAAAAAAGGAAATAATCATTTCAAATGGGAAATTTAAATCTGCTAAATATTAGTGATTTATAGTGATGGCCCACTTGAAGCTGAGACTCCAGCACGTGTGTCAAAAAACCCAAAACATTGCTTCAGAAGTACTGTGTTGAGGCTTGATTCATTTGGCCTGAGTCACGTGATCAGTGATGTTCAAAGCTTCATTTGCAATGCAACTGATTCAGTGGTATAGAGAGCTTTGATGGTGAGAGACAGCAAACCAATGATCATTCTACTGGGAGATATGGAGCCAGCGAGGAAGAGAGGAGGTGCTGTCGTGTGGGTGTATTTTGAGTTTTGGTCAATCCAGTGGGGTTTTCAGCTTACTGTTTTTGTTGTTTGCTTTTGCTTTGTGTGTTTAATTTATCTGAAAATGTGAAAAACTTAAAATGTCTGAACAAAAGAAAAATCTGCTTTTCATAATATACATATAAGAACTTAAGAAAGACTTCCATTTGAGTTAAATGTAATATAATAAAAATATGTATTTTTAAAATCTTAAAATGTTATTCTACAAAATGTGCAGCAATTTAATTTGTTTATTCTTTTTAGCGGACCCAGGAAGGCCATATACTTGCATCTCTACCAGTTTCTGTGCGCTCCAGCCTCTTCTGTTCCATTTGAGAGGATTTTCTTAAAAGGCATGAGAAATTATCTCCAAGAAAACAAACAGACTCAATCATTGCACAGTGGAACAAATTCTCTTCTTAAATAAAAATGAAAAGGGGTTACCTTAAATGCATCATGGTTTCACTTTACAAGTTAATAAGCATTTTCCTTTCCAGTTATATATTCAATAGTTGGAATATTGAGTATCTGGATGCTGTACAACAGATTACGGATTTGGATATTCCAGTTGGAAGGAATTAATGATTTTTATCCCAAATTACCTCTATGCAGTTGCACAATCTTCAACATAATGACAACACTAACAGCTCTGTATATAACCTACGGCAGGGGTGTCCAACTCCAGGACTCGAGGGCCAGTGTCCTGCAGGTTTTAGATATCACCCTGGGTAAACACACCTGAATCAAATGATTAGTTCATTACCAGGCCTCTGCAGAACTTCAAGATATGCTGAGGAGGTAATTTAGCCATAGAGAAAAAACAAACTTAAAACCAGCAAAAAGATGATGAGATGAGAGAGCCTTTATTTGTCAGTTGCAATTGCCCACAACCGAGATGACAGACCTTGGCAACCGTACATACAATACACAAACATCACATTGGGGCGACATGTCAGGCTAGGTAGCAAGGGACAAAAAAACAGTGAGATGTGTAACACAAAAGGATAATCCAGGAATGCACAGATACCACACCATAACACAATAAAACACAGACAAGCAACATGGGAGAGTATTCCAGTGTGTACAGCTGGATCTGGGACCGCTGGAATCTTAAAGAACAATACAGTATGCACATCTGAACTAAAGAGTAAAACAGTGAAATGTGGATTATTAAATATTAGGTCTCTGTCCTCCATGTCTCGGTTAGTACATGACTCAATAATTGATCAACAAATAGATTTGCTCTGCCTTACAGAAACCTGGTTGCAGCCGGATGATTATGTTAGTTTAAATGAATCAACACCCCCGAGTCATTCTAACTGCCAGAAACCTCGAAGCACAGGCCGAGGGGGCGGTGTGGCAGCAATTTTTCACACCAGCCTATTAATTAATGAAAGACCAAGACAGACTTTTAATTCATTTGGAAGCCTGATGCTCAGCCTCGTCCACCCCAGCTGTGAAACTCAGAAACCAGTCTTACTTGTTATCATCTATCGTCCACCTGGGCCTTACACAGAGTTTCTGTCTGATTTCTCAGACTTTATATCTAATTTAGTTCTGAGCTCAGATAAAATAATTATTGTGGGTGATTTTAACATCCATGTAGATGCTAAAAATGACAGCCTCAACATGGCATTTAATTTGTTATTAGACTCAATTGGTTTCTCTCAAAATGTAAAAGAACCCACCCACCACTTTAATCACACTCTAGATCTTGTTTTAACATATGGCATAGAAACTGAACATTTAACAGTGTTTCCTGAAAACCCTCTCCTGTCTGATCATTTCCTGATAACATTTACATTTACAATAATTGATTACACAGCGGTGGAGAGTAGACTTTATCAAAGTAGATGTCTTTCTGAAAGCGCTGTAACTAAGTTTAAGAATATAATCCACCCACTGTTATCATCTTCAATGTCCTGTACCAACACAGAGCAGAGCAGCTATCTGAACGCTACCCCAACAGAGGTCGATTATCTTGTTAATAATTTCACCTCCTCACTACGTACGACTCTGGATACTGTAGCTCCTGTGAAAACTAAGGTCTCTAATCAGAAGTACCTGACTCCGTGGTATAATTCTCAAACACGTACCCTAAAGCAGATGATTCATAATCTGGAGAGGAAATGGCGTGTCACAAATTTAGAGGATCATCATTTAGCCTGGAGAAATAGTTTGCTGCTTTATAAGAAAGCCCTCCACAAAGCCAGAACATCTTACTACTCATCACTGATTGAAGAAAATAAGAACAACCCCAGGTTTCTCTTCAGCTCTGTAGCCAGGCTGACAAACAGTCAGAGCTCTTTTGAGCCAACAATCCCTTTAACGTTAACTAGTAATGACTTCATGAACTTCTTCACAGATAAAATTTTTATCATTAGAGAAAAAATTACCAGTAATCATCCCACAGATGTAATATTATCTACAGCTACTCTTAGTACCATTGATGTTAAGTTAGACTCTTTTTCTCTAATTGATCTTTCTGAGTTAACTTCAATAATTACTTCCTCCAAACCATCAACGTGTCTTTTAGACCCCATTCCTACAAACTTGCTCAAAGAAGTCCTGCCATTAATTAATTCTTCGATCTTAAATATGATCAGCCTATCTCTAATGATCGGCTATGTACCACAGGCCTTCAAGCTAGCTGTAGTTAAACCTTTACTCAAAAAGCCATCTCTAGACCCAGCAGTCTTAGCTAATTATAGGCCAATCTCCAACCTTCCTTTCATATCTAAAGTCCTTGAAAGAGTAGTTGTCAAACAGCTAACAGATCATCTGCAGAGGAATGGTTTATTTGAAGAGTTTAAGTCAGGTTTCAAGGCTCAGCACAGCACAGAAACAGCTTTAGTGAAGGTTACAAATGATCTTCTTATGGCCTCTGACAGTGGACTCATCTCTGTACCTCAGTGCACTTGCTTTTGGTCATCTGCTGCTGTTGAATATCCACTTCAGTGTTTGACATGTTCTGTGTTCACAGATGCTTTTTCTCATACTTTAGTTGTACTGATTGATTATTTAAGTTTAGCTTTCCTATCACTTGAAGCAGTGGCCATTCTCTGCTGATCTCTGGCATCAACAAGGCATCCTTAACCCAGGCCTCATTATATGAAAGTTTGAAGCCTAATCTTAAAAGTAGAGATAAACACTAGAAATCTCAAACCACAAAGAAATCATTAAATAGCAATACACAAAACACTGGGACACCGACCCAGGACCATGACAAAACTGTAATCTGGCTCCACAGAAGAGGGGCCTGAAAACTGAAGGCTCTGCCTCCCATTCTACTTTTAAATACTCTAGGAACAACAAGTAGGCCTGCAGTGTGAGAGTGAAGTGCTATAATAGGCTGATATAATACTACAAGGTCATTAAGATAAGATGGGGCCTGATTATCTAAGACCTTGTATGTGAGGAGCAGGATTTTGAATTCTGGATTCAACAGGAAGCCAATGAAGGGAGGTCTTAGGCAACAGTGATAATAATGAACTACAGTAGTCCAAGCTTGGAAGTAATAAACATCTTTCTCCTCTCAGCCCATTTTCTCCAATACTTTCCCTACATAATTTTGTCTTTTCTTTCCCACACTTCTTTTCTGTCTGTCTGCTGGCAGCCATGTGCAGTGCTTACTACGGCGTCACACTGGGTCACCACGACACACACACACACACACACACACACACACACTCCCACGCGGCGTCAGTGCCTGTTATAGTGACAGCACTGCGGACAAAACCAACAACAGACAAATATATAAAAATGGGCTGAAATTCCATTTAATTTTAGGAGATTTCCACATCAACGCTGCTTTCATAAACCCGGTGTTTAGACATGCATCTAGGTTTAGGAAAACCAGGGGAGCCAGAAAGATAAATAGGCTCAATTATAACTGAAAGTTTTGGAGACATTTATCCCCAAATAGCCTGGCTACTTTTTGTCATGGGTGAAAAAAAAATAGATGTATGAGAGCCTTCAGTCCCTAAAAATGTCTTCATCTGTTCTCACACATGCTCTTTCATTTTGGCCATTTTCATGTAGCTTTTCCCACTGTCTTTGGCTCTTTAACTGTTCAGTCTTTGGTGTTAACAGTTTTCTAAGTAGACACAGAAGAAGACGAGGACAATAAGCAAATGAAAGCAAATAATGGCCTTGAATTGAGATAACAAAATAATAATAATAATAATGAGAAAAATACCTCAGTGCGATTTCAATAATAGATTTTTGGTACAATAATTAAATTTATATGACCCTTCTTACACCAATTGTAAGTCAGCAAAAGTATTATTTTGTGAATAAAGGTTTTTCATATCAACAATGACAGATAACATTAAATAACATTTATGTGGCATATTGTTCAAATGTAACCAGATTTGTATTTTTATGCAGACGTCTTGCGTAATGTTGTTGATGTTTTCCACTGGACATGAATTTTTGTGATCATCCTTGTGAGACTGTCATTTAAAATTGTTCCCATTCTTCTTCAGTCACTTTTCTCACTCACTATGTGTTAACACTCTCTGCATTGGATCATACTTGTTATTACGCATAGTGGTCACTATAGTGGACAGCTATTCACTGGCTGTTTTCTTGCATTTGTGTCAGTGTCAGAGGTATACTTGTGTCACTCCATACACATCAATTGTCTACCTAAGTGGACATGTAAAAAACTCTTTGAAAAGTACATGTTTAAAGAAATTAAGTTCAAAAATCTTTTTTTCATGCCTAAACATGAATTAAAAATATTTCAGATTCCAGATTGAGGTTGTCCTAATTCATGCATGAAAGGGTTAACCTCTGTCTCTCTTCCACAGCACATCTTCTATCCTGTCTTCCTTCTCTCACCCAACCGGTCGCAGCAGATGGCCCCGCCCCTCCCTGAGCCTAGTTCTGCCGGAGGTTTCTTCCTGTTAAAAGGGAGTTTTTCCTTCCCACTGTCGCCAAAGTGCTTGCTCATAGGGGGTCATATGATTGTTTGGTTTTCTCTGTATGTATTATTGTAGGGTCTACCTTACAATATAAAGCGCCTTGAGGCAACTGTTGTTGTGATTTGGCGCTGTATGAATAAAACGGAATTGAATTAAATTAAATTCCTACGTTACATAAACTAGCACATCACTGATGGAAGGAACACACACCTTTTCCACGCTTTTATTTGCGTGTTACTTTCACATCAGGTTATAGGTTACAGGGAGTTTTGCTGTTTTTCTGTTTCAAAATAAAATGCTGATCTCAGACGAGCCACAGATGTTTACACAAGAACAGAAACAGATTTAGATAAATGACCAGAATAGAATAAAACACAAGCTTTTCTCTAGATTTTATGCTGACTCAGATTCTGGCTTTATGATTGGCTGCTGTGACTGTTTCCATAGTGATAAATAGGTTCGGTCCAGTTTAGCGGTTAAGCCTGTCCAGGATCTGAACCCACAAGGCGTTCAAAGCCAAGGCCACCAAACCAGCTGACCTCAGAGGTTTGACACCCACACCTTGGCTCCCACTGAGGGAGGAGAAGGAGGAGGGGAAAAAAACCTTTTCACATGTCTAACTAAACTAAACACTACAGATGCTTCTGAGCAGAGACTGCATACTAGCCATCTCTCCTCAACCATCATGTTGTGTCTTTGCACTATAATAAGGTAGCAGAAAGGGAGTGAGCGATTACTGCAAAAACAAGAGAATAACAAATGAGCCTGGAGAGAATAGATGAAGAAGACAAAGGACAAGCAGAAAGGATAAGAAGAGTAAGATATGAAAATAAAGATTAAAGGGAATCCAAGATGAGGAAGAGGTGCACAGAAAAATACTAAATAAATCCCTGTCAGTTAGACCCTGGTGTCAAAGGTCATGCTTTGTTTCCTGTGAGCTGTGGAAATAGAAGAGCTGTCACCAGGTTACAGCCCACAAAAACAATTCAGTTTCCTCCCTAATAGGAAAATGTTTGACACAGACGCTAGAGTGATCCTTACTGTTCTTGGGATCTCACTCATGAACTTCTTCCATGTTCTGAACTTTAAAAGCTTTCTTTCTCCTCAATCTGTAAAAGTGCTTGAAGGTTTCTTTCACTGCTCCTGTTGGACATAGACTGTTTGTGTCCTCATAGCCTCGGAAAGCTGTTCCTGCAGAAAACTGCTTCTCCAGCAGTTCCTCACACAGGACGTGACTGCAGGGCTACTTCCTACAGAAGCAGGAAACAGGAAGTTGTGGGGTCTTTAAGAGAGAGCCTGATATCCTGCAGCAGAGAGAAAGCACATACGCACACACCTCATCATGACATCATTACAATGATGTTAGGCTCAGTGCAGCAGGCTGTTTGTATTGTATTGTTCAGAAGCCACCTTTGTTCTCTCAATAAAGAAATGTGGGAGCTCCTGCAGCACCAAAGGTGTGGAGAAACGACGTTCATGTTAAGTTTGACTGTGTGTAGTGACAGACGAATCTACTCTTTATCGTAAATGAATTAATGAAACTTTTCAAACCTGGTGATTCTATAACTGCAGTTTTTGTGTCCCTGTGAACACTACCATAAAAAGTATGGATCGGTCTCTGTGTTTTCACAGGTGAGTTTGGGGTTGGAATTGGTGACTGAAAAAATAAGATCAAAGATACCAAGCGTAAAAAAGGAGAGAAACAAGAAATCAAATGGTCGCTGGGCTCTCCTCTAGAGATAAGGGGTGTCCAAATTCATAGGCTGTGTTCTCCTGAGGACCTGTCCTTCGTGGTCTATGTGGGTTAGGGTCCTTCGAAGGCCGAGTAGGTCAGAAGTACGAGGCTGTGAAATGGGACGGTCTAACCTTCAGATCTGCGTCAACGCTGTCTCGGTGGAGTTTAATAAACTCAGCCGTCTGCTCTTTGCTATCTAGAATCTAACAGGATACTGGTGTAAATTCTCGACCATCTCACACTTCTGTTTAATCAGTTTTCTGTTTCACATTTATTCAGCTGCGTGAAAACCCCGGAGGAACCCACCCGATGGATTAATAATGTTTTATTTAATCTAATCTAATAACTTTAATCTCAGCCAAACCGATTTACTCAGGAACAAATAAAACACTGAAAAAAGCCAAACAGTAACATTTTTAAGTTATCTAAGTGACATATATATCATGTTTAGTAGCGAAAGACCGCGGGGAGGTTTGAAAACGATGAAGCCGGGAGTCCGCTGCTCTCGCCGGCTCGAGTGACCCTCGAGCTCCCAGTAAGCTATCGAGCTGGTGGGTAACAGACTTCTCTGAAAACATCGGAGCACTTTTGCAAACATCTGATGTCTTGATAAACCGAGCAGATATTTATTCAGAAGTTTATTTTGTGACCCAGAAAGATTAATAAGAGTAATATTCAAACTGAGTAGCGGCCACCATTGTTGGAAACTGGAGTTGGCTGGGCCGCGCTATGAATTCTGGGATAGGTTGGACCACAAAGGATACATCCAACCCATCCTTCAAATTAGGGGAAAAGGAGGACGCATTTGTCGGCTGCATTAGGAGGAGTCTACAAATTTGGACAGCCTTAGTCGCGTCGTTGTGACGTAATCGGTCTACAAATGCGTCCTCAGGAGGATGCAGCCCATGAATTTGGACACCCCCATAGGGTGAGAGGCTCCAAACTGAAAGGAGCTAGTTGATGTCTCCTGGATGCCCAATAGCTCAGGTGTTTCGGGCATATCCTAGCAGGAGGGAGGGGAGAGTGTCCGCGGGAGAGGATTCCACGGAGACGGAGAGGATGATGACAGGTGGTTTATCTGAACTCCAAGCGGGCGGGAGGGCAGGCAGGTGAAGACTTGAACACCCTGGACAATAACCTGAGCACACAGTAACAGGATTAACACAGTTCATAGAAACCAGAAATTCCACATCAACCTTCGCGAGGGGCCAAGTTACCACTGAATGGTGACTAACGGATTGGCATGGAGCAGCTGGCCGTGCTGATCGCCTGGAATGGGGTGCAGGTGTGAAGGCCACAGCCACACCCTTAGGCGTGGGCATCCCCACCGCTCCTCAGACACCGATCCGCGGACCATGACACCAGGACATGCTGAAGAGATTACATGAGCCCAGCGAGCGCTAGAAAAGAGGCCTGGCCTGGGAAAGCAGCGGAAAACAGACGGAAGGATGGGAATCTCAAATTATTACTATGGAGTGAACAAAAGCAAGTTTGAATTTTACCATCCATTATAGTTAAATTAAAATGAAATTATGGTGAAAAAACTAAAGTGCAACTAATTTTTTAATGTATTTGTTTCTAACTCAAAAAGAAAATTACAAAATACTGTATGATAAGAATCTGATGGCTACATTGAGATGATGATAGTTCAGTGCAGTGAATACATTCCTATAACAGTGGTGGCCATCGTCCTAATTCTGAGTAAGAACTTTAGTCATGATGGTGAAACTGTAATACGGCGGTTAGGACTGTCACAGATGAATGGATCCCCAAAGCTCAGCACTGCAGACATCATGTTACTGTTACGGGGGCGTGCTGCTTTCAGCTCCACACATCAAATACAAACTCTTTGATAACTCTTTGAGAAATCCAAAGTTTGATGAATTCAAAAGTTTAAAGAGATCAAAAACACACATGTGCACATAAAGTACAGACACACACGTATGAGTCTCCAGATTTTATGTTATTAATTCCTATTTAACACAGCACAAACTTCTTCACAACAACATAGTTTGAACAAAGAAACTCACAAACACACACTGTCATTTCAGATCACACACACACATGCAGTGTGTGTAGTTGTGGTGACTGATCTGACAGTATAACCACATGTGGCCAATAAAACACCACAGAAACAGATGGGAAAATCCCTCTCCCTCTTCTTCTGCCTTGTCTCTCTGAAGTGTGTAATCCACAGATTCCTTCTTTCGTTTACTTTTACTCCCAGTTTTCGGATTCTTTGATTTTTCCCGTGTCTGTGTTTCCACTTTTTGCCTCAGCACCTCCCTCCTTCTCATTGATTTTTAATATTTTTACTGCCAAAGACTTTTTCACAGTATTCTCCAAATATGCCATTTCTTTTAAAACATGTATTTACTTTCTCTTTATTTAATTTATATTTTATAAATTGTGAAACATGTTTATAGTTATCTTGGCGCTCTGTGCTGGTTCAGCACACCAAATCTGTAATATGTAAGCATGTAACTACAGCCAGACACACACTCACACCACATACACACCTCCTATGTGGCGCTTTCCAGCAGTCTAAAAGGGAATTCAGCCTCGTGTTATCTTTTCCATTCAGCCTATCGCGCTGCCGGGTGAGGTGTTGTCACAAAAATATACAACTCTTCCTCTCTCTCTCTCTCTTCATACTCCCTTTCCGAACATCTCAAACTTCCGTAGTGTTTCCTTCTTGCTGCTAACATTCCTGTCAGTTACCTCAGCGAGCACCACTGACACACATTTACTGAATACTTGACCTGGGGTAGGAAAACATACACACACTTACCACATGCAACTTTGGTTTTTACAGCCCAGTTACGTTATAGCTCTCTGCTCTCCAACCAGAGGATAAATGACTCTCATGGAAATGTTAATAACAGAGTGAGGAGAAAGAAGAACAGGGCAAATAGTGGGTCATACAGGGATGCCTGAAGGGCGAGAAAGAAAGGAGAGCAGCCAATTAAACACTTAATAAAAAATATAAAAGAAGATATTATGATTTTTTTACAAAATATAAAGAATATGTGAAAGAATTGTGAGAAGGAAGAAAAACGACAAAAAAGGAAGGATGGGAAAAAAAGGGGGAAAAGGAAGAATAGATCAGAACAAAGTTTTAGCACATTTACTCGACTGTATGACCTAAATATTAAATACATCTAAAAGTAAAAATAATTTAAGGAATGATTGAGGACATGCACATGTAAGGATAAAAGGAAAAGAAGCGATAAAATACGGGGACTGTTTAGAAAGATAGACAAAAGCAACACTAGATGGAAAATAGAAACAAATGCGCTCATAAGACGAAAGCAAGGAGTACTAAACAGCAAGAGATGGCATGAAGGAGCAAAAAGACGCCACAGAATGAATAAAAATGGTGAGAAACAAAAAAGAAGGGGAAAGGTGACAAAAGATTGCAAAGAATAAAAGCTGAGACAGAGAGAAGTGAAATGAGAGAGGATGACAGTGAGTGAGGTGCTGGGGGGGAGTAAAAGAAGTCTGAAACAAAGAAAACAGCTTTTCCTTGTTCTGAAAGTTTTGTTTGTGGTTTTGTTCAAGGGGAAACTGTTGTGCCAAGCCAATATTTTCTAATGTCTTAACGAAACCTAGAGAGGACAGAATCAGAGCTGATCACACAGGAAAACACAGACGTGACTCTTTGTCTCAAACTATGTAAATGCACTGAAAACACAGAGGACGCACCAATTGTGCTGTTTTTTGTCTTTTTTGATATGCAGGAGCAAAAAGTTGACCAAAAATTCAAAATACTAAGTTTCCAAAGAATTAATCCAGCCAGCTTTAGCCACAGAGAAAAACCTGTAAATGTCCAGAGTGCAAACTTGGAAGTGTTTATTTTGTGACATTATATTAAAAGACTTAACAGATCTGTTTACACCCATTGCACATTTTTCAAATACATAAACACAAACAAAACCCTTTTCTACGCTCGCTGTCAGGCACAGTGACAGTGGTGGGAAAATCCTGGTTTTAATTTTTTGTTATGTGTCTGCTGAGAAAATGTGTTTTGTATTAATCCCAAAAATCTTGGGTGTTTCTTTTTTTCCTTGAGATAATTATTACCAAAAGCCCCAGAGTTACTGCACGGCTCCAAAAAACGCCCGTCTCTCTGATGTCTTTGTGTGTCACAGTAAATTAAAATGGAAACACAGCTCTGTTTGGTGTCAACACGAAAGAATGTCAAATGCAGATGTACACGGCTTTTATTATTTTATTTTTTAATATTTAGCTTCCTTGGGGCTTATCCTCTAATAGAAAATATTTGGAAAAGGCCATAGGGATCAGTGTGGTGAATTTAACTGTTTTCACTGTACATATCCTTGACGCTGTCCTTCAGTTTCATGTAGAGAAAAGAAAAAACGGCATTGTCTTTAGGACTGATGCAGAACAGATGTGAGCCCTTTGAGAAGAGACTTCTGGTTTTTGTTTCCACTGTATACAAAACGATGCTATGTAAACATACAGAGTGGGTGATGATTTTTCATTTTCTCAGTAGGAACAAAACCACTAATTTATGTTCATTTAAATGTTGGCAGGATAAGTTACTCATTTAGCAAAACGTAACATCTATAGGACATCATCACTTTATAAGTTCATAATAGATGAATGGCAAACAAAGTTCAGTGGAAAAGCACTTCTCCAACACTTTTGAAATGAAGGTTACACAGTTCACACATGCATCATCTCTTTGTGTCAGGTTTGCAACGGCTCTGAGTGGGCAAAAACTGAACTCACCAAAAGATCTGCCGGCACCTTTACATGAGCAATTATTCGATTTATACATGAAATATTACATAACAAAGATTTCTCTTTGCTTCAAAACAGAAAAAACACACAAATAAAACAGAGCAAGCCCTGCTAGGTAAGAACATGATAGGAAGAGGAACAGAGGGTGTCAGGCAGGGACAGGGGAAAATATATGACAAGCAGATGCCCTATGATACATTACATTAACATTTTATAGTTCTTTTCATAGTTTAAATTAAAAAAAAACCAACAACCCCAGATCAGACGCATGTAACAGAATAAATATATTTATCACACTTTCTGACGAACACAACGCTTTCTTGTTCTTATGCTTAGCTGGGCTAATTAACTCCAGCACTGAACACATGAATATTAGAATTATATCAATCAACTCATCAAACTCTCAGCAAGAAAATATAATTTCTTTTTTTCCTTTAAGAAAAATAAGATTCAGTAAAGAAGACAGAAAAAAACAAGACAAACAGTCACAAAAACATATTTCAAATTATGAGTATTTTTACTTCTATATATGAAACAAGACATCAAACCCAGTGCATAGAGAACATTTCATAGTTTCACTTTCTCCTTCACATCCTGTCAAGAAGCATAGCATCTTCAAAAGTATACAGTAAACATCTACATCAAACCAATGTTCCCAAAGTTCATGACTGTGCGACTGATCTCCAACATCTGTTTGTGTGAGGTTGCTTTGTATGAATAGAGCTGATTACTTGCAAAGGCCGTGAATACAATCATGACCTGTGATCAGAAATAGACAGTGCTAAAGTTTTAAACTAACCCCAGTTAAAGATATATCAGAGAAGCTAGTTAGAAAGAGTGTTCTTGGAATCAGCACACACCCATGTATGTCAGTAGAGTCTGACAGGGATGTTTCCCGACAGGGAACATACAACGGCCTGAAAAGTGAAACATTCTGATAGGTTAGACAGATATCTGACATGTTGGTATTTGCCCCTAACTTTCCCAACAACACTAAGAAAAATACTGTAAATGAATCTTGGAAGTGTTTCACTGAGCTAATTTTTCATGTTCCCAATCAACAAAAAATATGACAGAAATTGTTGTGAAGCCCAACTGAGATTATTTTCCTGATTTCAAATGCTTTCTTTTCTACAACATACCAAGAACTAAAATAACTGAACATTGAACATGTGGTACTTAAAGGCATGTCAACACACATAAGGGTTCCTGAAACCTAAAGATTTGAAAGCTAGTGAAGGGCTCTTTGAAATGCTTTGAATAAAGTATGACCCAAATAGTTTTTCCAGTATACTTCCTTTGTATGTTGTCTCATCATACATTTCAGAGTATTTATCCAGTGATACAGGTGCTGTAATAGACAGCGCTGCTTGCATCAGACAGAGCAGATATAAGAGGGCTGCTTCCATCATCACACCCACCAACGCCACCCACCACACCACCAACATCCCTATTAACTGCACTACTAACAATACTATTATTGCTACTTCCAGCAATACTGCTACTACGGCCACCCACAACCTTGGACACACCACCACATTCCCCGCCCAATCCATAAGCCTCATCTCGATTTCTCCGAACATTTACATACTGGTCAAATTCATGCCTGTCCACTTCAGCCCAAAATTCAGCAGACGAAGCCCCCAGCTGGCCAGAGGAATCCAGATTTGAATTATCCAAATTCACAGAGGGAGGGAAAGTGGATGGAGGGGGAATGGATGAGGTTGAGCAGGAAGAAGTCGTTTCAGGAGGAGGTGAAAGCTGCCCCAGATGAGAAGAAGTGAAATGAGGAGCTTTAGGGGTGCCGTTTCCATATAGCTGACTGAAATAACCAACAGGAGCAGAGCTCAGTGGGGGCTGGTGGCATTTTATTGGCTCAGAGAGGCTGTTGCAGGGCTGGTGATATGAAACTGGGGAGGAAGGATCCGGCAGTGGTGGCGGGCACTTTACGGGACTTCTTAAAGTGACCTGGTGACCAGAAACATGCGTGAGATTTAGCTTGGAGCTGAGTGAAGTGACAGAGCTCATGCTCGACATCATATTTGATTCAGCAGAAGTCATTCTGGTGCTTAAAGTCATTCCTGAACCCTGGCCGTGTATGGAGCTGTGGTGGCTGTGGTTGTTGTAGTGGTGGGTGTAATGCTGATTATGATGGTGAAGGTGGTGTTGGTACCCACTCCAAACTCCCATCCCTCCCTCCTCCTGCATATGTTGGGGGAAAAACACAGATTCCCCAGCTCCATCTTCCAGAATGTCCAGTGGGGACATTTCTGGAGTGGGCAAGCCATAGCTTTCTAGCTCTGAGTGTCCTGAGGCCTGGAGGTCCCTGAAATGGCCCAGAGATGGAAGCAGGTGATGAGAGTGATGATGTGGAGGCTGGACACCTGGATGCCCGTAAGCAGAACCTCCAGTAACATTTTCTGCACCCAAAGGACTGACACCAGGTCCTAAACCCAAGCCTGGTGCCCCACCCTGGGCTAAGCTGTGCAGCAGAAGCCCGGGTTCTACACGTTTAAGCTTCTTGGTGGTTTTTTTGCGGCGAGGTCGGTACTTGTAGTTTGGGTGATCCTGGAGGTGTTGGACACGAAGACGCTCTGCTTCCTCTACGAATGGTCGCTTCTCTACAGCGCTCAGGGCCTTCCACGACTGACCTGCAAGAAGAGGAGTTAAATATTTTTAAAAATTTCAACCATATTTTGGTCTTCTTAGATGAGAGAAAGGGGGCATATAAGAACAGCACTGCTGTTCAAATTCATTTTGCAACTCACTGTCAAACAGATTACAATCAGTCTGATAGATCATTTTATTATTTACTGCTCGGCCTATAACATGTCAAAATACTCTACAGCACTGACAGCCTTGAGCAGCTCCATCTACAGCTACGTGTAGGCATTCAAAGAAGGACCTTAATGTCCTGTGACATGCATGAAGTGCTTTGACTCTCAGTTCGTCCTGTTTTTGGAGATGTGTCTTACACACTGATGGATGTCAAGAGCTACTTGGGAGGTTATTTTAACAGCATTTGAAGTAAACTCACAGTAAAGAGTTTAGAGGCAAACATGGCATGTGCAATGAGCCCAGATGCAGCAACATACATATTGGCTTGGTAATGTAGAGCTGAGGAATCAGACTTTTAATTTGTCCTGAACAGAAATGAGGCTATTTATGGTCTGTGTTTGATGATCTTTCTGGTGTGTCACACTGAAAACTGCTAAAATGAAAGTGGTCAGATATTTAAATTTCCAATACGACGACTCCTCACTTTGGTGCTTTTACTGAAATTGATGACTACAAAGATCAGATCTTTGGCTCTCCACTGAGTTGGTCTCTTTGTTTGTCTTACCGAGCATCTTGCTGAGCACAGCGTTGTGTAGGTCCGGGTTCTGCAGGGCCAGCCGCTTCCTCTCATCTTTAGCCCAGACCATGAAGGCATTCATTGGCCTGCGAATCCTCTGCTCAGCCCCTGCAGCTTTCCCATCACCCGCTGACATGCCTCCAGCCCGGTTCAGATCAGGACTCTGTCCCCCTGAACCGTGCGTCAAACACATCCTTGGTTCCCCTCTCCTCATATTCCCAGTTCTGTCTGGAGAACTGCAATCCTCAGAGAGCTTCTGTTCAAAACCCATTTCAGAAGCAGGACTCGGGGTCCTTGAAGTCCAGGGGCCCCCAAGAGACACCTGGCTGACTCTAGAAAGGCTAGGCTTGGTTAAATTCATCCCAGAAAAGGTTTAGTCCAGGTCAAATTCTGCAAATGTCTGTCTCAGTTTGTTGGTCTGCAAAGTTCTGGACAAAAACTGAAACTGAAAATACTTCAGCCGACAGAGGAGAGAAGCATCAGAGGAATTTGGTCTCAGAGCACAAATACCAAAGCAAAGCATCGAGATGTGAGAGGAGGGGGAGACAAGAATAGAAAACAAACCCGTTGTGGTGCAGGATTTCCCCTGAAAACGATCCGCAGTGACTCTGCTGCTTTCTTTGTCCACTCTAGGTTTTCTGTTTGCTTCTGCGGTTTGTCCACAGTTTGATTTCACTCTGTCACTCGGGCCCTCCGACACACCGTCTCCCTCGCTGTCTGCTCACTTTGAAAGTTTGGAAACCTGTGGCCAGATCTGACCGACCCATGCTGTGTATATATACCCCGCCCTGACCAATCGCATAAATACAGGCTTGAGGATTTAACCAATGACGAACCACCAGGCTGTTTGAGAGACAACACGGAGAGGGGAGGTCCAAACTTTCCCCCCCACCCTCCCTTCAATCTCTACAACTGCCACCCTTTCCTCCCACTGAACGCACACACGCACACACCCTGTCTGTCTGTACAGGGAGATGTAATCAGAGAGGTTCCATTGTTCTTCACTGAGAACTGAGAAGCTTCTTTGTCAAACACACACACAGAAGTAGTGAAACACAAATACCATAAATGAGATGACACATTTATAATTAAGTTTGCCAACAAAGGAGACAAAACATGATTACACACATTTAGTGTGTGTGTGTGTGTGTGTGTGTGTGTGTGTGTGTGTGTGTGTGTGTGTGTGTGTGTGTGTGTGTCTTTGAGGGCAGGACAGCGGCAAGGCAGCCAACCACAGTCCCAACCAGAACGATTAGTGGCTGAACTTAACAACAACTCACTGAGGAGGAGGAGGAGGAGGAAGGGGCTCAGGTCTAGGATGGGTCACTATGGAAGGGGGTCTAACATGAGGTTTTGTAACCCAGCAATCTGATGTCTTAGGGATGCAGCAACATTTCAAATCAGTGTGAACTTCAGGGTGTTAAAGTGCTCACTCAATAAAGACATTAATTACATCATTTATTTAGCTTCTCTGTTTTATTGAAAGGTTTTTAGCTTATAATACAAAGTGCTGTGAGGCAACTGCTGTTTAATTTATAACATTTTGAAAAGGCATTCAGCTGAAATTTTGAGAAAAAAGAATAGACTTTGATATTTTAATAAAAAGAATGGAATTTTAAAAGAGAACAGAATTATAATACGTTTTCTTGTAAAAATGAATGAAATGTGGCCAAAATTTAGTTTAAAACGTCAGGTTTGTAAAACACGGAACATTTTCTCCACCTTTGTCTTCACAAATTGAAAGTTTGACAAAGCCGAAAAAGGATGAGCACATTTATTTAAACACGTGTTGTGTTCTGTCCTGAGCTGGGTGAAACATTTGAACTAATGAAGAAACAGAATGAACAAACAATGGACAGAGCGATGCTCGTACCAATCAAACTGTTTGTCTGTCTGCCAAGGACACCCCCTCCCCTCCACCCGCCACAATCTAACGGCCCCCTACACACCCACCCACCCACCCACCCACACACACACACACACACCACTTTCTCTCTGAGCCTCCTGCTCAACCAACCAGGAACTACTCCCACTTACTACTGTGTGTGTGTGTGTGTGTGTGTGTGTGTGTGTGTGTGTGTGTGTGTGTGTGTGTGTGTAAAATGTTACAGTTTTGTCCTGCAATACTCAGCCGAGGGCTTGAAGCAGCAGCATTTGACTCAAAGTGCTAATCTAGCCAATAATCCAGAGGTTCCTGCAGCTGCTGCAATCCACTCCCGGTTAACTGAGTGGTACCAAAGACGCTGTGAGTTGTATTGTTGTTTATTACTGGAATGCATTTATTAACCATTTTAATGTTGCTTCTCCATCAAAGTCAGAAAGATGCTAAATAGTATAAAATGGTCAGAACAAAACCTTAAACACGTTGGTAAAGGACCAAAACTACCACCACAAGTTTGTTTCATGTTTTCACTAAAACACAACTAAAAAGAAAATCTGTTATTTAAATCAATATCACATTCAAGATAATCTTCTCGTGCACCTCAGGGCCTTCTTCAGAGATTTTATCTTGCAGTAGGATTCATGTTATGCCCTGTTGAGGAACAGAGAGAGACAGTGGGGAACAGAGGGAGAGAGAGGAGCAGACAGAGAGAGAGAGAGGGAGAGAGAGAGGAGCAGAGAGAGAGAGAGAGAGGAACCGGAGGGAGAGAGAGGAACAGAGAGGGAGAGGAGCAGAGGGAGAGAGAGGAGCATAGAGAGAGAGAGGAGCAGAGGGAGAGAGGAACAGAGGGAGAGAGAGGAGCAGAGAGGGAGAGAGAGAGAGAGGAACCGGAGGGAGAGAGAGGAACAGAGAGGGAGAGGAGCAGAGGGAGAGAGAGGAGCATAGAGAGAGAGAGAGAGGAGCAGAGGGAGAGAGAGGAGCAGACAGAGAGAGAGAGAGGAGCAGAAGGAGAGAGAGGAGCAGACAGAGAGAGAGAGAGGAACAGAGAAGGAGAGAGAGGAGCAGAGAGAGAGAGAGAGGAACAGACGGAGAGAGAGGAGCAGAAAGAGAGAGAGAGGAACAGACGGAGAGAGAGGAACAGAGAGAGAGAAGGGAACAGAGGGAGAGAGAGGAGCAGAGAGAGAGAGAGAGAGGAACAGAGGGAGAGAGAGGGAGCATAGAGAGAGAGGAGCATAGAGAGAGAGGAGCAGAGGGAGAGAGAGGAGCAAAGAGAGAGAGGAACAGAGGGAGAGAGAGGAGCATAGAGAGAGAGGAGCAGAGGGAGAGAGAGGAGCAGAGAGGGAGAGGAGCAGAGGGAGAGAGAGGAGCATAGAGAGAGAGAAAGGAACAGAGGGAGAGAGAAAGGAAAAGAGAGGGAGAGAGAGGAGCAGAGGGAGAGAGAGAAAGGAACAGAGGGAGAGAGAGGAACAGAGAGGGAGAGGAGCAGAGAGAGAGAGAGGAGCAAAGAGAGAGAGGAACAGAGGGAGAGAGAGGAGCATAGAGAGAGAGGAGCAGAGGGAGAGAGAGGAGCAGAGAGGGAGAGGAGCAGAGGGAGAGAGAGGAGCATAGAGAGAGAGAAAGGAACAGAGGGAGAGAGAAAGGAACAGAGAGGGAGAGAGAGGAGCAGAGGGAGAGAGAGAAAGGAACAGAGGGAGAGAGAGGAACAGAGAGGGAGAGAGAGGAGCAGAGGGAGAGAGAGAAAGGAACAGAGGGAGAGAGAGGAACAGAGAGGGAGAGAGAGAGGAGCAGAGGGAGAGAGAGAGAGGAACAGAAGGAGAGAGAGAGGAGCAGAGAGAGAGAGAGAGAAGAACAGGAGGGAGAGAGAGAGGAGCAGAGAGAGAGAGGAGCAGAGGGAGAGAGAGGAGCATAGAGAGAGAGAGAGGAGCAGAGAGAGAGAGGAGCAGAGGGAGAGAGAGGAGCATAGAGAGAGAGAGGAGCAGAGAGAGAGAGGAGCAGAGGGAGAGAGAGGAGCATAGAGAGAGAGAGGAGCAGAGAGAGAGAGAGGAGCAGAGGGAGAGAGAGGAGCATAGAGAGAGAGAGGAGCATAGAGAGAGAGAAGCAGAGAGAGAGAGGAGCAGAGGGAGAGAGAGGAGCAGAGAGAGAGAGAGGAACAGAGGGAGAGAGAGGAGCAGAGAGGGAGAGGAGCAGAGGGAGAGAGAGGAGCATAGAGAGAGAGAAAGGAACAGAGGGAGAGAGAGGGAGCAGAGAGAGAGAGAGGAACAGATGGAGAGAGAGGAACAGAGAGAGAGAAAGGAACAGAGGGAGAGAGAGGAGCAGAGAGAGAGAGAGGAACAGAGGGAGAGAGAGGGAGCAGAGAGAGAGGAACAGAGAAGGAGAGAGAGGAGCAGAGAGAGAGAGAGAGGAACAGACGGAGAGAGAGGAGCATAGAGAGAAAGAGGAACAGAGGAAGAGAGCGGGAGCAGAGAGAGAGAGAGAGGAACAGAGGGAGAGAGAGGAACAGAGAGAGAGAGAGGAACAGAGAGAGAGAGAGGAACAGAGAGAGAGAGGAACAGAGGGAGAGAGAGGAGCATAGAGAGAGAGAGAGGAACAGAGAAGGAACAAGAGCAGGTGAGACACACCTGTTAGTCACATGGTTGTTTGTCAAAACTCATCATTACATGTATCCAGTACCTAGTGTATCTTTTTAGATACCGTTTGTTACTTTTCAAATTCTATAGTTATTAAGTTTTGCAGGCTTGTTTGCACAACAAGGATAAATAATTATATAAACATTTCTGAATCTAAATAGTGGACTTTGGTAGAATTAAGAAATGAGTGTAGTGCAGGTCTATGATGATTTTTAGTGCTACTATCATCTAGTTTTGATTCTGGTTCTGTCTTGGTTACGTCCTAAGTAGTCCTGATTTTAAACTGTTGTAGTCCTGTTTTAATTCCGGATCAGTTCTGGGTCTGGTTGAATTTGGGTTTAGTCCGTGTGTCTTGATACAGCCCGACTTTGTTCTGCCTTGCTGCTTAATTAAAAAACTAGTTTAAGGTGTCCTGCACAAGTGTTGTATATTTTTTCCCATATGAAGTGTCATGCGCAAAAGCGTCAGCTCTAAGAGCCGTGCTTAGAGAGAGCTTTGTAGTGAATCAGAAGAGCCGGCTCCTCACTTAATTTCCTTTTGCTGCTCAGCTCTCACACAGTGGCTCAGCTATGCTCCAATCCCTCCATATTGTGGCCAATCACGTGCGAGGATATAGGATAATATCATTATGTGAAAAACGGAGAGAGTGAGAGACGCGACAATCAAGTGGAGCGTGCGTCTGTCCTCTCAGTGAATGAGTGAGACAGTAGACAGCAGTGAGGGCTGTGCGAAAGCAAAAACACATAAATATGCCTGACACCAGTAAACGAAGCAGCATCTGGCTGCAGCTTAAAGACTTTTTTGTCTCGGTCTTGACTCAGTCTGTATTGGTTTTGGTCTTGTCTTGGTCTCGATACACTCTGATCTTGGTATTGTCTTGGTTTTGGTTTAGGTGGTCTTGACTACAAGTCTATTCCTTACCTGCTGTTTCGTCCTAAGAGCTCAGAGGAACATGACTAGACTTAAGTTTTTTGAGTACATTTTACATCTAATCCAAAAGACTTCTTCAGTTCTAAAACGAAATGGTGGAGAGTCAGAGGTACTTGGACCCTAGTGTGGCTTGTCCCTTAACCGGGTTGTTGCAGCACAATTAATCATGTGACTAATCACATGAGCCAAGATGGGAAAAAAGTGGTGGGTCATTGCCACCAGAGATTTCAGGTCAATCCATTGTGACACCTTGCCCACCCTGTCATGGGACCTATTGAGGGCACCTGACCCAGGATGTGAGTGGGCATTGAGGCGTCTGGATTATAGATGGCAGACAGTTGGTGTTGGAAGCCTGTTCACTGTGGACATAGAAACGGACATACGCCCGTTTCGAGGTTAGCCAGGCGGCTAATGCTATCTACCGCCTGACTACCGAGGACAGTGACGTCATCAGCGAGAGACCGGTGACCAGCATCGCGGAGCATGACGTCCGAGCGGCACTGAGGAGAGTGAACACAAGGAAAGTGGCGGGGCCAGACGGCATCACCAGCCGTCTGCTGCGCTGCTGTGCTGACCAGCTAGCAGGTGTGCTCACTTACATCTTCAACGAGTCCCTGGCGAAGTCTGTGGTCCCCACATGCTTCAAAAGATCCACCATCATCCCTGTGCCCAAGAACAGCAAACCCTCATCCCTGAACGATTACCGGCCAGTTGCACTGACCTCGGTAGTAATGAAGGTGTTTGAGAGGCTGCTGAAGAACATCATCTCCTCCTCCATCCCAGACACCACAGATCCGCTGCAGTTCGCCTACAGATCCAACAGATCCACAGAGGATGCCATCGCCCACGTCCTACACACCACTCTCAGCCACGTGGACAAGAAACAGGGTAACTATGTGCGAATGCTGTTTGTTGATTACAGTTCAGTGTTTAACACAATAGTGCCCTGCAGACTGTTCACAAAGCTGAGGGATCTGGGACTTAACAGCCATCTGTGTGCATGGGTGTTGGACTTCCTCACTGGCAGAACTCAGGTGGTGAGGGTGGGCAGGTGCTTCTCCAACAGCATCACCATCAACACAGGAGCACCTCAGGGATGTGTCCTCTCGCCACTGCTCTACTCCCTCTACACTTCAGACTGTGTGGCCACCCACGGCTCCAACACCATTGTGAAGTTTGCTGACGACACAGTGGTGTTGGGTGCCATCTCCAACAACGATGAGACGGCCTACATGGATGAAGTGAAGAATCTGGCATCGTGGTGCCAGGACAACCACCTCCAGCTGAACGTCAGCAAGACCAAGGAGCTGGTGGTGGACTTCAGAAGGGGTCAGCACAGAGACTACAAGCCCATTATCATCAATGGAGCTCCAGTGGAGAGGGTGCAGTCCTTCAAGTATCTTGGTGTCCACATCTCCTCAGACCTGACATGGGCTGCCCACATTCAGGTCCAGACCAAAAAGGCTAGGCAGCGCCTGTATCACCTACGACAACTGAGGAAGTTCAGGGTCTCTCCAAAGATCCTCAGGATTTTCTATACAGGCGCTGTGGAGAGCATCCTCACACAGAACATGACATCGTGGTTTGGGAACAGCTGTGTGAAGGACCAAAAAGCTCTCCAGAGAGTGATCCGTACAGCAGAACGCTGCTGCAGGATTGCTCTCCCCCCGCTTCAGGACACCTACACCAGGAGATGCCGGACTAGAGCAGCGCAGATACTGAAGGACCCGTCCCATCCTGGCAACAAACTGTTCCAACTTCTGCAATCTGGTAGAAGGTTCCGCATCTTCCGGGCAAGGACAGAGAGACTCAAGAGGAGCTTCTATCTGTCACGATCCTGGGTCTTATGACCCAGTGTTTTGAGTTTTAGTTCATTTTGATGTTTTAGTTTATGTAAGCCCTTCAGGTTCCTAAGTTCATTTGTTATCATGCTTAAGTGTTTCTAGTTCTTATTATTTCCCCCTCGTGTTTCCAACTATGGTAAATCTCCCCTGCTCTTCATGTGTTTCATGTCTGTGTCTTACATTGTGAAGTTTGGGTTGTCATGTCTACGTCTCATTATGTTTCCTGTTTTATTGTGAAGAGGTCTGGTGTTTCTGTGTTCATCGTGTTCAGTTTTACTCTTCCCCTGTGGCGTTGTTATGTTCATGTTGATCTACTGTGCCTTTCTGTTCCATGTTTCAGATCCCTATGTTCTGTCTCCCCCAGTCTGTTAAGTTCACATGTCTAGAGTTCCGTCAGTGTGTTTCCTGTTTTACTTTCACAGTCTGTTCTATGTTAATGTTTCTAGTTTTGCTTCCCTTGCCTCGTCCTGCTTAATTAATCTCAGCTGTGCTCTCCTCCTGTGGCTCATTCCCCCTCGTTATCCCTCAGTGTATTTAAGCCCCATGTTTCTCTTTGTCAGTGTTGCGTCCTCCATCATAGCTGTGTGATTTTTCCCTGTGCTTTAGTTTTCCCAGTTTAGTTTATTTTGTATTGTTTTTCGTGTCCCACGCCAGCAATAAAGCTGTGTTTTTTGAGTTTACCTTTTGTCTCTGTGAGTTTGCGTTTGGGTCCTCTCCTGCCTGCACACAGCCGTACTGTGACAGAAGGACGCAACCCGACAATGGACCCAGCAACTCATAATCCCTCCGCTGAGCTCCGGGAGGACATGATCTATGCGGTGGAGTTTCTATGCCAGGAATGGTTTGCGCTGCCCTTTGAAGAGTACCAGGAGGAGTTAGCCATCCGTCTGCAGAGGATGGTTTCTGGACTTCCCTGGCTATTTGGCACGCTAAACCCTCTCATCCAGGACTTCCTTGTTTCCACCGTACACATCCGCCCGGATCGGCCTCTCCACTATGAAGACTCGGAGGAGGTTCAGCCCGGTCCGCTGGAGGATTCGCGGGCTGGCACGTCTCCTCCCCCTCCTTCCCGGAGAAAACGGCGTTCACGCCGTCAGCGATCCCGAGCAGCGGAGCAGTTTTTGGCCTCACGCCACGTCAGCTGGAGGGCCCGAGGAGCCCGTTCGGCCTCACGCCACGTCAGCTGGAGGGCCCGAGGAGCCCGTTCGGCCTCACGCCACGTCAGCTGGAGGGCCCGAGGAGCCCATCTGGCCACCTTCTGCTTCACCACCTGTGGTTGCAGCGCCACCTCCTGCGGCTCCTGTGCCGACGCCTGCAGGACCACCACCTGCTGCGCTACTGCTTGCTGCTTCTACGCCTCAGCCTGAGGACGACGCCTCACCTGGTTCTGCCACACCTCAGTCTGAGAACTCATACAAACTCATTTCACCCACTATAGACTGTGTGTTGCTGCAACTTGAAAAGCAACCTGCCTCGTCAGCTGGAGGGCCCGAGGAGCCCGTCCAGCCTCATGCCTCGTCAGCTGGAGGGTCCGAGGGGACCGTTCAGCCGCCATCTGCGGCCGCCTCGTCATTGGCTGGTCCAGCTTCTGCTTCGCCTGGTCCAGCTTCGGCCTCGCCTGGTCCAGCTTCGGCCTCTGCTTCGCCTGGTCCGGCCTCATCAGAGTCTTCAGCCTTGCCTGCTCCGGCCTCATCAGAGTCTTCAGCCTCGTCATGTCCGGCCTCTGCCTCTGCTGCGTCTGGCCCTGCCTCGCCTCAGCCAGAGGTCTTCGCACCTGCTGGCCCTGCCTCGCCTGGTCCTGTTGCGCCAGCTGGAGGTTCAGCCAAGCCCGTCCAGCATCCTTCCACGCCGTCGACTGCAGCGCCATTATCTGGTCCTGCCTCGCCTGGTCCTGCCACGGCCCAGCCAGAGGTCGACACCACACCTCTGCTCGTCTCACCTGCCAAGCCACGTCCAGCATGGCTGTTTCCGGGGCCTGTCAAAACAGCCTGTTCATGGAAACCCACCAAACCACCCGAGGGGTCACGTCCACATCCACACTACCGTCGACCGCCAGCCAAGCCACCCAACAGGTCTTGTCCACGTCGCCGCCGGCCGCCAGCCAAGCCACCCGACAGGTCTTGTCCACGTCGCCGCCGGCCGCCAGCCAAGCCGCCCGAGTGTGGCCAGCCATACCTGCTTCGCCACTGCCTCCTTCCTCGTGGCCGGCCCCCTGAACCTTTGAACTATGAACTGTTATGCTATCGACCTCCAGGACGGCCCCCTGAACTACTTAACTGTGGACTTTTGTGCTGTCACCCTCCCGGTCGGCCCCCAGAAAGTTTTGAGAACTGTCTCCGGAGCTTTAGTGCCTTTCATGGGCTTTTTGCGCCCTTTTTGTGGGACTTTTGCTCTGGTTTTGGTCGGTTTCGATTTTCTATACAGGCGCTGTGGAGAGCATCCTCACACAGAACATGACATCGTGGTTTGGGAACAGCTGTGTGAAGGACCAAAAAGCTCTCCAGAGAGTGATCCGTACAGCAGAACGCTGCTGCAGGATTGCTCTCCCCCCGCTTCAGGACACCTACACCAGGAGATGCCGGACTAGAGCAGCGCAGATACTGAAGGACCCGTCCCATCCTGGCAACAAACTGTTCCAACTTCTGCAATCTGGTAGAAGGTTCCGCATCTTCCGGGCAAGGACAGAGAGACTCAAGAGGAGCTTCTATCTGTCACGATCCTGGGTCTTATGACCCAGTGTTTTGAGTTTTAGTTCATTTTGATGTTTTAGTTTATGTAAGCCCTTCAGGTTCCTAAGTTCATTTGTTATCATGCTTAAGTGTTTCTAGTTCTTATTATTTCCCCCTCGTGTTTCCAACTATGGTAAATCTCCCCTGCTCTTCATGTGTTTCATGTCTGTGTCTTACATTGTGAAGTTTGGGTTGTCATGTCTACGTCTCATTATGTTTCCTGTTTTATTGTGAAGAGGTCTGGTGTTTCTGTGTTCATCGTGTTCAGTTTTACTCTTCCCCTGTGGCGTTGTTATGTTCATGTTGATCTACTGTGCCTTTCTGTTCCATGTTTCAGATCCCTATGTTCTGTCTCCCCCAGTCTGTTAAGTTCACATGTCTAGAGTTCCGTCAGTGTGTTTCCTGTTTTACTTTCACAGTCTGTTCTATGTTAATGTTTCTAGTTTTGCTTCCCTTGCCTCGTCCTGCTTAATTAATCTCAGCTGTGCTCTCCTCCTGTGGCTCATTCCCCCTCGTTATCCCTCAGTGTATTTAAGCCCCATGTTTCTCTTTGTCAGTGTTGCGTCCTCCATCATAGCTGTGTGATTTTTCCCTGTGCTTTAGTTTTCCCAGTTTAGTTTAATTTGTATTGTTTTTCGTGTCCCACGCCAGCAATAAAGCTGTGTTTTTTGAGTTTACCTTTTGTCTCTGTGAGTTTGCGTTTGGGTCCTCTCCTGCCTGCACACAGCCGTACTGTGACACTATCCCCAAGCCATCCGTGCCCTAAACACACACACCCGCCCTCTCACATCATTTATAATTGACTGAGTCAGGACTCTTCCAGACACTAAACCAAGGCACAATGTACATTTCAATTCCTTTAATTTTAAATATGTTTATATTGTCTATCCTGTAAAATAGTCAGATGTCTATTCATATTAATGTACAGAATTCACCTGCTTGCTGCTACTACTGCACATTCACCCAATGTATATTATATATATATATATATATATATATATATATATATATATATATGTTCTTCCTCTACACCCCCCCCCAATTTTTTTGCACATGTCGAGGAGCGTGTCAGGCTACATTTCACTGTGTGTTATACTTGTATAACTATGCATGTGAGAAATAAAGAACCTTGACCTTGACCTTGACCTAGATGCTTCTTTCACTCCTCTTTCAAACCATCTGTCTTCTCCATCCAACATTTGGACATTGGCATCTGAACGATGTTTATTTGTTGATGAGTGGCTGTTTGGTTTCTCCAATGTCTCCAAGGTCTGAGCACTCCTCGGTGCACTACACAACACAGACTATGCTGCTAGGTTGTATTACTTTACCTTACCTGCAGATCCAGGGGATCTGATCAGCAGTGATGAGCCTTCATGTGACATTCAGGTCAGTTTGAAACAGCAGATGATGCCAGAGGTCCCTGGTGAAAGTGACAGAGTTCAGAATAGAACTTGGGAGACAATAGCAGCTGACCTCTGAGTTTAAATCAGCGGATGATTTTGATTTGTTCTCATATTTTTAGATAAAAGAGAAAACATGTAAATGTAATTAATTTTATGACACAGGATCCAATCCATTTCCTTCACTACTTGTCCTTTTCGTGGTCACAGAAAACTATTCACACGGACATCTTATCCATCCAGTTTAACAGATAATCTCAATGGGAGGAACACAGGGAAGGTTTCAACTGTCCATCAGGTCGGAACACAAAGAAGTAACTGTATGCTAACTATGCCCACCACGAGCGGGAACCCATATTATTTATATAGGTTCATATCACAGCAGTCAAATTGTAAGGTAAAGACCCAACAATAAGAGATACACACAGAGAAAACAGAACATGTTGGCAACTGTGGGAAGAAATAACTCTTTTTAAAGTTTTTTACAGCCGCTATAGGACACATTTCTCAATACTTAGGTCACTTTTGCAAAACTCTTCACACAATTCTCCTAACTGACCTTCAGCTTGGCAAAGCAGTTCATTTCACATTCAAAATGCACTACAACTACCAAACCACTTTATTCAGGTCTCAAATAAACTCATTCTTCCAGAACACTAGCAAAGGTTGACAGCCGACAAACACACTTTGTCACCCACAAAACAATGACCTAAAAAACACTAACAACATGTAGCATTACACAGTGTTTTCTTGTGTAAAACAAGGACACATCTCTGTTTATAATTTCAATATATGTTACTGGAATGAATCAGACATCATGCAGAATTCGTTAATATTTGTTTATGTATTTTTATTTTTTTGCATTAAGTAATCCCAAAATACAAGAATTTGTATACACACCATCTGTCATGGTCCTGGGTCGGTGACCCAGCGCTTTTAGTTTGTTATCATTTTCTAGATGATGATTGTTTAAGTTCTGTGTTCTATTCGGTCTGCCTCTGAGTCTGCGTCTGTATCTGTCTGTCTATGGTGTCTCCCCATCTGTTTGTGAATCTGTCTGTTTAGTTCAATGTCTTGTCTGGTTCCATGTGTCTGAGTTTCCTGTTTTATTGTGAAGGTCCGTGTCGTATGTGAGTGTGATCAGTTTACGTTTCCCCTGTCCCGTCAGCCCAGATTCCTCCCAGCTGTGTTGCCCTCCTGTCTCTCATCCCCTGATTACTGGTGTGTGTATTTAAGCCCTGTGTGTTCTCCTGCCTGTTGCCGGTTCGTCTGCGTAACTCCGCATCAGTCTGTGTTCCTCGGTGTCCTGCTCGTCTCTCTGCCTCTCTTCCCTTTTTGTTTCATCTCAGGTTTGTCATTTAGCTTTCCCAGTTCAGGTCTTTAGTTTTGTCTTCCCTCTTGCCTGTTTTGCCTTCTCACCACTGTGTAAATAAACTCACCGGCATCTCATCCACTGCCTGCATCTTGGGTCCTTCTTCTAACTCCACACGGCTCGCCTCGGCAGCCGTGACACCATCCACTGATACACATACAATAGTAATGCTAATCTACTCGGTCTTCTCCATTTGGCCACAGGTTCTCATCCACATCACATCTTATGTCATCTAGGGCAACACACCTAGGAAATAATCTTCTGGCATGCCAGAATTGAAGGAGTTGAAAAATTGAAGGAGTAACACCTGTGTAGATGTTCATCTACAATGAGAATCAGCTGTGGCTGGTTAAACTGCATTTTTAGATTTAAAATATGTTTCAATAAAATATTGCTGTTGAATTTTGCTGTCTTTTTAAGTTTTGCATTGTATTATTGTTTAGGCCATAAGTATGTAAGTACATGCAAAATGTCCTGTACGTACAAAGATTTTTGGCAGTTGTTGTGTCTGAGTGAGAAAATAATTCATGAAATTTGAGAGATGTAGTCATTGAATGCATTTTGTGCCAAAACAATGATAACTGATCCTCAGTTTAGCCCACATAGACTTCTGTTGTGCTCACTGTGTGAGGAGTTTTGCAAAAGTGACCTAAGTATTGAGACATGTGTCCTAGCATCTGTAAAAAACTGTAACAGGAAGAAACCTAAGGCAGAACCAGGCTCATGGAGAGGCAGCCATCTGCCACAGCCGGTTGGGGTTGTTGGCTATTTACTAAAAATGTGTCAAGTGACTGATATATAATCATGTTGATTTGTTATAAAGTGAAGAAACGATGCAGTATGAAGGGTCAGTCACTTCCATCTCATCTGTATGTCTTTATGTCATTATCATCGTGTGTGTGTGTGTGTGTGTGTGTGTGTGTGTGTGTGTGTGTGTGTGTCGCGGCACCACACCTTTGCCACAAAGGAAATTTGGCAGCGACTCCAGACTTTGTGGCGAGAAAGAAAAGACAGAAAAAAGGAGGGAGGACATTTTTCCTTATAACTCGTGATAACACACACACACACACACACACATACACATTCTGGACAAGAAACCAAGACACAATGGCATCGTAATGGGTGTGTTTACTAGAGAGAGAGTGTGTGTGTGTGTGTTTATGTGTGGGAGAGGTCATGTTCACACACCATTCTATTTTAGAACACGCTAACGGAGGGAAGTGTGTGTGATGATGGATAGGAGACACATACACACAATTAACATGGGTTGCTGTGGGAATCCCCCACCTATATCTCACACACACACACACACGTGCGCGCTCACACGGTCACATAGTGTACAACACATAACTAAACAAAAGAGTCGCGCACGTCGGTTAGATGACCCCTGACTGTGTATTATGGTGTGCAGCTCACTTTATGAGCAAAGATTCACAGAAACTTATCGAAACAGAAACTTGATGGTGAAGATCAGCGTTTAGTAACCGATGCAGATCTAGATTAATATGCCAACATTAAACTGAAACACTAGACTAATACATGCTAAAAGTTATTACCACAGAGCAGAACTATTCCTGCCCCTCACCCAAAAACCCACCAGAGACTGCATGACCATAACTGGAAAAATAAAATGTTTTTTCTTTCATAATGGAGGAAGACAAACACCCGGACAAAGTGACTGTAGTTTATTCACAAAGGAACATGAAAATGTCATTTCTTCTTTAGGGGCCTCCACAGCAGATCATTAGCCTCCATCTCACCATACTGCAGATCCACCTCTGTGTATGATGGAGACAATGACAGTCTGACAACTTATCAGCTCTGCCTAAAGTCTGATCCTCCAAATCACTCATTTGTAGGGTGCATTTATTTTGTTTATTACTGCAAATTTTTTGTTGTTTCTATACTGTTCTATTTCTGCTAGATATCCATGTCAAATGGGTTAACTCCTGTTGTTTTTAAATGTGCTGTCATGGTTCTGGGTCGTGTTACCCAGTGTTTGAGTTTTTTATATATTTTGGTATTCATTTGTGCCCTAGTTTAGTTCATCTAGTTAATTTCGAGGTTGCTGTTTAGTCCTTTGTTTCTTTGTTGTTTATGTCATCTCCTCCTGTGCTCAGTCTCCCTGGTCCATGCGTCTACCTGTCATGTTTCATGTCTGTGTGGTTATGTTAAGTTCATGTCATGTTTAATCTCCATGTCTCCTGTTTTACTTTGAAAGAGTCCAGTGTTGTGTAGTTTCACTTCCCCTGTCCTGTTATTAGCTTCATGTGTGCCAGCTGGTGTCCCTCGTGTTTTCACTTCCCCTAATTAACCTTGTGGGTATTTAGTCTCTGTGTTTCATTCAGTCTGTGTTGCGTCGTCTGTTATCATTCCTGTCATTCTAGCTACACATCATGAGTCGTAGTTGTTCAGTCTCCGTTCTGGTCATGTTCATAGTAATTTGCTCCTGTCATGTTTTCATAGCCCTTCATGTACCAGTCCGGAAGTCTGTCCTTTGCTTTTTCATGTTGTGTTCATAGCTCTTAGTTACAGTCCAAATCAGAGTATTAGTTTGTCTTAGTCTTTAGTTGTTTCCCAGTCTAGGCTCGTTGTTTAGGTCATTTCTGTAGTTTGTTTGCTCTACTGTTTACCGGCCCTAATAAAGGCTCACTTTGAGTTCAGTTAAGGTTTTGCCTTCTTCGTCTGTTTCCGCACCTGGGTCCTCCAAACACCCATGTGCTCTGAATGCATCAGATATTCTATGGTACATGTGACATATGAAAACAATCACATGAATACTTTAAGCTTGAAGTTTCATGACGAAAACAATGTGTACACTTCAAAATATAGACAGGTCAACAATCCACTGTAAAATCTGAACAAATAGCACATTTTAATATGTAAATTATTCTGGAAAGCATCCATAAATGACTTGCATTACTGACCATAGTAAGAAAAAGAGATATGCTGATACTGTGTGCTTACAACATCTAAGAAACAACCCCACACCACCTTCCTTAAAACTGTGAAGATGGTTAACTTGTGTTGCTCTGTCAGCTGTCTCTCTGTCTGTCCATCTATTCATAGCGCATCAGCAGAACTTATCATTTTCTCTCCTATAATTAATTTACTGCAGCACCGCAGGACCTTTCCCACTGAACACAATGCATATATTCTCTAACTGAACACTTGTTTTTGCCTTTCATCTCTTATGGGCTGTTGTCTTTTTATGTCCTTGCCCCTGTCATTTATCGCCTTGCTTTCTGTGAGTCTCATGTAAGTATTTTCATAGCACGGCTTCCTTTAAAAAGTCTTTAATTTTCCTTCTGTTGTAATTTTGACATCTTAAATCAGTTCCAAGCCCCTTTCTCAGAGATATATGTGTGCACACACTTAAAGGAAGGTAGAAGCAAAGGTCAGGAGATAAAACAAAGATGCATGATGTGAAAGGGGCCTGTGAATCATGTCAAGTCAAGTGGCTTTATTGTCATTTTAACCGTGTGCATTGGTTCAGTACACAGTGAGGAGAGATGGTGTTCCTCCAAGACCATGGTGCTACATATGGCAGACAACACAGGATGACATAAAGTGTGCAAAAACTATAAAAAACAAACAAAAACAAAAACAGTCCAGTTCAGTCACTGAGTGTTCAGGAGCCTGACGGCTGATCTGATGTCCCCTTCGCTAGTTATATGAGTCATTTTAAGGCTGTTTTATTTATCAGAGCTGTCCAGTAGGCCCTTAGCTTAGATTTATAACATCAGAGGGTTTAACATGTCATCACTGAATCACCTCCACCTTCACTCATTCAGATGGTGTTCTTTGATATTGAAATGAGTGTCTGTTGGAAAAACAGTTTCTTGTAAGCAAAGATCTCCTTCAGACAAACAATAATCATATTTTTCAAGCATCAAGTTGACAAAGTCTTCTGTTTCCTGTTACCTTCTATGTGCCATGGCTAACCTGTTGCTCATCCTAGAGCAGCGGTCCCCAACCCTTTTTGCACCACAGACCGGTTTAATGTCAGACAATATTTCCACAGCTCAGCTCTCCTCAGCTCTTTCCAGAAGGGTGGCATGAATGCCCCTCCAGTGGTCCTCCATGGGCTCTCGCACTCTAGGGTTTCTGGATGCCTGGGATGTGGATCTCCTCCATGCCTGTTTCATGCCCTGGGGGGCGGGGTTTATGGCTCCCCACACCCTCTAGCAGATCATTACATGGATAAACCTTTTGAATACAAGCGTGCTGATCCACACAGGTGTGCACACAGGTGTACACTGTTCATAGACACAAACCACACTATTACCGTGGAAGTCAGGCCGTACGCGTGTCCTTGTGCAGTTGAAAATAATCCAAAAAGTCCGCTTGTAGTTGAAAACAAACATGCAAACATTTATTTGCACAGTCTTGAAATACAGTAATCCGTCTGAATGTTCCTGTACACTGCCAAACACGGTAAGAAAACTGTCTGACTCCACAGCTAGTTAAAGCCCTGTTACTCCACAGTGCCCATCGCAACCGCTCACCCTGTGCACAATTACCACGTATTAAAGGAACAGTGTAAAAAAATTAAATAAGGAAAGAAAATACAATATAACTGTAAACATTACACTAAACAAAACTGTAAAGTACAAAATGCTCCCCATAATCTTACATCTCCTCATCCAAAATAATTCAAATCAAATTATTAACAAATACACACTCTGTGAAATCTGAGTAGAGTAAGAGATATTTAGACCTTTATCTTATACACACACCACCTTGGCAGCTACCTCAAAGCACATTGTGCGCTGTCAGTCAATAAATTTTTTTCAATTCAATCAATTTATTTATAACCACATTTAAAAACAACACAGGTTGACCAAAGTGCTGTGCATAGTAAAAACAAAACTCAGTCACAATTAAAAGCTAGAGAGTGTGTAAAAATGTGTTTTCAAATGTGTTTTAAAAATGTGAAGTGTTGGAGAGATCCTAATTTTTTTTTTTTTCTTTTGTGTCCCGTCTGGATCTTTAGCCATCAGAATTGTTGTCTTAAGGCCAAGAAAGATGCCAAGCGGATTTATTTTACCAAGTGGATCATCATGGCCTTGCCATATTGGTCCATTTGATTGACCTTTATTATAATTATGAATTTATTTTATTTTCAGCTGCTACAAACGGGACAGACATGACAGGGGGATAGGACAGGGAGAAAGAATGAAAGAAAGAGAGGGAGAGAAAGAAAACCAAAGTGGAGAAGGGGGGGGAGAAAAAAAAACACAAACAAAACACCTGGATCACCTGTATGGAGAAAAAAAAAAACAGAAGAGAAAGCAAACAGCAAAGAGCAACATAATAAAAAAAACAGCACCATCACAATAAACTAGCTGGCAGTAGATATCAGTAGATACTAAATAATAAACGATATTGTGCAGCACGCAAGATCGACAGCGCACAATGTGCTTTGAGGCAGCAGCCAAGAAAGGTGTAGTTTGTGTCTGTGAACACCCGTGTGTGAATGGGTGGATGACTGAATGTAGTGTAAAGCGCTTTGGGGTCCTATGGACTAGAAAAGCGCTATACAAATGCAGGCCATTTACCATTTACACCTGTGTGCATACCTGTGTGGATCAGCATGCTTGTATTCCGAAGGTTTCTCCATTTAACGATCTGCTAGGGAGTGTGGGGAGCCATAGCCCCGTCCACCAGGGTATGAAGCAGGTATGGAGGAGATCCAGGCCCCAGATATCCAGAGGCCCCAGAGTACAAGGACCCGAGGAGGACCCGTGTCACCCTCCTGGGAAGAGCTGAGTAGAGCCCCAAACGAGAGGTCACCCCGCAGCTACGGAGCAGAGGCCAGAGGGGGTTGCAGTGGCGTGCCCGTGGGCTCTGCCGGCAGCCAGCTGTGCCAGAGAGGACCGAGCATCAGGCCCAGAGGCCCGAGGGCATCCCACCCCCCGGAAGGAGCCCAGCCGGGCCACAGGCGCCCGGCCCCGCCAATCAGCCACCAGGAGTGAGCCAGTACATACATGAGCGCCCAGCCCCAGATGACAAGGACCACCAACACACCAACGTCTGAGGGCATCAACCACCGGCAGGGAGTGTGGTGAGGGGAGATAGGCCTCCGTACTTTAGAGGGCCTGAGATGTACCCAGAGAGGTTGAGTCTAAGACCCAACCTGACATATAGACACAGACGAACAGGCACACGCGGACACAGACGTGCATTCCCACCCCATATGCACCACCAAATGCTCGGCACTCACCCAACGTGTAGACAGACACAAATAGACACTGCACAGACAGTCGCACTCCCCAAACATACTCTATATCCCAGGTCCAGGTACCCCCGCCCTCAGAGGGGCAAGCCGCACCTAGACCCAAGAGATGTAACCGGTCTCTCTGGGGTGGAGGCAAGCGGACCACCTCCTTTTCTGCAGTAGCGGGGAGCCCCCGCATCCCAGACCCCAGTCTGACGGCCAGCACCTCCTCCCAGCCCCCCAGCCCTGACGGCTAACAGAACCGGGGTGAGTGAAGACCTCAAACCTAATTTCAAGAGGCAGACCTTACCAAACTTTGGGCGCAGCAATCGCAGAGGCCAGATCTCCTCTGTTTTTTTAGCCTGCTTCTAGGGACAACTACAGGGAGTGCAGAATTATTAGGCAAATGAGTATTTTGTCCACATCATCCTCTTCATGCATGTTGTCTTACTCCAAGCTGTATAGGCTCGAAAGCCTACTACCAATTAAGCATATTAGGTGATGTGCATCTCTGTAATGAGAAGGGGTGTGGTCTAATGACATCAACACCCTATATCAGGTGTGCATAATTATTAGGCAACGTCCTTTCCTTTGGCAAAATGGGTCAAAAGAAGGACTTGACAGGCTCAGAAAAGTCAAAAATAGTGAGATATCTTGCAGAGGGATGCAGCAGTCTCAAAATTGCAAAGCTTCTGAAGCGTGATCATCGAACAATCAAGCGTTTCATTCAAAATAGTCAACAGGGTCGCAAGAAGCGTGTGGAAAAACCAAGGCGCAAAATAACTGCCCATGAACTGAGAAAAGTCAAGCGTGCAGCTGCCAAGATGCCACTTGCCACCAGTTTGGCCATATTTCAGAGCTGCAACATCACTGGAGTGCCCAAAAGCACAAGGTGTGCAATACTCAGAGACATGGCCAAGGTAAGAAAGGCTGAAAGACGACCACCACTGAACAAGACACACAAGCTGAAACGTCAAGACTGGGCCAAGAAATATCTCAAGACTGGTTTTTCTAAGGTTTTATGGACTGATGAAATGAGAGTGAGTCTTGATGGGCCAGATGGATGGGCCCGTGGCTGGATTGGTAAAGGGCAGAGAGCTCCAGTCCGACTCAGACGCCAGCAAGGTGGAGGTGGAGTACTGGTTTGGGCTGGTATCATCAAAGATGAGCTTGTGGGGCCGACATCTATAAAGAGAAACTTCACAATTATAATTTACAACTGAGGAGTGCAAGGAGGTCCTACTTCTCTGACATCATCACTAAAAACAGCCATAATGCTCGGGTCTTATTTTCTACAGTTGACAGGCTAACAAACCCTCCTGTTTCAGTGGCAGCTGAACTTCATTCGACCATGGCCTGCAATGACTTTGCCAAATTCTTCACAGAAAAAATCCAAAAAATTAGACAAGCAATTGGTACATCAACAGCAGATCCAGTATATGTACTGTGTCCACCGAAAAACTGTTTAAACACCATGAAACAGTTTGACCCTATTAACAGCAAAGACCTGGAGGACATCTTAGGTCAACTGAACTCCTCCTCTTGCTGTTTAGATGTCCTGCCAACAAGTTTTTTCAAAAAGGTCTCAAAGACTTTAGAGTCAGACCTGTTACAGATCGTCAACTTTTCTTTAATATCAGGTGTGTTTCCATAACCACTAAAAACTGCTGTAATAAAACCTATACTGAAAAAGGACAATCTTGACAAGACACAAATGAACAACTACAGGCCGATCTCAAATCTCCCATTTTTAAGTAAGATCATTGAAAAAGCAGTTTCTCAACAGCTCAGTTACTTCTTAAAACAGAATAACTGCTATGATGCCTTCCAGTCAGGTTTTAGACAGAACCACAGCACTGAAACCGCTCTGACCAAAGTGTTTAATGACATATGTCTGAATACAGACAGTAGAAAAATGTCAGTCTTAGTTTTACTGGATCTCAGTGCAGCATTTGATACAGTTGACCACAACATATTACTCAAACGACTGGAGAACTGGACAGGTCTTTCAGGAACTGTACTAAACTGGTTCAAAACATACTTAGAAAACAGGAAATACTTTGTATCAATAGGTAACTTCACATCTGAGCAGACAAGTATCACATGTGGAGTTCCCCAAGGTTCCATCTTGGGACCCCTTCTGTTTAACATTTACATGCTCCCACTGGCACAGATTATAAAGAACAACAAAATAAACTACCACAGCTATGCAGATGACACACAAATATATATGTCACAATGTCACCAGGAGACCGAGGCCCTGTACAGGCTCTTGGTAAATGCATTGAGGAAATTAATGACTGGTTGTGCCACAATTTTCTCCAGCTAAACAAAAACAAAACTGAGGTAATAGTCTTTGGCGCCAAAGAAAAACGATTACAGGTCACCAGAGAACTTCAATCTATACATCTAAAAACCACAAACCAGGCGAGAAATTTGGGTGTAGTGATGGATGCAGACTTAAACTTAGAAAAACACATTAAGACAATAACAAAGTCAGCTTACTATCACCTCAAGAATATTTCAAGGATAAAAGATCTGATGTCTCAACAGGACCTGGAAAAACTAGTCCATGCATTCATCTTTAGTAGGCTTGACTACTGTAACAGCATCTTTACAGGTCTACCTAAAAAATCAGTCAGACAACTACAGCTCATTCAGAACTCTGCTGTTCGAGTCCTCACTAAGACCAAAAAAGTGGACCACATCAGTCCAGCTCTGAGGTCTTTACACTGGCTGCCTGTCCGTCAGAGGATAGACTTTAAAGTTCTGATGCTGGTCTATAAAGCTCTGAATGGTTTAGGACCAAAATACATCAGTGACCTCCTGACCCAGTATGAACCTTCCAGATCCCTCAGGTCATCTGGATCTGGTCTTTTATCAGTTCCCAGAGTCAGAACCAGACACGGAGAAGCTGCATTCAGCTTTTATGCTCCTTATATCTGAAACAAACTCCCAGAAAGCCTCAGATCAGCTGAAACACTCAGTTTATTTAAATCCAGGTTGAAGACTCACCTATTCTCAGCTGCATTTGAATAAAGCACCAAATCCACACTTTTAAGCTTAAATTTCAAAACTTACATTTAACTACTGATTTTATCTATTGTTCTGATTTTATCTGTTTTGATTTTATATACTGTTTTGTTTGTTGTTAGTTAGTTAGTTAGTTAGTTTGCTTGTTTTAATCAATTTTAAATCATGCTTTTTATTTGTCTTTGTTTCTAATGTCTCTGTAAAGCACTTTGAATCACCTTGTTGTTGAATTGTGCTATACAAATAAACTTGCCTTGCCTTGCCTTGCCTTTTCGGGTTGAGGATGGAGTCAAGCTCAACTCCCAGTCCTACTGCCAGTTTCTGGAAGACACCTTCTTCAAGCAGTGGTACAGGAAGAAGTCTGCATCCTTCAAGAAAAACATGATTTTCATGCAGGACAAGGCTCCATCACATGCGTCCAAGTACTCCACAGTACAGAACCTGTGGTCCATCATCAAATGTGAGATTTACAAGGAGGGAAAACAGTACACCTCTCTGAACAGTGTCTGGGAGGCTGTGGCTGCTGCTGCACGCAATGTTGATGGTGAACAGATCAAAACACTGACAGAATCCATGGATGGCAGGCTTTTGAGTGTCCTTGCAAAGAAAGGTGGCTATATTGGTCGCTGATTTGTTTTTGTTTTGTTTAGTCACCTGCACACACAGATATCCCCCTAAAATAGTTAAAACTAAAAACAAACTAAAAACTACTTCCAAAAACATTCAGCTTTGATATTAATGAGTTTTTTGGGTTCATTGAGAACATGGTTGTTGTTCAATAATAAAATTATTCCTCAAAAATACAACTTGCCTAATAATTCTGCACTTCCTGTAGAAGCAACTTATCAGCTGACCTGAGAGTTCTGTTTGGAGTATTTTTAGTTAACAGATCAGAGAGGTATGACAGAGCTAATCCATTTAGAGATTTAAAAACAAGCGATAAAATCTTAAAATCAATTCTACAACCTACTGGAAGCCAGTGTAAATGAGCCAAGACTGGGGAAATGTGGTCATGTTTACGAGCACCTGTCAAGAGTCGGGCTGCAGCATTTTGAACTAACTGAAGACGAGAGAGCAGTGCCTGGCTGATACCAAAATAAAGATTATTACAGTAGTCAAGCCTGGATGAAATAAATGCATGGATCACTTTCTCAAAGTAAATGACAAAAATGTTTTTAGTTTTTGCAAGTGCCCTGAGCTGGAAGAAGCTGGCTGTAACAACAGAATTTATTTGTTTCTCAAATGAAAAGCTGCAATCAAAGAACACTACAAGATTCTTTGCAAAGGGATTTCTGGACTTTTCCAGAGGACCAAGGTCAACCTTAAGAGAAAAGCGCGGGTCAGAAAGTCCAAATACTACAGTCTCAGTTTTTTGGTTTACATTCAAAACATTTAATGCAAACCATGATTTAATGTCATCAAGGTAGTCTAGCAAAACTTTTAGAGAGTCCGTAGAATTCTTTTTAAGAGGAAAGTAAATTTGAGAATTATCGTCATAACAGTGAATTGAGATTCCATGTTTCCTGAAAATAGAGCCTAATGGGAGCATGTAAAGAGGAAAGAGTACTGGACCCAGGATAGATCCTTGAGGGACCCCACATGTAAAGGGGGGGAGGGGGTGTGTGGATGAAGAGCCACTGAACCTGACAGAAAAACTTCCATCAGCTAAATAGGATCTGAACCATTCAAGTGCAGTTCATTTAATACCCACACCTATGGGCAGAAATCTGTGCAATCAGAAACTGAATTTGAATAAGTTAAATTGGAATTTGAATTGCTCAGATTGAATCTGAATTGTAACTTGAATAAATGCTTTTAAAAACTGAATTTGAATTAGCCTAATTTGAAATTCAATTTAATGGTTTGAAAATGACCATCACTAAATTGAAATTAAATTTTATATTTTGAAAATGAATTCATTTGCTTTGAAACCGTATTTTATCCTTTAAAAATTTAGCTCTCGAATAATTTCAGATTCACTTCTTACCATTCAGTTTCAGTTCTACAATTCAATTTCAGTTCCGGTTGAAGAGTAATAAGCGCAGATTAATAGAACTGCGTTTTACTAGCAGACCGAAAGTGTTACTGACGGGAATCTACAGCATCTTGAGCTGAATTAAGACTTCAGGAGTCATGTCGAATGACCAGCGGATAAACTCTCAGGTTGGTAATAAATGTATTACATGTATAAGAAGAAGCGTCATGTTAACAAATGATAGCTGTACAGTAACTTTTATGTTTACTGTAGCTGTTAGATAAAAACACTAATTTAGCGTAGTTTGCCCTGGATTCAGCTTTGACAAACAAATATGATCGACTGTTTCTAGTAGAATTCCAAAGTTGTCATCTTGGACCCTCTCAGAGCTCTGTATGCTTGCAGTCTACAGTAGGGAAACATGCAAAACGGTGTCCAAACCTTTGTATTTTAGCTTTATTTATGTCTTACACAGCATCCCAACTCTTTAGCTAACTTAATAACTTTAGCTAAAGTGAATAGTTAGTATAATTTATTAGTGCAGCATTACTGGATCACCTCTTTTTGAAGTGATATTATATGGAATCAGAACGATGCCACCTTGAAACGAAACCGAAAAAAATATTGAAACCGAAAAAAATTATTGTAACTGAAATAAATGTACTGAAAAATCTTGTATTGAAACCGAAAAAAAAATTGATAGTGAAAAACAATTAATTGAAACTGTAATTTTTTTGTTTTCGCTTACAATTTTTTTTTTCGGTTTCAATCCATTTTTCGGTTTCAATCTGCTGGCACTGTTTTGTCCGGGGGCGCGCTGGGGGCGGGGCGTGGTTTCCGACCCGCATGTATTTGCATACATTATAGAGGCCACTAGTGCTGACCAAGCTGCCATCTTTCTCTCTTCCCGTCTTTCAATGGCTGCTTCAATTTCAGCTTGAACCTCCAAACCGCAAGTAAGTAATCATTTTTTGTCATCTTTTCTTGCTGTCCCACTCGACTGGACATTAGTTTAGTTTTTTTAGCTACATCTGGTGAAGTGGTAAAATGCTGGTATTAGCCTATACGTCGTAGCAAGCTAGCCTGAAGCTAATATTTGCTAAATTTAGGGACACCCGTGTCTCGTCAGGAGTTGGAGGCCGGTGTTCTAGGAGCGGATCTCAGGATCTCAACAGGCAGTGTTGGGCAGTAACATAATACATGCACCAGCGTTACGTATTTAAAATACAAAATATGAGTAAATGTATCCGTTACAGTTACCGTTCAATAGGTGATATTGAGAATACAGTTAGTTTGTTGAAATATATCAATTACATGGCGGTATTTTCCTGTTTCATATGTTAGGCTATGGTCTCTCTATTTTTGGTAATTCCACGCTGGTGGAAACCCAAACACAAAACGCAATAAGAGCCTCTAAAAATTATTTTACAAAAATTATTTAATATGAAGGCAATAGCAGAGTATTACAGGCATCGCCCTAAACAATGTAGTCTCATGGGCAGTGTAGTCCGTGCTGCAGGGAGAATGGACTGCCATCCTGTCTGTGAGCGAGGGAGGGAGAGAAAGGAAAAGTATGAGCTGTCACGGAGCAGAAACGGGAGCTGGAAGCATGTAAATATATTAATAACCACTAAAGCCAAAAAGAGTGCCTGACGAGCCCAGCTGTAAGTAAGCTGTTAAGACTCAACTGTACACCGTGTTCGTGTTTTCCTCCGAAACATTAAGCAGCCTTTCAACGCCTCTCTCTGTCTCTCACTAGCAAACTTGACCCAGACAACAAAGTAAAGCTAGTTTTGAGCCCGACACGGAACCCGACGTATTAGTCAGAGGTCCCTTTACTACGGTTCGGAGCCGCTGACCTGTTTTATATACGCGCTGAATAGTTTTCTACACGAGATCGCTGCAAAAAGTGCAGCCTTACCTAATGTCCACCTACTGTTACTCATTTATATTAAGATTTTAACATCTAGTTGGTGTTGGTATGGCGAGTAGCCTTCAGTAATAGTAATAAATCACACAGCAATAGTACATTCATGTAGTTGTAAAGTATTCAGAATACATTACTTCTATAATCTTTGGTGGAATACATTTTAAAATTAACCTTCCCAACACTGTCAACAGGTTAGCACCTCATACCACAGTGCATCAAAGCAGTCTCATGAGTGCTGGGAAGGACGAGCCCGGAGCCCAAAACAGACAGTGCAGGAGATGACAAGGTTAGTAATTGTATGGTGAAAATTATACTTTGTTATCTTGATTGGCAAAAGAAAAGTAAATACAAAATCTGCTTCTCACATTTAGGGCATTTCCAAGATTTTTTTTTTCAAAACTTCAATTTCTTTCATTACAGCTGTCCTGTGCCAGAAGTTCTGTTGACCCACAGTGAGAGGCATCATTTCAGAAACACCAGGAAGACTGAAACTTGTCGCCAGGATCAAGCAGGGCTCGTGATCTTCACCAGCAGCTCCCTCACAAGAAGGATAAACCCAGCATTTCATGAACACTGATGGAGACCTTTGCTTTGTGTAATGTTAGAAGTACTCAGATAATCCTCAGAGGGTGTCACGGCTGCCGAGGCGAGCCGTGTGGATTTAGAAGGAGGACCCAAGATGCAGGCAGTGGATGAGATACCGGTGGTTTTATTTACAGAGGTGTAGTGGCAAACAAACAGTGGGGCATAACAAACAACTAAAGACACCTAAACTGGGAGAACTAAAATAACAGACCTGGGAGCATATGACAACGGCTGATGAATAGCAGAGAGACGCAGACGAGGAACAGGACACCGTGGAACACAGGGTAACAGACTGACACGGAGTTACACAGACTGACACGGAGGAACACAGACTGACGCGGAGTTACGCAGACAAACCGGCAACAGGCAGGAGAACACACAGGGCTTAAATACACACACCAGTAATCAGGGGATGAGAGACAGGAGGGCAACACAGCTGGGAGGAATCTGGGCTGACGGGACAGGGGAAACGTAAACTGATCACACTCACATATGACACGGACCTTCACAATAAAACAGGAAACTCAGACACATGGAACCAGACAAGACATTGAACTAAACAGACAGATTCACAAACAGATGGGGAGACACCATAGACAGACAGATACAGACGCAGACTCAGAGGCAGATCGAAAATAACACAGAACTTAAACAATCATCTAGAAAATGATAACAAACTAAAAGTGCTGGGTCACCGACCCAGGACCATGACAGAGGGTCTGGACTTTTACATAATAGAATAGAATTCAACTTTGTTGTCATTGCACAGGTACAGGGCAATGAAATGCAGTTTGCATCCATCCAGAAGTGCTTTAGCCATGATATAGATATATTACAATATATATTAGCAATAATATAGATATGTAAGCATATTACAGAAATGGGTCTATTATGGTATGTTACAATGTACACGTATGAAGTATGTTAAGAATATTCTATAAGTATGTACAGGCTGCAGTGAGTACAAACTATGTACAGGATATAAATATGAAAAACTATACAGAAATCTGAGATATACAGTTATACAGAAATGTGAACTATGCAAGTTATAAACAGTAGTAGGATTAAAAATTATCATATGTACAGAATGATTATTTACACAGAACTATACAGTAGTGCAGTTAAGTAATAGCTATAGCTATAAGCTATAGTAATAACTTTAAGTCCTGTAGAAAGTTAAATATATGTTGTGCTCACTGGTTACTCTGGTATGAATGACTCTGAATTACTTTATGATAAATAACACGCTATTGTCAAAAAACAGTGAAAGAATTCCAGATCACAAGTTTTTAGTTCAAATACTAGAGATGGCACGATACCACTTTTTTACGTCCGATACCGATACCGATATCATAAATTTGGATATCTTCCGATACCGATATGAATCCGATATAGTGTGTTTTAATCAACAAAACTGTTTTTTTTAAATATCTTGCTGCATTTTGTATAAGTTCATACTCAAGTTTAAAACAACAACTACACTAAAGCTATTCTGTTATACCTGTATGCAAAAAAAATATTTCATAGTTCAGCAATACTGATCAATCTAATAAACTTAAACCTACACCATCCTCCCTATTCTGGTATTTTAAAGAGTACTTAGCGTAAATATTAAGCAACCTAACTAATAGAGTTCCAACTCCCAGCAACAAAAATAAATAAATAAAAAATAGGGAACCACCCCTCACGCTCCACCTCATGATGCTTAATCGACGTAATCAACCTTAATTTGATGCAGTGTGAAAAAAAAATGCACAGAAATAAATTATTTTTCAATATACACTCAACAAAAATATAAACGCAACACCTTTGTTTCTGCTCCCATTCCCCATGGGATGGACGTAGAGACCTAAAATTCATTCCAGATACACAATATAACCATCCCTCCCAAACAGTGGTCACAAATCAGTCCAAATGTGTGGTAGTGGGCACATCTGCTATATTGAGATAATCCATCCCACCTCACAGGTGTGCCACATCAGGATGCTGATCTGACATCATGAGTAGTGCACAGGTGTACCTCAGACTGCCCACAACAAAAGGCCACCCTGGAATGTGCAGTTTTGTCTCACAGCAAAATGCCACAGATGCCACAAGCAATGAGGGAGGGTGCAATTGGCATGCTGACAGCAGGAACGTCAACCAGATCTGTCGCCCGTGCATTGAATGTTCATTTCTCAACCATAAGCCGTCTCCACAGGCGTTTCAGAGAATATGGCAGCACATCCAACCGGCCTCACAACCGCAGACCTCGTGTAACCACACCAGCCCAGGACCTCCACATCCAGCAGGTTCACCTCCAAGATCGTCTGAGACCAGCCACCCAGACAGCTGCTGGAACAATTGGTTTGCACAACCAAACAATTTCTGCACAAACTGTCAGAAACCGTCTCAGGGACGCTCAACTGCATGCCCGTCGTCCTCATCGGGGTCTTGACCTGACTCCAGCTCGTCGCCGTAACAGACTTGTGTGGGCAAATGCTCACATTCGATGGCGTCTGGCACGTTGGAGAGGTGTGCGCTTCACGGATGAATCATGGTTCACATTGTTCAGGGCAGATGGCAGCTGAGAATGTCCCAGTTCTTGCATGGCCAGCATACTCACCGGACATGTCACCCATTGAGCATGTTCGGGATGTGCTTGACCGGCGTATACGACAGCGTGTACCAGTTCCCACGAATATCCAACAACCTCGCACAGCCATTGAAGTGGAGTGGACCAACATTCCACAGGCCACAATTGACAATCTGATAGACTCCATGCGACGATGTGTTGCACTGCATGAGGCAAATGGTGGTCACACTAGATACTGACCGGTTCTGGGTCCCCAGACCCCCAATAGCGCAAAAAACTGCACATTCCAGGGTGGCCTTTTGTTGTGGGCAGTCTGAGGTACACCTGTGCACTACTCATGATGTCAGATCAGCATCCTGATGTGGCACACCTGTGAGGTGGGATGGATTATCTCAATATAGCAGATGTGCCCACTACCACACATTTGGACTGAGTTGTGACCACTGTTTGGGAGGGATGGTTATATTGTGTATCTGGAATGAATTTTAGGTCTCTACGTCCATCCCATGGGGAATGGGAGCAGTAACAAAGGTGTTGCGTTTATATTTTTGTTGAGTGTATTAAAATATTAAATAGATTCAACATCTTTCTTCAACAAAATTGCAGACTGCACAGATGGTACCGTCCCAAAGGAAAAAGTACTATAGCTTACTAGGGTATATTAGACTTAATAGTTACTATATACAGTAATGGACTTCTATTCATTTTACATCAAATTAAAACTTTGGGTGTCAGATAATTATTTATTAAAAGCTAGACATTTTAAATGAGAATAAGAAAGAAAAGTATGTCTTTGTGCCCCCTTTTCCCTGTTAATGCCCTATCGGCCCCCCTGGCTAAACTTTGCTAGATCCGCCCCTGCACAGTTACGTCAGCTGCATAGAAAAAGATCCTCGAGTAGAAAGTAAAATTAAATACATTCTAACAACAGCTGATCAAGCTTAAACGTGCTGCTGTTGTTTATCCACTGGTTTCCTCTTTCTGGTGCAAAGTGGGCCAAAAACAAACAAGAGAGACGGACTCGCGACAGAAAAGCCGATCAGCTGATCATTAAGCAGTTTCATGATTGAAGTAGCAGCAAGAAGAGGCAGTCGCTTGTTAAGCTTAACGCAGGAATGCTTTACAAACATTCAGAGATGGACTTACACACTTGCTTTACTTCTCTCGGGGATAACTTTGTCGGAGATGAAATGCCGGGTTGCTAGCGAAGCTTCACATGCTATCCAGACCACCGACAGGTCCCGCATGTCACAGCTGCTCTATAACGTGATGCATACTGCTCCGACGTGCTAACGTTCTGAGGCAAGTTACGGCGTGTTGCAAGTTTTGTGAGGTGCTTTCGTGATATTTAATGGATCAGATTACATTTTTTATTTTTCTCCGATATCCGATCCAGTAATTTAGGTCATTTTCGGACCGATACCGATACGTAATATGGGATCAGTCCATCTCTATCAAATACAAGTAACAACCTTTGACTTTAATCAGGTTTTATTTAATTGTGTCAGAGAAAACATGTGCTCTTCATGTAGCTGAGTACATTCAGTGTTTAAAAAAGAAGTTGTGCAGGTCTGAGATCAGCAGTTTTCTGAAACACCAAACTGAGGTACTGTTAATGCTGATGTATAGTGACACAGTTACAGGGGTGATTAATCCTTTTGACTTTTTGTCTTTAAATTTATCAATAAAACAGCTGCAGCTTTCACTGACAGCACATGTGGTACTTTAACCTTTGTACTGTTTTCTTCAGTTAATTTTGGAGTTACTACAAAGATTGAAGATATAGGATGATCTGTCTGCTGTCACTGGGTGGTGCTGAGGTCTGAATCTGAGGACAGCTCCTGTAATCACAAACAGAATCATCACAAAATGAAATATAAAGTTTATCTCTCAAATCTGAAATAGAGTGGATCCTTCTCTGTCCTCACACACTCGGGATCTGAAGTTGTTCAGTCCTACAGTTCTGCCGACAGCTGTTTATTTGTTTTGTTTGTTTTAAAGGCCTTACTAACACATTTTCTAATATCATATTTACCTTTGAGTTTTTGATGCTTTATAAATGGACATCTGCAAAGATGAGATGATGGAGCAGGTTTCAGTCGAGGTTCAGTCTGCTGCTGCATCCCGGTCACAACATACAGAGGTGTTATCAGCTCAGTATTGAACAAGAAATATTAATGCTTCAAATTATTTGTCCTAGAGGATGCAAGCTGTACAGAGTACTGCACATGTGACTTTGTGAACATAATTCATTAAAAATAATTTGGACAGTTTAACCTGAATATTTGTAACAAACTCAGTAAAAAATTTTTTTAAAAAAAGCTAAAAAAAAAATAATCAGGGGAAAAATGTAACATTTTAACTTAAGCTGACAAGCGGAAGTAGTTGGTTTCAGTACATAAGTATCGGGCTTTGCTATTTAATCCGTAGCTATTGACTAATGAGGGGAATTTAAAAGTTGGCGTTAATGTCCTTCCACATGTGGAAAGCGACAGAAAACATGCTGCTGTTTGCACATATTTAATAATCAGCTCTGCACAGGAGCAGAAGCAGAGTCCAGCCTGTTGCTCTTACAGTATAATACTCATAATAAAAGTGCTGTAACCGTGGTTAGTCACTGAGCAGCCCGGTGCGTCTCTCTTGATTTCTTTACTCAGGGTAAATTCATTCACCTGCACGGGTTAGCTAAACAAACTTTACAAAACAAGTTTCCCCGACAGCCGAGTGCTCATCTTAGCTAGCTAGGTCCTTAGGTAGCTAGCTAAGGACCTAAATTACGGATTAGCTTACAAACACATTTAACTTACCAAAAATAATGCGGTGGGGCCTCAGGTCCTCCTGTCCGGTAGTCCAATTTACTGAAGAACACCTCAGGCTGTCACTTTGAAATAGTCGGTAATGTAAACGCTGGACCTCTCAGCATCTGCCATTCCCGAACAGACACGTGCGAGTTTGTCTGTGACTGCAGCCGCGTCATCAGTGTTTTCTCCAGTCATTCGTCAGCATTATAATATATGCAAATACATGCGGGTCGGAATCCCCGCCCCCCAGCGCGCCCCCGTACGCCAAAACAGTGCCAGCAGAGTGAAACTGAAAAATGGTTTGAAACCGAAAAGTGGATTGAAACCGAAAAAAAATGGATTGAAACTGAAAAAAAAAAATTGTAAGCGAAAACAAAAAAATTACAGTTTCAATTAATTGCTTTTCACTATCAATTTTTTTTTCCGGTTTCAATACAAGATTTTGGTGCATTTATTTCAGTTACAATATTTTTTTTCGGTTTCAATATTTTTTTCGGTTTCATTTCAAGGTGGCATCGTTCTGATTCCATAATATTATATGTCACTATCACTGTGTTTAACTACCATAATAATTCTTAGGGTACTGAGTGCATGCTTAATTAGGCTTCACACTGCAGGCGAAAGCGCATCAAATCCGACTTTTTTGACGCTATGCGACCCATATTCAATCATGGTATGACAGTGTGAACGGCACAAATCCGATATTTCCAAATGCGATCTGGGTCACTTTCTTATGTGGTACTGAATTCGATACATATCTGATGTTTTATAAAGCGACTGCTGTTTGATGGTCATGTCGCATTAAATCCGTCTTTTACGTCACTGACACAAGGCAGACGCCAATTATCAGCGCCGGAGAAGCGCCCAAGAAGACATTGTGAATGCTTCCTGGCCATCCAGTGTAGATGTCAGTGAAACTGTTGGGAAGACAACGTGGGAGAAACCTGAATATTTTATTTGTATTGTATAATCTGCAGATTCTGACAGAAATCTGCAACTATCCTTTGAAGCTCCGCTCCTCTAAAACAGCAATAAGGATCATTATTAGGCCATATGTAAGTAACAAAATAACTTTATAACTTAAAGAAAAATTGGGAAACGTAAAGTCCGAAACAGTCAAACAATACTGTTTGGTCTGGGTCTAAACAGAGCGCGTTGTGTGTGACGTCTTCTTTTGCGCATGCGGGCCGCTTTGAGGGTTCACACTAGAGCGCATTTGCTGTCACATTTTATTTGTAGTGTGAACAAGCAGACAAAAAAATAATCGGATTTGATCAAAAACAAGAGACATTAACTTAACCACTCTCACATGCTCTGTACCTACATCACCTTCCCTGACAGTTGTAGCTTGGCTCATTTGAGGGTGAAATTATAAGAATGTGTTATTTTGCAAAGTGCTCTCTAGGGTTCCTAAATAAAATATGGCATTGAGGTCATTTCTTTTGAATTAATCCCTTCTTCTGAAATATAAGAACCTCTCCTGGTTTTAATGGCACTTTGGATTTCCTTACTTTCTGTTCCACTCCCAACCCCAAATAGATGCTGACAAGCTGACACTGTAACATGGAAGAGGGAAAGGAGTTGGAAAGGACTACTACAAATAAACCTAATGCCTAACAATGAAAAATGTAAAATAAGAACAATAATAATAATACTAAAGATAAAAGATGAAGTAACAAGTTTTTAGTTTTTAGTTTATCCAGATGTCTGTGACATGTGATGACAAACACCATAATGGAAGACCTTTGTCATCTCATGCTTAAACTCATATATTTTTGCATATGCTGAACAGGCAGTCAGACATGCTGTAACTGTGGGGTAGAAAACTGCATGAACACCATATGGCAGGGGTCTCAAACTCCAGTCCTCGAGGGGCGCTGTCCTGCAACTTTTCCATGTGGCCCTGTTGCAACACACCTAGTAGTTCATTAGCAAGACTACAGAACTTGACTGCATGCCGAGTTGGCAATTCAGCCATTTGATTCATGTTACAGCAGCTCATGAGTGAATGAACATGGTGCAATAAAAGTATTTTAGAAGTATATGTTTCCAAATACAATGTCTGTGCAGACATATCGCCACTGCTGTGGCATGGTGCTTCGTCTGATCCTCTGAACTCGATTGCTCACGTATACATAAAACCTTCTTTTCTCATTGTAGATATATCCGAGCACCACCTTGCTGTCTGTGTAGTAGGTGACTGCATCGAATACAATGTCTATTTCGGAGGTGATGGCCTCGGACAGAGTTACTGCCATGACTGCTGCACAAAGCTCCAACCGGGGTATGGTATGCTCTGGACGTGGGGCCAGTTTGGCCTTACTTGCAACCAATCTAGCGCAGCATCCCCCATCTGCGTCCACAGTCTTCAAGTAGGCGACAGCAGCTACTGCTTTCTCTGAAGCGTCTGAAAAGACACAGAGTTCTGTTAACTTGACAGTGGATGGTGACATGTTTGAGTACGGTCGGGGGATCCTCAGATGTCTTAACTCCTGCAGAGAATCTCTCCAACTTTCCCACACCTTTTCCTTTTCTGCTGGTAGTGGGGTGTCCCAATCTGAAGATTGTGAGGCCAGTTCTCGAAGCAGCAGTTTCCCTTGAATTGTCACGGGGGAAACGAATCCTAGAGGATCGTACAGGCTGTTCACCGTTGAGAGAACTCCTCGTTGAGTGAATGCCTTTCTCTCGTCCTGGACGCGGTAAGTAAAACAGTCTGAATCCAAGTCCCAGTACAGCCCAAGGCTACGCTGCATTGGTAGAGTGTCAGCAGTAAGGTCCAAATCTTTCAGGTCTGTGGCATGATCTTCACTGGGAAAGGCCTTCATGACCTCCTTGCTGTTCGAAGCCAGCTTATGCAGCCTAAGGTTAGAGCGAGCCAGCATTTTTTGAGTTCTTTTGAGCAGGTCGATAGCTGCGTCTGTTGTCGGCAAGGACTTTAACCCATCATCTACATAAAAGTCACGAGTGACAAACTGTTCTGCGTCCTCCCCATACTCCTTCCGGCCTTCCTGTGCTGCACGTCTAAGACAGTAGATAGCCACAGCCGGCGAAGGACTATTTCCAAAGCCGTGCACGTTCATACGGAACTCCATAATCTCTTTCTCTGGGTTGTTCTCTTTAAACCAGAGGAACCTGAGGAAGTTCCGGTCTTCAGGACGCACCTTGAAACAATGAAACATCTGTTGCACGTCCACAGTGAAGGCAATCTGTTTTTTCCGAAACCGAAGGAGGACTCCTACCAGGGTGTTGTTGAGGTCTGGTCCCGTTAGGAGTACTTGGTTCAGAGACAAACCTTTGTGCTGGGCACTGGAGTCGAAGACGACTCTTATTTGGGAGGGCTTCTTGGGATGGTAAACCCCAAAACAAGGTAGGTACCAATGCTCCTCATTAGGCTTCAGAGGTGGGGCTTCTTCAGCGTGCCCATTCTGAAAGATCTTTGCCATGAACGAGACAAACTCTTCTTTCATTTTAGGCTTCCTTCTGAAGGACCGCTGTAGAGATTTGAGACATTCAAGTGCTTGCTCGTGGTTATGAGGGAGCCTTGGTCGTGGAGATCTGAAAGGCAGGGGAGCCACCCACCTGTTTTCTTGGTCCTTATAGACCTCTTGCTCCATGATGTGGATGAACTGTCCGTCCTCGATTGAAGGAGCTTCTTTGTCATCGTCCTTTGTTGTCTGGAACACATTACAGTCTAAGGTGGCCCATTTCTCACTAGCAGGGAGATGTTTGCATGTTAGGGGAAATGAAGGGGAGCTACCACTACTATACTTCTCTTTTACATAGTACTCGTTTGGGCATGGCTGAAAGAGAGAAGGACGTCCATTTTTCAGTACGTTAGTGTAGCAAGAGCTGATAACCGTAGGTCTGTGGACATCTCCAATGCACACATCTCCTACAATAACCCAACCCAGATCCAACTTCTGGGCATAGGGTGCGTTTTGTGAGCCATTCACTTGTCTTCTGACCTTATGAACTCTGATGATATCTCTGCCTAACAAGAGCAGGATGGAAGCTTGGGAGTCCAGCTTTGGAATGGGTTTTGCAAGGGCCTTCAAATTACTGTGGTTTAATGCTACCTCTGGTGTTGGTATTTCTGCGCGGTTATTTGGGATCTCGTTGCATTCAATCAGTGACGGCAAAGAGAGTGTGACACTCCCGTTAATGGGTTCGATCACAAAGCCACGTGCTTGTCTGCCTTCTGTCTCTTGTGTTCCGGCACATGTCTTCAAAGTGTATGGTGAAGGAGGCCCTGCAATGTTGAATAGGTCGAAAAACTCGGTACGTGCAAGTGATCTGTTGCTCTGATCATCTAATATTGTGTATACCGTAACTGCAGCTTCAGGGCAGTCGGTTGGGTACACCCTGGTCAGACATATTTTTGAGCAGGAACGCCCTGCGGAATAGACCTCAGTACATGCTGTGGAAACATCACCTTCATTCAGGTTGGAATTTCCCTCCCCGCCCTGATCTGGTGCGGAATGTGCTGTGTTGGTGGACCATGGGGCAGATCCAGGGTGGAGGGCTGCAATGTGGCTCTTGCTCCCACACTCTGAGCAGGAGATGTCGTCTTCACAATTCCTTGCCAAATGTGTGGCTCTGCAGCACCTGTAACATATTCCGTACCTTTTTAAGAGTGCTTTCCTTTCTTCCATTGGCTTCTCTCTAAACCCGCGACACCTGGGTAAGGGGTGGGGTTTGTTGTGTAGCGGGCAGCGCTCTGCTGGATCATCTCTAGTGGATGACTCGCTTCCAGATTGGGTGCAAAACGATGCAGTCCTTGTACCGTTAAAAAGGGGCCGAGGATCCGGCGAGACCCTCGTTTTAAGAACTGCCACAGCTTTGTGACCTTCGGCTTTAGACGATTGCTTACCGCCTAATAACTCACTACTGTATGCTGTCTGTGTGAGGCCAGGGTCGTTGCGCATCCGTGCTTCCCGACACACAAAGTCTACAAAGAAACCGAATGGGGGATAGGGAGCCCTGCGATCTTCTTTGTACTTAAAGCCTAAAGAAAGCCATTTTTCCTGGAGATAAAATGGCAGCTTCTGGACGACAGGGGTAACACCACGAGGGGTATCCAGATAACTAAGCCCAAGCAAGTCACCATCTTCTTTGGCAGCCTGTATCTCCGACAGAAAGTCTCCCAGCTCTCTTAGTTTACGACCATCTCTGTTTGGAATCTTGGGAAAGTTGTCTAATCTTTTCAAAAAGGCACCCTCGATGACCTCTGGTGCACCGTAGCACTCATTAAGCCTGTCCCACATAGCTCTGAGTCCGTTAGCTGGTTGGTTCGCATACACGGATCGTATTCGTCTGGCATGTTCAGCTGAGTCCTTACCTAGCCATTTCACGAGGAGGTCAAGCTGTTCACTTGGTGAGAGGTTGAGACCTCTGATGGCATTCATAAACGATGCTTTCCAGGCTCTGTAGCATTCGGGACGGTCGTTGAAGTGAAGGAGCCCTGTAGTCACCAGTTCACGTCGAGCCATAAATCTAACAAGGTCTGACATGTTCTGCTCCATTTCTAGTGGAGTGTACAGTGGGCCCCTTTCCCGGCATGTGGTCTCATGTGGGTGACCAGAGTTGTCTGGGGTTGTGATATACGCCGCGCCGGTGTAGCCGCTGTCCAGAGGCTGTCGTGCATAATTGACCGTTGGCCTCCAAAACTTCTGCTTTTGCTTCTGCAGCTGCAGCCCTTTTTTCCATGCGTACTTTATCTAATGACACTTCAAGACGTATTTTTCGAAGCTGCATAGAAGCTTCCAGTTCCGCTTGCTGCAGCTTCAGATCGTTCTCTTTATCCACAAATGCTGCTTCAGCCTTAGCCGCCTCAGCTTCTGCACGTGCTTGTGCAGCGGCTGCCTTACTTGCAGCTGAGCTCCTGGTATGCCTGGAGGAGCCAGATATATTAGATCTGGTTTTCATTGATGCGCTGGTTCTCTGCGACATGTTGCTGTCGATTGGATTTCTTCCTACATCTGAGCTGTTTCCGGAGGATAGCTCTAATTGCTGTCCAGTTCCCCACGAGACTGGTCTTTGAGAGGCTGTCGTTTTACTGTCATGTCCTCTGCCTCTAACGCCTTGCTAGAGTCGACATTCAGACTAAACTCCTCTTCAAAATGACCACGCAGACAAGAGGGTTTGACTTCACTCCCTTTACTTAGGCCAGTTGAAGTAGGGTAAAACTGAGAAACAACATGACATGAAATGCTCTTAGAAACCATAGATGAGGAGAAATACACAATAACAGTACAATGACTTGTTTAGCCGAAAGCGTTAGCGAATTCCCTCTTTACAAACGTTTCTATTAAGCAAACACTGCAATCACATTTCTTCAAGTAGATTGTTCATTAGTAAAGATGGAACAGAATTACATACCGACAATGCCCTTAAAGACCGTCTTAAGGGAGACAATAGGGCTTTGGAGCGTGATGTCACGGGGGTGGGCGTGGAAAGGATTTTGGCCCGATCCGCCATTTTGGGGGTCTAAGTAAGGAGCGAAAGCATAGCCATGGTTCGTACTTGCTGCAATGTTCGATCTTACAACCGGCACGGGAATAAGTTTCGATTGTCTTTTTATGCTTTCCCAACCTGGAAGCAACATGAAGGAGCTCATGTATCGGATATTACCAAACGAAGGCGTCTAGCCTGGATAGCAGCCGTGAGATGAGCTGATATCAAGTTCTGTTACGTCTCCAGATATCAGCTGGTGTGCTCAAGACATTTTCATTCCGGTAAGTTCTAAATATGTTCACATCACACTTTATAGCTGAATAATATCATCGTTGGTGGTCTCGGAAGTTATAGAAATTGCGATCAAACATAGAATGGAGTGACTTGATTGGTTGATGTAAAGACAATAAATGAAATGAGACTGGAAGGACACAAATTGGCGTTAATAATTTACCCGATTATCAATGTGTTAATTTGCATGTACTTTACAATTATGGGCACATAATATGATAACGATATTTTAGCAGTTCAATGATAAATGTGTAACATTAATTATGGTGGGGGGTGGAAAATGGCTATTTCACTCGATGCACTCCAGCTGACTTACTTTGACGACGTACTCAGAGTTTGGCGGCTTGAAAATAGCCAAATCTTGCACCCAGCCATTTGTAAATTGGATGTGCGCCTCCAGTGACTTGTAATTACGAAACTGGTTTGCTGTGTAAGCGCTTACTCCACAAACAAGATACGTGAAGATATCGGGGTAGGACAGTGGCGGTAAGTCGTCTGGGTCTTTACTCCACTGCCGTATTTCATATGGGTCCAGATTTGCGATGCACTCTATTTTTTTTTTCAAGTACCGCTGCTTCGCCTCTGGACGCAATCGGTCTCTATACCGTCCGTTTTCTTTTGAGCTGCTTTTAAGCATGTTTCTTGTCGTCGTCGTTCCAACACAGTGTGTTTGTTTTGATTTGTAGACCCCGAAAATGGAGCTGCGCTCCCACAATGCATTGCGGCGTGACGTCAACTCCAAAGCCCTATTGCCACTACAGCAGCGGACGGGAGAACGGGAGAAGTCCTTTCCCCAAACAATAACATGCGCTTTCTGATGACATCATAGAACAGAGACGGATTTGAGCACGTTACACCAGGTCATGCGAAAAGGGGGCACTAAAGAGTAACTTTCTCAGGGAAAATCTATTTAAACAGAATACGGTTACATGGTGACAGAACACATACATTTACTTAAAATTTACTTGAGTAGGGTTAGGGGTTGCCACCTCAGCATGCAGTCAAGTTCTATACTCTTGCTAATGACCTACTAATTGTATTCAGACGTGATGCACCAGGGACACATGGAAAAGTTCCATGACACCGGCCCTCGAGGACTGGAGTTTGAGACCCCTGTCATACGGAATATGACAGGTGTGGTTGAACTGCATGAAGACTCTGAAGTTTGTCTTCTCTTCTGGCAGGACGGGAATGTGGCCTTGTCCTGTGAGCCACCGTAAGGCTGTACTTAGAGTAGAACTGGACTGTCACCGGCCTCAGGCTCTTCACCTTTTCAAAGACAAAGCAGTCATTAGATAAAATATTAGATATTGTTTACCTGTAAATACACAAAGTAAATTTAGAAATGTAGTTACTGTCAAGAGTGAACAAGCACTGATAGTGTAATCTACAGCTGTGGCCAAACATTTAGAGAATGAGAAGTGTTGTTTGTTTATTTACAAAGTTTGCTGTTTCAGTGATAGTTGTATATCATATTATATCACTTCAAACAGACGTGATTCAGTAATGCTGCACTAATGAATTAGACTAACTATTCACTTGAACATGGAACAGACAGACAGACTCTGCCTCAAAGCAGTTTAAAAGCTAAAGGTTCAGACCTATGAACTCTCTGCAAAATTTGGAAAAAATAACGCTCTTTTTGAGGAAGGCAGCTGCACAGTCAGCACTTAGTTCGAAGGGTTTCTCTAAAAGGTTGCCAGCATCTCTCATTAGTCATATGTGGCCTTATCTTTCCTGGGGTCACCTCATGGATCATCACAGAATTGTGTGACAGTGAGTTTCAGAGACCTGTGCTTAGTGAGTTCAACATACACAAGGTGTCTTTCTGTTATCTGGATTCACTTGCCTTCCCATACCCAATCCAGATAAGTATTCATACCAAGGTGAGTTAAGCTAGGGTTTCCCTGCACCTCCACATGAAAGGTTGGTGTTATTCGGATCAGATAAATCAGAAAAACTGAAGTGTGCTGGCAGCAGAGTGGGTGAATTTAAAGAAAGATTACACTATTGAAAACTATAATGAAGTTAAACACAGAATACAGACTGAAAATGGCACAACTACTGTAGAAAAAGTAGCAGTACAAGATTAAAAACCACATGGTAGTCTTGTTTTAAAAGCAATTCATTTCAGATTTAGTTATATATTCGCCAATCACATAACAGTTGCCTCAAGGCACTATATATTATAGGTACAGACCCAACAGTAATACATAAAGCATTTAATAAATGTGTAGCACTTTAGGCACTTTGAACAATAAGACTGGAAGAGAGCTCTTATGTTATTAAACTTTATCTTACGACCCAAGAAAGAAAGCAAAAATGCTAACTGATCAATATCAAGATCAATCATCTGATAGATCAATCAGCTCAGAATCTGATGGACTATATTTGAGGAGTTCATTAAATTAGTGTTTGAAGAACGTTTTAGGTTTTGTTCTCTCAACTGCAGCCTCGGTAGACCTATGAAGATTCAATCATAGGGTTGGACTACCCGTAGATTTGATCTCTCCACCAGCAACACTGTGAGGAACCTTGGAGTCAATTCTGACCAGGACATATCCTTCAATGCACATATTAAACAAATATGTAAGACTGCTTTCTTTCATTTGTGCAACATCTCTAAAGTTAGAAATATCCTGTCTCAGAGTGACGCTGAAAAACTAGTTCATGCATTTATTCCTTTCAGGCTAGACGACTGTAATTCATTATTATCAGGATGTCCAAAAAACTCACTGAAAAGCCTTCAGCTAATCCAAAATGCTGCAGCAAGAGTCCTGACAGGGACTAGAAAGAGAGAGCATATTTCTCCGGTTTTGGCTTCCCTTCATTGGCTTCCTGTTAAATCCAGAATTCAAAATCCTGCTCCTCACATACAAGGTCTTAAATAATCAAGCCCCATCTTATCTTAATGACCTTGTAGTACCATATCACCCTATTAGAGCACTTCGCTCTCACACTGCAGGCTTACTTGGGCAAAGCCTTCAGTTTTCAGGCCCCTCTTCTGTGGAGCCAGATTCCAGTTTTGTCATGGTCCTGGGTCGGTGACCCAGCGTTTTGTGTATTGCTATTTAAGGATTTCTTTGTGGTTTGAGATTTCTAGTGTTTAGTATTGGTTTTGTTCTGTGCCAGTTTGTTTCTTGCTTTACTTTGACAGTCTGTGCCCTATGTTAGTGTTTCTAGTTTGGTGTCTCCCTGGTACCATCTGTTAATTGGTGTCAGCTGTGTCTCCCAGGCGTTTGCCCTTTGCCCTGTTTTCCTCTTGTATTTAGTGTCTGTGTCTGCTTCTGCTCGTCATACCCTCACCATCGCCTGTGTGTTCTGTACCATGTTAGTTTCTGGCTTCGCCAGTTTAGTTTTCTGTTTAGAACCTGCTCTCAAACAAAAACTAAGATTTTTGAGTTCATGTTTGTCTACACTAGTCCTGCATTTGGGTCCATCATCCTGCCTGCTTGCACACAGACCATGACAAGTTTGGATTCAGGAGACAGACACTATCTCTACTTTCAAGATTAGGCTTCAAACTTTCCTTTTTGCTAAAGCATATAGTTAGGGCTGGACCAGGTGACCCTGACTCCTCCCTTAGTTATGTTGCAATAGGTGTAGGCTGCTGGGGGATTCCCATGATGCACTGGGTGTTTCTTCTTCACTCACTATGTGTTAATAGACCTCTCTGCATTGAATCATACCTGTTATTTATCTCTGGCTCTCTTCCATAGCATGTCTTTATCCTGTCTCTCCCCTCACCCCCAACTGGTTGTCCCAGATAGTCGCTCCTCCCTTAACCTTGTTGTACTTGAGATTTCCTCCTGTTAAAGGGGAGTTTTGCCTTCCTACTGTCACCAAAGTGCTTCCTCATTTGGGCTAATATGATTGGTAGGACTTCTTGTAGGTCTTTGGCTGGCCACAACTAAGGAAATGATCACACACCTGCAGCTGATCAAGCATCGTCTGGGGAGCTGCAAAGCAGTGTGGCTGAGAGCTCCGCGACGCTGGATCACTGAGTGACTTCCAGTCAGTTTTCAGTAAATGTGTGAAGTAAGTGCCAGTCTGCCATTATGTAAAGATACTCATAGCTGCCTTTGTATTTCCCAGGAGGATTTGTGGAAACAAGGAAGCAGCAAACGGGCTGTACACAAGGAGCGGAGACAGAGCACAGAGCACAGGAGTAGGGAGAAGACACGGAACGGGAGTCGGGATCGCACTGGGGATTTATTGTTGTTTGGATTGCTACATCACTGTAAATAAACGCACTGCCTTCATCATAGAGTCCTGCATTTTGGGTCCTCCTTCCTCTCATCCCCACGGTTTGCCCTGGTGAACCGTGACACTGGCCGCCACGTATTCTTTCCCATCCTGTTCCATAGGAGATGACGCCAGATAATTTCCTCATGTCCCAAGAAAGACTCCCAATGAAACCGGTAATAATAATAATAATAATAATATATTTTATTTATAAGCGCCTCAAGGTCACCTTACAATAGTACAAGACAGGACCAACAATACAATATAGTAAAATATAGCAAAAATAAAATTTAACATAAGGCAAATGAGGAAAAAAAAAAACAAGCATGAAAGTATAAAAGCTAAGCAAGGTAAAAATGGACTAAGACAGAATCAAGGGTGTGCAATTCTGAATAGATGACTTTTGAGACGTGATTTAAAAGTGGTAAGACAATGTGTGGTCTGGATATCTGGTCGAAGTGCATTCAAAGTCTCGGGGCAGAACAACTAAAGGCTCTAAGTCCCATGGTAGTCAGGCGAGCAGGTGGAACAGACAGAAGGGAAGCTGGAGAAGAGCGGAGTGTACAAAGGGGTGAGTACGTATGGAGAAGATCAGAAAAATATGGAGGAGCGCGGTTACAAGTATGGCGGTACTGTGTGGAGTGAGTGAGGGACGAAGACGGTTAATATTACGAAGATGAAAGTAGGAAGACCGAGTGATATTACTTATATGTGCTGTGAAGGACAGAGTGCTATCGAGGATGACACCAAGACTCTTAACCTGTGATTAGCTGCATGGGTTCGGTTTTGTGAGTGATATAGGCCAAAACCTTGTTATTGAGAGCAGAGGCAAGAATGGGAGGCTTGAGAGGCACCAAAGGAAAACCGAGCTGTCGGGCTAGATCCATGTCTATTAAATTTTGCTCACAACTGGAGTCCACAAATGCTTGGAGAGCATGAGAGGTCGGAAGGTAGTTGAGCCTCACAGGGAGAAGGACACGGGGTCTAGAGGACGAGGAGGCCTGACCGAGGGTGCCGGATGCCTTTCTGACTTCCCTAAACCTGCTGGTCTGGAAGTCCAACAGTTCATCTAAACAAAAGGCACTTAGACTAAAACAGATATAGCCACGTTTGTCCTACCATAAAACAATAAAACAAGGTATGACCTCTTCCCATGCTCCCAGGATGTAGGTGTGCATTCCAGAGTGGAATGCACACCAAGCCTTTGCAGCCTGCTAAAGATCACACATCCTATCACTACACAATTGATTATACACCTCTAAGCATATATGGTTAAATATTTCTAAGCATAAATGACAATCAACAATACAAAACCTAACACAAGGCTAGTGACACTAACTCCTCAAATGAGGGAGGCTCATCCCAGGAGGTGAGCTGATCCTTCATTTTGTCGTTCAATGCTTGCAAAAATACTCCTTGCAATGCCTACTCAGGCCAGCCTGTCTCAGCAGCCACAGTAGAAAACTCGATCACGAACTCAGCGACACTTCTGTTGCCCTGCTGGAGGTTCAAAAAACATTTCTCGGTGCTTCCCTTAGAAACTGGGTGAGTGAAGGTTTTCTCCAGCTCCACCAGGAAAACATCATAGGGACAAAACTCAATGGGTCAGAAAGTAAAAAATGTCTTGTCCCATGCCAGCACTTCCCCCCCCATAAGCTCACTACAACAACGTCTTTGGGGAAAGAGTGGAGAGGAACGAGAGAACACCAGGGAGCACTGCATCAGAAACCCACTGCAGCCACCTAACTCCCCGTGATACAGCTCTTGTGTGTGCAAAACGGCATCCAGAAAAATGGCCGCTGACGGTGCCAGTGCTGGGTACGAAACGACCACTTCAGCAGCATCAGCCGGCACTGTCCCGGTCGTCAGAACACGGGAAGTGGCAGGGGTGAGCACAGCGTGAATGTCTTTTACTACCGAGAACATTTCTTTCTATGAGCCTCTAATTGCCTGGCACTGTTTATCCAAATATTGTAATGCTTGCTCATGAGTTCCCAATAAAACTCCCTGCGATCTTACAGTGGCTCGGAGTGAGTCTGCTGGGTCCATGTCATGAGTGGCACAGGAATGAACCCATAGACATATGACTCAGAGTACTTTGATTCTTGGAGTTGCTGGGGTCTGTGGGGATCAAACCAGGCCGGACACCTCCTGCGTCTGACCAGAGTCAAATCATGTGTGCTGCATCTTAGGCTTCTGCAGGCTTCTGCATCAAGCAGAAGCCTGCAGAAGCCTATGTAGCTTGCTTTTTGTTTTGTTTTTCTCACGAAAGATGCAGTTTGGCTGCCAACCATTTTTTTCCCTGCTGTCATTTGTCTTTCCAGTGGTCACCAAACTGTTCTTGGTTGTCATGTAGACTGTTCATTGGGAGTAAATGGTAGAGCCAGACTAAAAAGTTGAAAGATCCGATGGACGCGCTATGACACATCATCAGTGATATATCCTAGGTTTATAGGGTGACACCCAAGTGAGAGTGTCTGATGTTCTGAGACCCGAAATACACATGATTCATATGCACGCTGTTACCTTTTTACAAAGACTGGTTTACATTAGCCTCCTGTTATAATTAGAATAATTACAAAATCTCTCTCAATTGTCAAAAACACAATAACATCTAAACACTCAACTAATAAAACTAATTTATTGTTAATAAACAGCTTGCAGATACCATTTTTCTTAACATCTCAGAGTACATTAAAGAGATGCAATGTTACAATACAATGTTACAAGCCAAAATAGATGACTGCAAAGACTAAAGATAAAATACTGATGCATGATTCAACATAATCAGATAAAAATAATGGAGGACCCATTCATTTCATTTTCATTTTTTTTACCACTGTTTGTCACAAACAGAAAGAAGCAGTCTAAACTTATAAACATGAACCACTGACTGTAAGATAATAAAATACCTACATACCATAGTGTCTGTGGTGTAAATGAAAGACTGCATTTACATTACAGGGCACTTGGTCTTTATTAAAAAGTGGGCTATCTAGTAAAATATGAAGGCTGTCAAGCTTGCAGTAAACAATCTGACTATGAGTCATATTTCACAGCCTGCTGACACTGCACACCCAGCAAGTCTGAACTATTTTAAGAAAGAAGAACCTTTAAAATTACGAGTCAGAATTCTTTGAGTCAGTACTGGAATTCTTTGAAACCCCACTCTGCATTGTTGTGAGCTGCATGTTTTTGGCTTCCCTCACATTCATTTATTCAGACTGACCTATCAGCCTGTTTTTACATTTTCAAAGTAAAGCATTCCTGTGGTAATTCTTTACAAATTAAAGATCATATCCTCCATTCATCCAAAGTAATGACCAGTCAATTTGGCCATTTATATAAATTTTATTTTCCAAATAAGCAGTACAGTCTACTCCATTTAAAGCAAAAGGCACAACTATCTCTGCTTGATGTTGAGTCTGAACACAAAGCTAATTTTAAAAATGGTACAACTGCATGGGATAAGGGCAGCTGAAGCTTTAACTGATGCAAAGCACTAGTTAGCTGATGGTGGTATTAGGCTAAATTGATATCTAGGTAATTATTTAGGGTAAAGCGATTGCATAACTTTAAAGGCCAATCTTTTCTCATGTCACCTATAGGTCACACCTCATGTAGGCTTTCTTTCATTTTAAACTTAGGTTTGATTTTTCTTTGTTGTTTGCTTCAGTTTAGAATAGTTTTAAACAAACAAATTAAAACTGAGCTACTTTGTTGTCAGGTTGATGCCTCTGTAGCACATATGGTGGGCCCTGCAAAAGCAGAGAACATTAACCCTAAGCCAAAATTAATTTACCTACAACTGTTCACACACTGAAAGCAAAATGCTTTCAGTGTGTGAACAGTCGTCGCAGGCTAACAATGAATTTGGCTCTTGGAGTTTTTAGTAGATTAAAAAAACACTGGTAACACTTTTTTTAAACCTTGATTTTTTCACTATATCAGCACAAACAAACTTGGAAATAAATCTTGAATGTTTGACACACACTTTCAAACTTTTTAGTCCTTTAAATCTTTTTAATGCGCTGGTAGAAAATCCTCTGTGATAGCTTTCACACGTACTTGTGCAAACAGAAGCAGTGAGACTGTGCAATGTTTCACGTATTCCAGCTTTGTTTCACCAACACACTCTAGGCCTGTTTAGTCTGTACATTTCCACTTATCGTTTTTCTCCCATTTTTCTCTATTATACTGTGCTAACAACAGCTCTCTGTAAACTCCCCACATTTTTCTGCCTTGTGTTCACTTCCGGCAGCAATCAAATATGCCCATCAAAGATGTGTTTCTGAACAAAAGAAAGAGGCAGACCAGGACTACACTGTACCCAAGAAACAAACTAAAGGGAGGTGGTGGTGAAACAAGTCAAACTTTGGATTGTTTGGCTCAGCTAGGGAAGATAAAGAGTTGGCTTTTTTCTTTTCGTGGTGTGAGTGAAGTCTATTTTTTTCTTTTGTGGTCAGTGTAAAGTGTGTATGTTTTTTTTTTCTTTTGTGGTGAGCCTGTGGGAACTGCTGAATGAGATGGAGTGATTCCTGAAGTCAATGCTATCAGCCTGTGACACACTCAAACACAGGCCGAGTGTAATGGGGAGGAGGGGGTGATAAGGATTGGGATGGCCTGAGAATGATAAGGAATGGATGGCTAAGCGAGACCAACTTTGATCTTGATAGCAAACTATGTAAATATAAAAGAAACAATCAGGCCAGATCTTTCCCTTGGTTTTCACGTTTATTGATTTGAGTTCAAACCTCCAATTCCCTAATTTCTCCAGCTGATAGGAGCTCAGCCTTAACATTTTAATGCCCGATCTGTTCATGCTAACTCTCAGTATCAAACAGCTTACGCCTCCGTAACATGTCTCACTGTGTGTGTGTGTGTGTGTGTGTGTGTGTGTGTGTGTGTGTGTGTGTGTGTTTGTGCATGGAGCACTAAGCTGCTGCTATTCGCTGCCACACATTGTGGACTATTATATATTTAGTTGTTAAGGTTCATTATTTTTATTTTATTCAGTACTTTGCTTTTTTTAAATGATTTTACTATTTATTCTACATACGTATACAGTTTTCTGTTGAATCTGTCCTATCAATGGTTGAATGACACTGAAGCAGAATCAGAGCCTGACACATTTTCCTATCTAAACTGAGTTTGATGCAATTATAACAGAGCACTTCTCTTGGCTGCATATTACAGTAACAGGTATATTACGAGTTGTGGTTTTCTGGCAGTAAGATGACTGTATAAAGAACACAAAACTTTTTGAGACAGTGATAATAATAAAGAGTTGAATGTGTAGATTTGACGGGACACACAGGTGTTGTGATTGGCTATACCTGTGGCCTAGTCTTTTGTTCATCTCTGTACCTTAAAAACATTCTCAAATGTGCTCCTTCTGTGTTTGCTTCTCAAACTGTCCCTAAAGATGAACTCCATTGAAGGACACAAATTTCAGCTAATTGTATCTGCACTCACATATTTTAGTTTCTATCCATAGCTCCGGTGAGGGTTAGCAAGCAGCAGAAGCTTCACTCTTTCAACCACGAAAAACTGTAAAAAACAACACTGTTCACTGCACTGAGCTTTTAGCACACCTCACACTCTTTAGAGTTCAAGACCCACTCTTCATGCAATAATTGGATATTTGCACTTGTTTCTCCATTCACAGAGCGTTACACTTGCAACTGTGAAGCCACAGCAGCTTTAAGGAATCTGCAGGATATGTCTCATGAAGCAGTGAAAAACATCTTCAGTCCTACAGCAAAGCCACTCATCTACAAGTTAAGTACTATCCACTGTACCGCAGTCCACTTAGTGAGCCACTGCTTTGGGTTGCAGTTGTTTTCAGGGAGAAGAGAAATGATTTACTTGTGAAGTGACAATTATAATGTTGCTTCTAGTCATTTGTGGTTTACCATGATCATTAATTAAAGCACAGTGAGCATCTGTGATGATAAAATAAGTAGCACCCTGCTCCATGGGATGCCTGTTGTATGCTAAGAACTGTAACAAGACCATCTCCATCACTTTTAGTACTTAAAATGAGCTAAGCACTGTGTGTCTTGCTAACTGGATCTCTGGGAAGGGGCTGTTTCGAAAGAACAAAAGGCCACATTTACTCTTTACTCATGATGCTACAGTCACAAAAAAGGCAGATGGATGTGGAAGGTTCTTCTCATAAATTAATCCACTAATGCCATGGACAGCGATGGCAGACCGTGGGGTATGGGGAAATAGAACCCAAAACGCAGGACTCTTTGATGTAGACAGTGCGTTTATTTACAGTGCAGTAATTAATAATCCAACAACAACTTCCCGCTCCAGTGCCAGTGCTCCGTGACTCTGCTCCTCAAGCTCACTGCACTCTTGTTCCCGCAATCCTCGTGAGAAAACACAGACGCAGCCATCAGTAAACTCCACAGCTGTGGCAGGCTCACACTTACTGGCTTGCGGGGAAACTAACAGGAAGATGCACAACGATCCCACTTTTATGGGAGCTCAGCCACTCTCTAAAGTAACTCCCTCCAGACGAGGCTGATCAGCAGCAGGTGTGTGTCATCATCCGCTTCAGGTGTGACCACCCACCAGGCCTAAAGGTGCCTGTAAACTGGTCCTTCGAACACTCACACACACCTATACACACAAACATGGAAACGAGGGACAGCAGCACCAGACAAACACACCCAGCTGGGACCGCCAGACTAAGACAGAGCAGCACATAAACACAAGTCCATAAACTACTCAAGAACCCTGGGTCCGAAGACCCAGGTCCTATTAAGTAATAATGCAATCATCAGATCAGGTCAAATTTACAGGTCACATAATGATCTGCCACCAACACTGTCACAGGATGTGTTTTTTTCTGATCTGCAAGCCAGATCAATGAGACAGAATGATATCATAACAAACTCTTCTAGTAGAAACTCATAATCTATCATAATGGTTGGAGATTTGGTAGACAATGTCATTTTCACTCTAGGATTACCTCTGTGTAAAAATATGACTAGATCTAAAATGATGCAAACTCAGTTCACCGTAAAACTTTACTGTTCTCACTTGGCTCCAGTGAATCGGATTAACAACAGCTCAGTGAGTTTCTTCTTTGTTTCATTCAAATAGCATCACGGATGGCCTGGCTCGAAACAGCTTCATGCAGCCAAACATGCATTTGTCCTGATAGAGTCTTCCTGTCTTTCCACATAAATAAATGTTACAACCATTTTGGGTGCAAGAAAAGGCATAGGGCACAACCAGCAGCTTTGTTTTCAGAGTTGACATATTGGATTAGACAGCTATGGGCAGGTATAAAGACTTAACCTTGTTATGGTCAATGGAGCCCAAGCTTGATGAAAACATCATTAGAAAAGGGGTGACCACAAACCAGTGACAGAGTGTTGGAGATGTGTTAGAAAAGTTCTGATTGAGCCTTGCATCTCTCAAACATGGTTTCATGAAAACAAATGTTCAAGCTTTGCTTTAGGAAACAAACAGAAAGAAGCTACTTTCAGCTCCTCTTTACAGGGGATAACGCTACACATTTGATTTATTTGGGGTATTTTTCCTGTTGCTTTTCTGTCGTCATTATTCAACAAACACATTGTTGCTGTCTTCACCCAAATACAAGGTCCACATTTATGGACAGATCTGAACGGCACTGAGCGCTGTGAAAACATGCAAACCTCCAATTAAAAGTCAAAGTCCAGCATTTTCCGCTGTGGCTTTTTTCACAGAGTAAGTGATTTAGACAAGAAGTGGGAAAAGATGATTTAAAAAAATAATAATTTACAGAATCTTTTACAAAACAGATCTTGTTCTACAGCACAGTGGAGACTGAGTTTGTTTGATTTTCATCTTGTTGCAAAGCTGAATCCACGGATCTGCTCAGCTGGAAGAAATTAAATAAAATTGTTAACAGGGATGAAACAGCTCCAGCATTTAAAATCATTCTGCAAAAACATTGTCTTTCTTTATGTCTTTAACAAGTGAAACTGAAACACTAGCTGGTGCTCGCACTTTACAATTTAATGTTAAGTCAATGCACAGAACAACATTTGTTTCTCATATACTTACTGTAAAATAAAAGATCATCTCCACATCGTCGACCCTCTGAAAGTTCTGGCCTGGCCGTTTGTTAGAATAACACTAACTCATTCCTTCAGTAAAGCCACTAATTTAAAACCTAAGTACTGTTTTACCACTTTCCAGAGGCTGCAGCTGTTTTGAGTGCGGTCAGGGGGAGAGAAAGTGATTTAGAGGTGAAATGGGATAATGATGATGTTCATTCTAGTAATTTCTGAGGCAAAAAAACAACCTAATTTAAATCGGCACAGACGATCTGTGATTAAAGCGTGGTAGAAAAGGCCAACAGGCTAAGGGCATGTATAATTATAGGTGCTATTGCTGGCATGGTTTTGACACTGCTATCTGATTTTCTGGTGTTAACTCAGAACATCTAACTCGTAAAACTGAACTTGACATGTACGTCTGAGTGTATTAGCAGTTACAGTGTGGCAGTAAAAAATTACACACAAAAAAAGTTTTAAGTTTTGAAGACAGAAACAGTTTTCTTATATATGAAATCTCTTTTAAGAACAACAGTGGAGACTGAAGCAAACTGTGGACATGAAGGGCAGCCAGTGATACACAGGATCACATCACATACACTTGGTTCCGTTCATCTGGACATTTTCGTTACTCATCCAAGTGATTTCTTCGGGCCAGGACTCTGCAGTCTATTCACACTTTCGATGATGAGGATGTACACATCCTGGACAGGGAGGAACGCTGGTTTGAGCGTGAAGTCAAGAAGGGAAAGACGATCTCTGAAATGAGATCTTACAATTCTGTGATTGCAGCCATTCCCCAACTCTCTGTCAATGGTACTCATGGACACTGATCGCTGGTCATGACAATTTGCATATTAATGACCTTAGACCTCCCAGCCCATTGTTCATTCAGGGGTGCTAGTTTCTGTCATTATGCAAATGTACTGTTTATAAGATTGGAAACCTTATAAACAGCACAGATGAACAGAATCAACCTTTTGGGATTTCTTTACCTGTATGGTTGAGAATGCATTGAGACAAACAGAACATATGAAAATGTCCTGTACAGACACACTTCATAAAGCTTTAATATAATATCACTTCAAAAAGAGGTGATCCAGTAATGCTGCACTAATGAATTAGACTAACTATTCACTTTAGCTAAAGTTATTAAGTTAGCTAAAGAGTTGGGATGCTGTGTAAGACATAAATAAAGCTAAAATACAGAGGTTTGGACACCGTTTTGCATGTTTCCCTACTGTAGGCAAGCATACAGAGCTCTGAGAGGAATTCTACTAGAATTCAAGTTGTCATTGAAATACAGTTTCAAAGCAAATGAATTCATTTTCAAAATATAAAATTCAATTTCAGTTTAGTGATGATCATTTTCAAACCAATAAATTGAATTTCAAATTAGGCTAATTCATATTCAGTTTTTAAAAGCATTTATTCAAGTTGCAATTCAGATTCAATTCAAGCAATTCAAATTCGAATTTAACTTATTCAGATTCAGTTTCTGATGGCACAATGTTCTGACCCTGTGGGTGAATCACCACCCTTGTCCACAGACTCTGCTTCGACAAATGTGGTTTGTTCAAAACAAATTATTGGACCAAACACATGTTATTGGACTTCTGTGTTTGGCAGGTGCAATAAGAGAACACCACTTGGATTCTATCGTTGCTCGTGTGAGTGTGTAAGTATGCCAGTAGCACAGTAGGGTGGGACAATAGAGTCCCCACCTGGTGACTCCATCCAACCTGATGGAGCTTGAGAGGTTCTGCAAAGAAGAAGGAGAGAAGTGCCCAAAGATAGCTGTGCTAAGCTTGTAGCATCACACTCACAACGACTTGAGGCTGCCACAGGTGCTTCAAAAACATATTCAGCAAAGTCTCGGAATAATTATGTACATGTTATATTTTGGGGCTTTAGTTTTAATAAATTTGTTCAGACATGTTTCACTTTGTCTTTAATGGATATTGTGCTTAGACTTGTAAAGTGAAAAGTAAATGTAATCAATTTGGAACAAGGCTGACAAAATGTGTAACAGGGGATGCCTTGTGAATATTTTCCAGATGTACTATAAATGCAAACAACAGGCAGGACCTTTACAACAACCCAAAGCACAGGGCAGTAACCTTCTCATCTACAATGGAAGTGAACCTGTGGGATATAGTAAGTAAGTAAAAAGTAAGTAAACTTTATTTATTAAGCGCTTTTCACAAACAAACAGTCACAAAGCGCTGTACACAAATATTAAAATAAACAATACAATCAATAGACATTATACACAATGTAAAAGATAAAATGTAAATAATGTAAAAAATATAAAATATATAGATCAACAAAAGGCTTGTTTGAACAGAAAAGTTTTTAACTGCTTTTTAAAAGAATCCACAGAGTCAAGCAAACGTAATTGTAGTGGTAGACTGTTCCACAGCCTTGGTGCAACAGACTGAAAGGCTCCGCCCCCTTTTGTCTTCAGTCATGTACGGGGAACAACCAACAGACACTGAGTCTGTGAGTGGAGATGACGAGCAGCAGTGTATTTTATAAGAAGCTTGAATAAATAATCTGGAGCCATTTAGTGCTCTGTATGTTAAAACAAGAATTTTAAAGTGAATTCTAAACTCTATTGGGAGCCAATGTAAAGAATATAAGATGGGAGTAATGTGAACACGCTTGGTAGAACGAGTTAGTAGTCTGGCTGCTGCGTTTTGTATTGTCTGGAGGCGAGAGTGCGATGATTTATCCAAGCTAGTAAACAGGGAATTACAGTAATCTAAGCGTGATGACACAAATGCATGAATGAGTTTTTCCAGTTCAGCTGAGGAAACCAGTTTAGATATGTTTCTTAAATGATAGAAACAGGAACGAGACAAAGATTTTACATGAGAGTCAAGGCCCAGAGAAGAGTCAAATATTACTCCAAGATTTCGAATATTTGACTTGACAGATGGACAGAAAGAGGCAAGAACCTGACTGATTTTAGAATGTAGCTCAGGAGGAGCTATGATCATGGTCTCGATCTTGTTAGTATTTAGAACGAGGTAGTTGCTTGAAAGCCAATCAGAAACCTCGGTTAAGCACTGGACTAGGGTGGACAGCCTATCCAGCTGATGAGGCTTAAAGGACATATGGAGCTGAATGTCATCAGCATAAAAATGATAAGACAGGTCGCTAAAAGATTAAATGATACCAGCTAAAGGAAGCATATAAAAAGAAAATAATAATGGACCAAAAACTGAACCCTGTGGGACACCACAGGTCAGGGCAGCAATGTCAGAGGTGAACCTGTCAGTCCTAACAGAAAAGGTCCTATCTGATAAGTAGGAAGAAAACCAGTCTAGGGCAGAGCCAGATATACCAGCCAAAACCTTGAGCCTGTTAAGTAGGATTTTGTGGTTGATGGTGTCAAAGGCTGCGCTAAGATCAAGAAAAATGATCACAGAACAGTTCCCTGCATCAGATGCCATTAGTAGATCATTATAGACCCTTAAGAGAGCGGTCTCTGTAGAGTGCTGCTTTTGAAAGCCAGACTGAAAAGGGTCAAGAATGTGTAATTTACATAACAGAGACCTGAACTGATTTTCAACAATTCTTTCAAGTAATTTACTTAAAAATGGCAATTTTGAAATAGGTCGATAATTACTAGTGGAGCTAGGATCAAGATTCTGTTTTTTTTAACAGAGGGGTTACCTCAGCATGTTTAAAATAGGACGGGACACAGCCTTGCCTCGGTGAACTATTAATGATGGATAGTAGTGTGGGACCAATGCTGGTGATAGACCCGGACAGGACAGAGGAAGGTAATATATCTACAGAGCATGATGAGGATTTCATTTTACCTAAAACTATAATTAAGTCATTAAGTGTGATTGGAGAAAATGAGGTAAATGATCCAAGACAGCAAGGGGTATCTTCATAAGGGGAGGCACTTGAGGAAATTTTGGATCTCAAGTCCATCACCTTATTTACAAAGTAATTGAGGAAAGTATTACAATCTTCATCAGAAAGTAACCGAGCGTGCTGGGTTGGAGGAGAAACAATACTCTTGATGGTATCAAATAAAATTCTTGAATTATTTTTATGACGATTTACAAGATTATTGAAGTAAGAGGATCTGGCCTCTTTGACTGACTCATTATATAGGTAAAGTAGTTCTTTAAAGTGCTCATGATGGACAATCAGACCAGGGGACTTCCACAGACGCTCTGCTTTTCGATAGGAGCGTTGAAGACCACGAGTCTGATTATTTAACCATGGTGTGCGGGAACTAACAGAGCAATAACTGGTTTTGAAAGGAGCAACCTGATTTAGAATGTCAAGACTGTCGTGGTGTGTGGAAGAAGCGGAATCGAGCGCAGATCTCCTTGCAATGAGACAGTGAATTTATTTACAGAGTGAAACAATTACAGTCCAGTGAAATCCCTTGGCCGTGGCCCCCGTGGTCCATTCACCCAGCTCCCGTGTTCTCCTCTCCACCTCCTGGTGCGAAAGACAAAAAAAGGAGTAAATAGCAATCCGAAAGCGAGTTGGAAAGAGCACACGATCAAGACACTACTAACGAGTTTAGTCTAATGATCCAGCGCTGACTGAAGCCTGGTCACCGCGTTAAATACATCAGGGTCTGATGGTGGATAATTCATGGCAGCTGGCGAATGTTGATTAATTGGCGGTGTGCCGAAGCTCCAAATGGAGCTACTTCTGGGTCGGCGGACCTGCCTCCGGGGAATTGCGGCTCCATCAAAATAAACTCAAACATAAATGATCAGGTCGCCCAGCAGGGCTGGTCAGACCATGACAAAGACAGCATTCATTAAAATAATTAGTTAGAAGCTCAACCTCGTTAGAGGAACTTTTAAAATTAAAAAGAGAGGAAAACTCAGAAATTATAGAGTCGTCAATAAAGCGCCTGCGCCTAATAGAACCTTGATTCTGAATTAACAGATACAGTAAAAGAGATTGACTTATGGTCGCTAAAAACAACTTCATTTAAATTCAAGGGAAACACCATAGGTGAAGACCAAGTCCAGAGTGTGCCCAGCCGTATGAGTAGCCTCTGCTACATGCTGAACAAAGTTGAAAGAGTCCATAATGCTCAGGAACTCCTTAGTGGTACTGTTCGTTGAGTCATGCACATGAATGTTGAAATCTCCAACAATGATAACCATGCCCATTTTAATAGTGGAAGTTAAAAATTCCTGTAGGTCTGACAGAAAAGCTGCAGCAGACCCAGGTGGACGATAAATTTAAATGCCGTATATCAGAATCAGAATCAGAATCAGAATACTTTATTGATCCCTGGGGGAAATTATTTTTTGTTACAGTGCTCCATTTTAAACCAACATTAAGACAAGACAGACAATACGCTAACTAAGAATAGTACAATATATACATATATATACATACATACATACATAAGTCACTCATAAATAAATAGTTGGAAAAGAAACATGTGTAGTTGTAGCAGCAAACAGTGTGTTAAGTGGATGCGTTGTACAGGGAGATGGCCACAGGCAGGAATGATTTCCTGTGTCGTTCAGTGGTGCTTTTGGGTAATCTCAGTCTCTCACTGAACGTGCTCCTGTGACTGACCAGCATGTCATGGAGTGGGTGGGAGGTGTTATCCATCATTGTCTTTATCTTGGACAGCATCCGCCTCTCCGACACCACCTTGAGGGAGTCCAGCTCCATCCCCACAACATTGCTGGCCTTACGGATTAGTTTATTAAGTCTGTTGGCATCTGCAACCCTCAGCCTGCTCCCCCAGCATGCAACAGCATAGAGGATCGCACTGGCCACAACAGACTCATAGAAAATCCTCAGCATTTTCTGGCAGATGTTGAAGGACCTCAGTCGCCTCAAAAAATAGAGACGACTCTGGCCCTTCCTGTAAAGTGCTGTGGTGTTTTTAGCCCAGTCCAGTTTATTGTCAATGTGTACTCCAAGGTATTTATAGTCCTCCACAATGTCAACACTGACCCCCTGAATTGAAACAGGGGTCAAGTGTTTCCTGGTCTTCCTGAAGTCCACGATCAGTTCCTTGGTCTTTGCCACGTTGAGCTGCAGATGATTCTGCTCACACCACGTGACAAAGGAGTCGACCACAGCCCGGTACTCTGTCTCATCATCCCTGCTGATGCATCCAACCACCGCAGAGTCATCAGAGAACTTCTGAAGATGGCATGTCTCTGTGCAGTGGCTGAAGTCTGTGGTGTAGAGGGTGAAGAGGAAGGGGGAGAGGACAGTCCCATGTGGTGCCCCTGTGTTGCTGATCACCTTGTCAGACACACACTGTGGGAGACGTACATATTGTGGTCTTCCTGTCAGGTAATCAACAATCCAGGACACCAGAGAAGCATCCACCTGCATCGCTGCTAACTTATCACCCAGGAGGGTCGGCCTGATGGTGTTGAAAGCACTGGAAAAGTCAAAAAACATGACCCTCACAGTGCTCGCCGGCTGGTCCAGATGGGTGTAGACACGATTGAGCAGGTAGATGATGGCGTCCTCAGTTCCGAGACGAGGCTGATAAGCGAACTGAAGGGGATCCAGGTGTGGTCTTACTATGGGTCGCAGCTGGTCCAGGATGAGCCTTTCCAGGGTCTTCATGATGTGGGAGGTCAATGCCACGGGCCTGTAATCCTGGGGGCCACTGGGACGTGGCGTCTTTGGTACAGGGACGAGGCATGATGTCTTCCACATCACCGGGACCCTCTGCAGACTCAGACTCAGCATAAACAGTTTATGAAAGACTCCACACAGCTGGGGGGCACAGGTCTTGAGGACGAGGGGACTCACTCCGTCTGGTCCAGCAGACTTGCCTGAGTGAAGTCTCCTCATTTGCATCTCAACCTGGTATTGAGTGAAGGTGATGGGTGGGGGAGGGGTGTCAGGAATCTCACAGGAGGCAACAGCGCCATGTGAAGAGAGAGGCTGGCACAGTGGTGTGGCTCTGGATTCCAGGCTGACTACAGGTGAGGTTGTGGGGGTGTGAGCAGACACTGTGGTGTCGAATCTATTGAAAAACAGATTCAACTTGTTGGCTCTATTCTCACCTCCCTCAGCTCCCCTGCTGTTGGTTGGCCTGAATCCAGTGATGGTCTTCATGCCCCTCCACACCTCTCTCATGCTGTTCTGCTGGAGTTTCCACTCCAGCTTCCTCCTGTAATTGTCCTTAGCCTCTCTGATCTTGTCCTTTAGTAACACCTGGACCTTCCTCACCTCCTCTTTGTTGCCCCCTCTGAAAGCCCTCTTCTTGTTGTTGAGGAGGGCTTTGATGTCCTTAGTCACCCACGGCTTGTTATTTGGGTAACAATGAACAGTCTGAGCTGGAACAATGGAGTCGGTGCAGAAAGTTATGTAGTCTGTGATACACTCAGTAAGCCCATTGATGTCCTCGGCGTGAGGCTCACAGAGTGTTTCCCAGTCGGTCACCTCGAAACAGCCCTGTAGTTCTGCTAAGGCCTCCTCTGACCACCTCCTGACAGTCCTGGTGGTCACAGGTTCCCTCCTCACAATTGGCACATAGCGGGGGGTGAGGTGAATCAGGTTATGATCTGACCTACTGTTGTGATATTTTGATACCATGGTAGCATTTACAGGATATTGTTTTGTAGTGATATTATACAGAAAAGAGTTACTCAATAAGGCCCATTTACTAGTTGTTTTTCTCTTTCTCTCTGACCCAAGAATTAATGTGTAAGAATCACAGGCTGGTACCCCAAGGTCGAAAATACCACAGAGACGAGACCACTTCCTTACTCCCATCCTCCCTTCCTTATCTTTTAGAAAAGAGCTTGTTAAAAAGCCAGGTGGTTTGTTTCAGAATTCACTAATGAAAGAACTCTGTATTCTATGTCTAGGAGTGTATTTTGCTGGGATGATCATAAATTGTAGCTGAACTGATAAACTACACGAAGGATACTTCTTTGCTCAGAAGGCAGGAAGACGTTTCCTTATTTGGTCTGTACCGGTTTGAACTGAGAACCTGCTGACACACGAACCTTTTTTTCCTCTATATAAGCTGTTTTGTACTAAATAAACCTTTGAGTTGGTTTGGGAAGGCAACCTGAAGCAGTCTGTGTTTCCTTGTTCTCCCAAGCTAATCCCGGTGCTGTAACTAACCCAGCTGAACGGCATACTTGAGCGTTACTTTGAATAATTAGGAATCTTATAAGGAAAGGACAAAATTCTGCTTATTGGTGCTCACCCCTTGGAGGGAAACCGGGACGGAGATTTTCTCTTCACCTACCAAGTGGGGGGAGGGAGGAGGAGCTGTATGCATCCTTGACGTTAGCATACAGTAAGTCTAAAGTTTTCTCTCCCCTGGTGGGACAGTCCACATATTGTTTGAATGTTGGTAGTGTATTGTCCAGTGATACATGGTTGAAGTCACCCGAGATCACAATAAAGGCACTCGGGTGCTGAGTCTGTAGCCGAGCTATGGCAGAGTGGATAGTGTCACATGCAGCTGTGGGGTTAGCAGAGGGGGGTATATGGGCTGTTCTCTTCCAATTTTTATTATAAGCATCTCAAAAGAGTTGTAGCAGCTTGAAGAAATCATCTGGCATTAAAATGTATTTTTAAAAATTACAGCTGTCCCACCTCCTCGTCCAGATATCCGAGGTCCACAGACAAATGAACAGTCAGTAGGACAAAGCTCTAAAAGATGTGAGACTTCATTCTCCCGTTGCCACGTCTCAGAGATAAACATGAAGTCAAGCTTCTCAGAGCAGAACAAGTCATTTAAAATATTACTTAGACTTATTGGCGATTGAGCGAGCATTAATTAACATCCATTTAAGGCTGCGACTCACCGGGACAGGGGTAGAGTTTCCAAGGACAGAGTCCGCGCTATGCGGTAAGCCGCGCAGAAAAACAGGGTTCCTGCCGCGATGAGGCGTGGCTTTACATGCTTTCAGATGACATCGTGGGTGGTAAACATAGTGGGTTGTGGATGGGCTGGGCCCCCTTTCCCTGGCGGGTCGCGGAGTATGGGGGTGCCTACTGGGGTCAGCGGGGGAGCTGGCCCCAGGGAGGGGTCACTTGCCCCACCCTTCCTTCCCTCCCCATCTCCAGCTGCCTCCCTCTTCCCACTCCACCACAACCACCCACACATGCAGGACCTTGGAGTAGGGGTATGTCACCAGGGTGCAGAGGAGGCTACCCCCCCTCCCCCCCTGTCCCCTTCTGGCTGCCTCTGCCTCAATTTTATCCCACAACTTAGACATTCACATTACTCACACTCTCATTACACATACATATAGGATCTTGGGGGTGGGCACGATACACGGAGTCCAAATTACCATCAGGGTGTACACCTCACCCCTGGCGTCGTTGCCCACCTCTCAATGTTAAATACACGTAGACATTGAGGGCTAGCAGGAGGGGCTATGCGCTTACCTGCTGCTCTCTGGCAGGTAGCTCCATGCCCTCCTGGGTTTTAAATGCACCTTAGAACACACATGGATCAACACTACAATGAGCAGGTGGAGGGAGGTTTGGAGTCTTCTCTCACCCCCATTCTCTGCGGCCTGCTGGAGCGGGGGGGCTAGGAGGAGGAGTTGGCCGTCCGACTGCAGTCTGGAGTGTGGGGCCTCCCTGCTGCTGCGGAGTCGGGGCGGTCTACCTCCCCCCACCGCAGGGAAAAGGGTAACACCACCTGGATCTGGGTGCAGTTCCCCCCTCCAGGGGCAAGGGTACCTAGACCCGGTTTGTAGAGTACGCTTGGGGAGTGTGATCGTGTGTACAGCGTCTCTTTATGTCTGTCTCCACGTTGGTTGAGTGTGGAGTAAGTGTATATGAGAGCATGAGGGTGGGAATGGATGTTTGTATCTGTGTGTGCCTGTATTTCTGTGTCTATATGTCAGGTTGGGTGTCAGGCGCCACCTCTCTGGGGACATCTCAGGCCCTCCAAGGTTTGGAGGCCTATCTCCCCCCACCACCACTTCCCCTGCCAGTGGCGGACTCCCTCAGACATCGGTGCGTTGGTGGTTCTTTGTGTCCGGGGATGGGCGTCCAGGTACACACCGGCTCACTCCTTGGCGGCCGCTTATCGGGGCCTGGAGCCTGGGGCTCGCTCGGGCCACTTCGGAGGTGGGGTGCCCCCGGCCTCTCGGCCTGGGGCTCGGTCACTCAGGCACGGCTGGCTGCCGGCGGAGCTCACGGGCGCGTCACTGCAAACCCCCCCCCCCCCCGGCTTCTGCTCCGCGGCTGCTGAGTGAGCCCTCGTCTGGGACTCTCCTCAGCTCTTTCTGGGACAGTAGCGCGGCTGCCCCTCTGTTGGTCTTCCTTGGTCTCTTGTGTTCTGGGGGCCTCTGGATGTCTGGAGTTTTGATCTCCTCCATACCTGCTTCATGCCCTGGAGGACGGGGCTGTGGCCCCCCCCACACCCTCTAGCAGATCATTACATGAAGGAACCTTTTAAAAAAAAACAAACGCGTCCATGCTCACAGGTGTACACACGGGTGATCACACCCACAAACTACACCCTTTTTGGCTCCTACCTCAAAGCACACTGTGTTCTGTTGATCTTATGTGCTGCACAATAATGTTTAATATTTAGTATTTACTGTCATATTCCCATATATCATTGTGATGTTGTTTATTCTATTACTCTTGCTCTCTTCTGCTTGTTTTATTTTTTCTTTCTCAGCAGGTGATCCAGGTGATTGATATATGCATTTGTTTTTCTTTTCTTTTTTTCTGCTCATTCTGTTGGTTTTTGTCTTTTGCCCTTCTCCCCGTCCCTCTTCTCAGCTGTTTCTCTTTCCCTCTTTCTTTCTCCCCTTCTTTCCCCCAGTCAAGTCTGTCCCGTATTCAGCAATTGAAAATAAAATAAACAATAAAAGGTGAATCAAATGGACCATTACGGCAAGGCTGGGATGGTCAATTTGGTAAAGTAAATCCGTTGGGCATCTTTCTTTGCCTTTAGACAACAATTCTGATGGCAAAAGAGCCAAACGGGACAGGCAAAAAAACAAAAACAAAAAAAAAACATAGTGGGTTGTGGGGATTAATCCAGTTCCGACAAGTCTCAGGCGAATCTCACGGGTAGCAACCCAGGAATAGAGCCCCCGAAGGTCCATCTCTTTCCGAAGACGACGAAGTAGGACGTGAAGGCCAGCTCGCTTCCCCCGCTTTCTCCGACGAGGCCTCTGAAGCAAAAATGAGCTAACCGGCAAGAGTGGAGGTAAACCAGGTGCTGTGTAGCGCTCTAACGGCAGTAGGAAAACAGCCTCGTTTCGTTGACTCTGAAAGCTATCCATTGCAGATTTGATCGCTAGCAACGCATGACGATCATAAATCCGAAGGGAGGTGACACCAGAAAAAGCTGTAATAAAAACACTTGCATAGCATATAAAATAAACAAACACATGGATGAAGGCAGCGGCACAGCCAAACACAGGCGCCATCTTGACCTACTTCAGCAGGATTAGGAAGGGGACTGTGCTCATCCACAGCACAGCTATACCCATCTCTGCCTTCCACCTCTCACCGAGGTCACCTCCCTTGGACTGGTTCCAGAGCTCTAGCCATGGTTTCAGGCCAGTCTAACTATTTCTAGCCAGTATGTCTGAACGTCATGAAGTAGCTCAGGCTTGTTCCCCTGCAGAGAGGTGATGTACCAAGAATTAGTTTGAACAGCTGGGGATTGGACCACCAGGGCCTCCACCCTTAACTGCGTCCAATACAAATCTGACAGTATTTTTGACTGATTTTTATAACGATCAGAAGAATTATTCAACTAAATCCTTAAGTTTACCATCCAATACTTTACACTAACTGAATGGAAATTTGATATCTGGAAGTATAGGCATATTCCTGAAAGGAACAAAAGTTGACATGAAGAAAATGATTTTTAGGAGTAATTAAAGGGAAAAGAAACACGTCAGCTGAGGATAGCTGAAGAACAAGAAATGTGTACACAGCAGGAAAGATGGAGAAGAAGAAGAAATGATGAGAAAGAGTAGGAGTGCTGAACAAACTCAGCGACTCCAGTTTAGTCAGCCACAGAAGTTGGGAAAGTATTTTGTGGTCGTAGCAACTATTCAGAAAATGTTAAAGACAGAGGGAGGGGATCTGTGTGTGTGTGTGTGTGTGTGTGTGTGTGTGTGTGTGTGTGTGTGTGTGTGTGTGTGTGTGTGTGTGTGTGTGGCATGTATCCATATACAGACAGTGTGTGTTGGGTTAAAATGTTAGTTTAACTGTGAAACTCTACAAGCTCACTAACTGCTGTGTGTAAAACAACATGTGAGAAAAATTCTTTCTTAAGAACGAAACCAGTTGTTCAGATCTGACATGCACGACACTGGATCATCTTTGGTTTGTTGTTGTTTGTTTCACACGTTAAAGTTTCATGTCTGTGTGTGGTATTTTTACTACATACACAACTTTTGATCCAGGTGAGGGTTTGATGGTAAATAATAACATCAAAGAAATGTAAATTGCACACATTACTTTGATAGTGCTTAACTAAAGAAATGTTTGTGATATTCTGGAGCATTATCATCGAGTGGTCTTTCCGATAGTGCTGCAGCTGATTATTCTGATTATAGTTAATGATTAGAGGCAGTTGTTTGCGTATATGTCAAAGCTGAGTTAGGTTGCTGTTTCTAAACTGCAATAATTTTCTCAACAGCAGGAAATAATCAGACCGTTTGTCCTCCCAGGGTCAAAACCAACCACGTCTGGTTTGGCTGTTTATAAAGCCTAAATTGTAAATCATCACCTAACCCCGTGTTTCAGTGTTTTAGTCAGCTTTATTCCAACTCCTCACCTGAAATTCTACTCTTTTCTGTGGACACCAGAGAAGGCAAACTTTCATGAGAACCAAGTCCTGTCTGTTTTTGACACCAGTGCAGGGAGATGCTCATCTTCTTACTGTTCCCACCATGTACAGCTTTCTTTTTAGCATCTGCAGGACAACAGCATGTGATGGAAAGAAGCTGCCACAGGTAGTTAAGGTTAAGGACAACTCGCATGTCCTGATTTTGTCTTTCTGACTGTGCACCAGCAGGTTTAGCAGCATACACCTGTACATAGATGGACCTGGCATCGCATACAGCCCATATTTTTGTTACAAATGTCGCTTGTTTACTTGGAATGTGCTGCACAAATAGAAAGCAGCATCTGAAGGGGACTGTGCTGATCCACAGCACAGCTTTTTACGGCCCTGTCCAGCAACCTTCTGGCAGTTCCACATATTGATGTATCCTTCAGGAGGATTTGGACTACCTGTGTGACCTCTGTAAAGCCCAGCTATGGCCTCATGTTACAAGCAGTGACACTGACCCTAGTCAAACGGAAAACTAGTGAAAAAAACAGAAAATATGAGAAGGAAAAAAAATCAGTGGCCTCCACCTGTAAAACAATTACAGTTTTGGGGATTGTCTAATTGTTGCCTCTCTGTTGCACCTGTTCTTAATTTCCTTAATACCAACGTATCTGAAACTGATTAAGAAATCCCCATTTGCTACTGAACAAACCAGATCAATCATTCAAAAATTTTAAAAATGTTCCTTCAATTCTTTTGAGCAGTATATATTCTGACTGCCATTAGCATGGGTGGAACTAAAGCTAAACAACAGCACAATCAAAGTCCACTTTATTACAAACACTGCCCCCTGGTGACAGTATACAGCTACAACATGCAGATGTGTGCAGAGTACTGCGTAGGTCACTCTCTGACGTCCTGCACAGCTTGAGTCAAAAATACACCTACAAGATTTTCGGGGTCATTTCTGAAACACATTGCAGCCCATCTGATCGGATCTCAAGTATCATACCGAGTGTGTGTGATCAGCTCTAGTGGTTGAACTCAGCTGGAAGGCGTGTTTATTCCCAGGATTACAGAAGTCAGCTGTTTCTCTTTCCCTCTTTCTTTCTCCCCTTCTTTCCCCCAGTCAAGTCTGTCCCGTATTCAGCAAGTGAAAATAAAATAAACAATAAAAGGTGAATCAAATGGACCATTACGGCAAGGCTGGGATGGTCAATTTGGTAAAGTAAATCCGTTGGGCATCTTTCTTTGCCTTTAGACAACAATTCTGATGCAAAAGAGCCAAACGGGACAGGCAAAAAAAAAAAAACCTACGCCATCTCTGAGCTGCCATTTTTGTCTAAGGTTCTGGAGAAAGTCGTCTTCCACCAATTGTCCTCTTTTTTCTGGATTCTGGATAAATGTCAGTTTGGTTTCAGAGCTTTCCACAGCTCACAGTCTGCTCTACTGAAGGTGCTCAATGATGTGCTTTTAGCTGCTGACTCTGGAAAAAGTATGGAGTGCAGCATTTGACACCGTTGATCACACAATCCTATTAAAACGTTTGAAGAGATGAGTTGGTATTTAAGGTTCTGCTGTAAAATGGTTAGCCTCTCACTTAGAAGAAACAAAAAAAAAAAAAGAAGAAAAAAAAGAAGTCCGGGGGAAAGAAGCACAATTCTCTTAAAGTCTCCAAACTGCCTTAAGCTGAAAGAAGTTCATTTTGATCAACACTGTTTATTGCACCTGCATGAGTTATAGCCACATATGAACAGGATACACGCGCACACATACCCTCAGCATGTGTGTGTCATATTCATCGCAATATTGTCTTGCTGCACTCAGTTCATATAAAATGTAAACACAAGCCAACACATGTTTGAAATGTGGTGTATTCACATAGACACACTGCTGACAGGAATCTATGGCTTGTCTTTGGCATGAAGGGTAGTTTCTGGGAATTGTGCTGTTGCCACAGTCGGGAGAAACTGAGAGCAGCAGGAGGACGTGTGTGTGTGTGTGTGTGTGTGTGTGTGTGTGTGTGTGTGTGTGTGTTTGTGTGTGTGTGTGTGTGTGTGTGTGTGTGTGTGTGTGGGTCTGTGCCTGTGTACGTGTGTGGGTCTGTGTGTGTGTGTGTGTCTTTGTGTCCGTGTGTCTGTGAGTGTGTCTGTGTCCGTGTATGTGTGTCTGTGTCTGTGTGTGTCTGTGAGTGTGTCTGTGTCCGTGTATGTGTGTCTGTGTCTGTAAGTGTGTCTGTGTGTGCGAGTCCGTGTTTATCCACCAACATCCCAGCCAGGAGACAGGAATATGTCATCATCCAGGGGCTGGCACAGCTTTGGCTCAAGCCTGGAGACGAGTGTGAGGAGCTGAAAGAATCAGTGGGAAAGCCCTGTCAGAATTTTTCAAATTGACTTTATTTAATTTTCTAAAGCAATGCTTCCTCTGTGAAACTTTGTTACTCAGAAGGTGCTTTTCCTTGTAATTGTTGCAAGGTGCAATTGTTACACCATGAAAGAATTTAGACAGTTTGTAACTCTAAGTGATGCCACAGTGTTCGTTTGACTTTGGGATCTGAAGCAGAGTTTGGGGGGCGCCAGGACATACGATCGTGGCGGCAGCCGAGGAGCTAAGGAGGAGTAGAATTTGGCTGGAGACGCTGCAGCAAAGCAGGGACCTCCACAGCGAAGGAACACCAAGAACTTATAATTGAGGTGGCAAACAGCTGAACCCAATGGAAACTGAAGTGCACAGTGAAAATCAGAGACTGGATGTTCATTACCATAGTTTCTTCAAAGTCATAATGGATTGGAAAGTATATGGCCGGGTGACCGGATCTCACCCCTCGCCCCTATTTGGAAAGGGTCATACCTCTCAAACCACAGGGACACTGTAGGTCACAAATATATATTTTCAGTTTCTTGTCATCTTCTTCCAAGTTCTTAGAGTTATTGTGGATTGCTATGATTGTGATAAGCCAAAACAGAACAAAACTTTTTCCTTCACACTGTCGCCAAAGTGCTTGCTCAAAGGGGGTCATATGATTGTTGGGTTTTTCTCTGTATGTATTATATTATACAGTATAAAGTGCCTTGAGGCGACTGTTGTTGTGATTTGGCGCTATATGAATAAAGTTGAATTGAATTGAATTGAAAATTGAATAAAAAGGTGAGGAATGTAACTCTGGTGTCAGTGAATGTCAATGGGATGAATAATCAAATAAGAGAAGTAATCTGATACTTAAAGAGAGGAAGTTTAATATACAGGAAACACATCTGTCATAGGAGGAAATCTGGGCTCAGGAACTCATACTATAGTACACTACCAGCTGAACGTTTGGACACACTTTGTCATGTTTTTTCTTTATTTTCACTACTTTCTACATTATAGATACAAACTGGAGACATATATGAAACAAGATTTATGGAATTATGTAGCAAAGAAAACATTGATAAATAACTAGCCAAGTCAAGTGGCTTTTATTGTCATTCGAACCATAGAATAGAATAGAATAATCCTTTAATTGTCCCACAAGGGGAAATATGGTTGTAACAGCAGCAAGAAAAACACATATACAAACAAACAGCACACAGGACACAGAACAGAAACATACACAATTTTTTTTACATATTTACATCAAGGACAATAGTTACCAAAAACAGAGTACGGTACAGTTATTAAAATTGTACATGTACAGTGGTACAGTACAGAGTGGAGTGAGACAGCATTCCTCTGAGACCCTGGTGCTACATCTGACAGACAAACATAAAAATGTGCAAAAAATTGCAAAAGTAAACAAGACAGGACAGGACAACTGTGATAAGGTCCCAACACACACACAGGATTTCATGCACATGTACGTCACTTTTATTTGTTTTAGCAACTGTTTTGACGGTTCTCGGCACCAGTCACTCAGGGACAGCTGCTCTATTCCACACCCACTCCTCCGTCTCCACCATCACTGTATACTCACAGAGACGAAGAAGATCATTACATTGAGCGCTCACACCTCGGCGCCGCTCTGTGAGCTCACTGTACCGCCTCTCCACTGCAGCAGGCCAGAGACCACACCACCCCTGCCACAACGATACAGACACAAGACAGTGCAATGGAAATGTGCAAAATGCTGAGTACTGTGCAAAAGTAACTTGGTGTGTGTGTGTGTGTGTGTGTGTGTGTGTGTGTGTGTGTGTGTGTGTGTGTGTGTGTGTGTGTGTGTGTGTGTGTGTGTCCGTGCGCGATTGTGAGATACTGCAGACGAGTGGTTGGTAGTGACGTGTATGAAGTTGTGCGTGTGTGTCAGTCCAGTCGCTGAGTGTTCAGGAGTCTGACAGCCTGGGGGAAGAAATTGTTCCTCAGTCTGGCAGTGAGGGCCCAGATGCTCCAGTACCTCTTTCCAGAAGGCAGCAGGGTGAAGAGTGTGTGTGAGGGGTGTGTGGGGTCGTGCACAATGCTGGTGGCTTTGCAAATGGAGCAGGTGCTATAAGTGTCTGTGATGGAGGGAAGAAAGGCTCCAATGATCTTCTCAGCTGCTCTCACTATCCGTTGTTGGATATTGTGATCCGATGCCCTGCATTTTCCATAGCAGGCAGTGAAAACCAGAACACAACAACCAACTCAAGATTCTCAGCAGAATTTGGGTGGACACATCTTTCATTACACTAGAAATTACAAATAAGCAGGTTCAAGGTAATCTCCCATGTTGGAGAAGTTGTGGAAATAAGGAAGCACACCGTACACGTGTTCACAATGAAAAAGAAACCAACTCGATCTAATGATAGATTAAATCCAGTGTTGAGGCTGTCATTTTTAGTACCTACACGGATGTTAAACTCAAACACAATCATTATTTTATTTCAGCTGAGCACTAAGTCAGATAAAAACTCAGTGAGGCCCAGGTGGATGTTAGATAAGAACAACAAACAGTCACTCCTGGTCCGATTGGGATGTCCGTCCCTGTGTTAGTCTGTCTGTGTATCGGTCTGCCTGTCCATCATTCAGTCTTTTCATCAGCCTGCCTGTCTGTCCACCAACCTGTCTGTGACTCTGCCTGTCCATCTGTCTTTCAGTCTGACCAGGCAGTAGGTACTGTTTCCCGCAGCTAACTAACATCAGCTGAGATCTCCGTGCATCAGTGTGTCTAATAAGAGGGCAAGAAGCTCCTTCTTCTACACAGATTTCTTGATGGATAAATATGGAATTGATCACACCTGAAAATAACACCTGTCTGACTCTGAGTCATATTTACGAATCTCAGCATTGACTGAGACGAACACTAAAACTAACCCTGAATCACTGAGCAGGTGAAGTCCTGTCTTTAATGTGGCTGCGTACATACAAACATACACACACACACAGACCCACACACACACAGACACACACACACAGACACACACACAGTTTAAAGTCGACAAGCTAAAAAATCTGAAAACAAAGCCACATTAAAGCTTCAGATTAATAATCTTTATCTGCAGTGTTTCACTGCACCAGGCTTCACGCCTCAGGTCAGCGTCTGCTTCCTGTTTCTGTTTCTTTGATGTTTCAAACCTATCGCAGCTGGACTTCCCTGCTATAATGACATTATTGTCTTTCTGCAGTCATTTCAATAGAAGAGCTGCTCAAACACTGAATGAATCAGAATCAGAATACTTTATTGATCCCTAAGGGAAATTTTTTTTGTTACAGTGCTCCATTGTAAACAAACATTAACAAAGATAGACAATACACTAACTAAGAATAGCACAATATATACAGGCATATATATACATATAAGTCACTTATTAATAAATAGCTGAAAAAGAACATGTGCAAGAAGGGTGTAGCTGTTGCAGTAAACAGTGTGTTAAGTGGATGTGTTGTACAGGGAGCCACAGGCAGGAGTGATTTCCTGTGTCGTTCAGTGGTGCTTTTGGGTAATCTCAGTCTCTCACTGAACGTGCTCCTGTGACTGACCAGCATGTCATGGAGTGGGTGGGAGGTGTTATCCAACATTGTCTTTATCTTGGACAACATCCGCCTCTCCGACACCACCTTGAGGGAGTCCAGCTCCATCCCCACAACATTACTGGCCTTACGAATCGGTTTATTGACCAGCCTGCTCCCCCAGCATGCAACAGCATAGAGGATCGCACTGGCCACCACAGACTCATAGAAAATCCTCAGCATTTTCTGGCAGATGTTGAAGGACCTCAGTCGCCTCGAAAAATAGAGACGACTCTGGCCCTTCTTGTAAAGTGCTGTGGTGTTTTTAGCCCAGTCCAGTTTATTGTCAATGTGTACTCCAAGGTATTTATAGTCCTCCACAATGTCAACACTGACCCCCTGAATTGAAACAGGGGTCAAGTGTTTCCTGGTCTTCCTGAAGTCCACGATCAGTTCCTTGGTCTTTGCCACGTTGAGCTGCAGATGATTCTGCTCACACCACGTGACAAAGGAGTCAACCACAGCCCGGTACTCTGTCTCATCATCCCTGCTGATGCATCCAACCACCGCAGAGTCATCAGAAAACTTCTGAAGATGGCAGGTCTCTGTGCAGTGGCTGAAGTCTGTGGTGTAGAGGGTGAAGAGGAAGGGGGAGAGGACAGTCCCCTGTGGTGCCCCTGTGTTGCTGATCACCTTGTCAGACACACACTGTGGGAGACGTACATATTGTGGTCTTCCTGTCAGGTAATCAACAATCCAGGACACCAGAGAAGCATCCACCTGCATCGCTGCTAACTTATCACCCAGGAGGGTCGGCCTGATGGTGTTGAAAGCACTGGAAAAGTCAAAAAACATGACCCTCACAGTGCTCGCCGGCTGGTCCAGATGGGTGTAGACACGATTGAGCAGGTAGATGATGGCGTCCTCAGTTCCAAGACGAGGCTGATAAGCAAATTGAAGGGGATCCAGATGTGGTCTTACTATGGGTCGCAGCTGGTCCAGGATGAGCCTTTCCAGGGTCTTCATGATGTGGGAGGTCAATGCCACGGGCCTGTAATCCTGGGGGCCACTGGGACGTGGCGTCTTTGGTACAGGGACGAGGCATGATGTCTTCCACATCACTGGGACCCTCTGCAGACTCAGACTCAGCATAAACAGTTTATGAAAGACTCCACACAGCTGGGGGGCACAGGTCTTGAGGACGAGGGGACTCACTCCGTCTGGTCCAGCAGACTTGCCTGAGTGAAGTCTCCTCATTTGCATCTCAACCTGGTATTGAGTGAAGGTGATGGGTGGGGGAGGGGTGTCAGGAATCTCCCAGGAGGCAACAGCACCATGTGAAGAGAGGCTGGCACAGTGGTGTGGCTCTGGATTCCAGGCTGACTACAGGTGAGGTTGTGGGGGTGTGAGCAGACACTGTGGTGTCGAATCTATTGAAAAACAGATTCAACTTGTTGGCTCTATTCTCACCTCCCTCAGCTCCCCTGCTGTTGGTTGGCCTGAATCCAGTGATGGTCTTCATGCCCCTCCACACCTCTCTCATGCTGTTCTGCTGGAGTTTCCACTCCAGCTTCCTCCTGTAATTGTCCTTAGCCTCTCTGATCTCGAAACACTTTTGTTATGGTTCTTGTGAGTAAATGCAGCCTCTTACTGAAGATGAATCTGAATGTGTTTTTTTGGTTTTATTGTTTGGCAGAAATTAGCAAAATGTTGCTTCAGTTTCAGCTCTACAGTTTGTGGGAGAGCATGAAGAGAATTTTCAGAACACATGGACATCCTTTTGCCTCTCTCTGTGTCACTAAGCACAAATTTTCTTTGGATTTAACTTGGGGTTTTTAGGTTGAGAGTAATTACATTAAAACTTGACTTCGTGTTAATTCTGAATTCAGCATTTAGGAAAAGAAAGCTCTCACCGTCATTAACGACAGCCCACCGTCTTCAGTGCAGACAGGGATTAAAGCATAGATTAGAGTTATGTGAAGCCAAACCTGCCTGGGAGTGACAGGTTTCCACTGGATGACCATCTGATGTCTGCAGCAGCTTTTCTTCCACATGATCAGCAGATGAAATGACACTCCTGAGACTTTACTTCATATTTGACCTCTGCAAAGTAAAATAATGCGCTCACACACATGAGCTCGTTTCATATTTGAGGATCAGTTTTTCAAAATCTGATCATCTCTCTTTAAAGGAAGACATGTCAGGACTTGTTGGTTCTTCCTATTAACTCCACTACTACTGAGAGTCACTGCTCACCTAATGCGGAGTTTTTAATGGTCAAATGCAGACCTTATTATCTCCCCAGAGAATTCACTTCGATCATACTCACTGCCGTGTATATACCCCCCGACGCTAATGCTAGGTTGGCCATGAAAGAACTTTCTGCAGCCATTAACAAACACCAGAATAAACACCCCGAGGCTGCTTTTATTGTTGCTGGCGACTTCAACCACACCAACTTAAAGACAGTCCTCCCCAGATTCCACCAACATGTCTCCTGCCACACCAGAGGAGACAAGACTTTAGACCATGTGTATTCCAACCTGGCTGGAGCCTACAAAGCCACACCCCTCCCCCACATTGGACAATCGGACCATCTCTCCCTGTTCCTTACACCTAGGTATTCACCACTCATCCAACGTGTGAAACCTGCTGTGAGGACAATTAAAGTGTGGCCAGAGGGGACAGAGGCAGTGCTCCAGGACAGATTTAAAAACACAGACTGGAATATGTTCACCCACACAGACCTGGACCAGTACGCCTCATCTGTACTGGATTACATCTCCGAAACCACAGACAGTGTCACCACCCAGAAACGGATCACCATGTACCCCAACCAGAAGCCTTCGATGAACCGGGATGTTCGTCTCCTCCTGAAGGCCCGCAACACTGCCTTTAGGTCAGGAGATGCACACGCCTACAGTACAGCCAGGGCTAATCTAAAGAAGGGCATCAAAAAAGCCAAACACCATTACAAAAAGAAGGTAGAAGAACACTTCTCCAACTCCAACCCCCGACGCATGTGGCAAGGACTCCAGACCATCACAGACTACAGGACCACCAAACCCTCCCCCGCATCCTCTGATGTCTCCTTCCTCAACGAGCTCAACAACTTTTATGCTCGTTTTGAGCGAGGGAACCCCACAACCACAACCAAAGCAGACATGACGCCAGACCACCAACCTATGACTCTCTCCCCCACCGATGTAGGAGCGGTGCTGAGCAGGATCAATGTCCACAAGGCTGCAGGCCCTGATGGCATCCCTGGGCGTGTTCTCAGAGCGTGTTCTGGGGAGCTTGCAGGAGTGCTCACAGACATATTCAATCTGTCCTTGGCCCACGCTGTGGTACCGGCCTGCTTCAAATCCACCTCCATCGTCCCGATACCCAAAAACTCCAACCCATCTTGCCTCAATGATTACCGCCCAGTAGCACTCACCCCCATCATCACTAAGTGCTTAGAGCGACTGGTCCTAGCACACTTCAAATCCTTTCTCCCCCCCACTCTGGACCCCCACCAATTCGCATACCGCCGGAACAGGAGCACAGAGGATGCAGTCTCCATCGCACTGCACTCTGTCCTCTCACACCTGGACAACAACAACACCTACGCCAGAATGCTGTTTATAGACTTCAGTTCAGCATTCAATACAATCCACCCCTCACAACTCATCAGGAAACTGACAGACCTGGGTATCAGCTCCCTCATCTGCAAATGGTTACTGGACTTCCTGACCAACCGCCCCCAACATGTCCGGCTGGATAACCGCTGCTCATCTACCATCACAATGAACACCGGTGTACCACAAGGCTGTGTGATGAGCCCTTTCCTCTACTCCTTCTTCACCCACGACTGCAGACCTGCTGATGGTTCCAACACCATCATTAAGTTTGCAGATGACACCACGGTGATTGGCCTCATCAGTGACAACGATGAGGCCGCCTACAGGGAGGAGGTGGATCGTCTGGCTGAGTGGTGCGACAGAAACAACCTGCTGCTTAACACCGAGAAGACCAAGGAGCTCATCGTGGACTACAGGAGGAATGCTGACCCACATCCACCCATCCACATTAAGGGGACGGCTGTGGAGCGTGTGAGCAGCTTCAAGTTCCTGGGAGTCCACATCTCCGAGGATCTCACCTGGACGACCAACTGCTCCAAGCTGGTCAAGAAGGCTCACCAGCGCCTCTTCTTCTTGAGGACTCTGAGGAAGAACCACCTGTCCTCAGACATCCTGGTGAACTTCTATCGCTGCACCATCGAGAGCATCCTGACCAACTGTATAACAGTCTGGCACGGGAACTGCTCTGCCTCGGACCGGAAGGCGTTGCAGAGGGTCGTGAAAGCTGCCCAGCGCATCGCCGGAGCACCACTTCCTGCCATAAAAGACATCTACAGGAAGCAGTGTCTGAAAAGGGCTGGGAAAATCATCAAAGACCCCAGTCACCCATCACATGGACTCTTCACCCTCCTGCCCTCTGGGAGGCGCCACAGGAGCCTCCGGACTAAGACCACCAGGTACCGGAACAGCTTCTTCCCCACAGCTGTCAGACTCCTGAACTCTGCCTCCTGACATCTGACCCACGTTAAACTCATGGACTGAACATACACACACCCACAATGGACAACTGTACCCTCAAACACAATAATAACATGGACTGAACCACCACTCACAACCACTAGCACTTTATATAGCCTCTGTAGAAACTATCTACACCCTCACTTATCTTAACTGCACTACTGTATAGCTCTGTGTAAATAATCATTCTGTACATTCGATAATCTTTAATCCTACAACTGTTTACAACTTGCATAGTTCCCATTTCTGTATAGCTGTATATCCCAGATTCTGTAAAGTTATTTATTTCATATTCTGTATAGTTTTTCATATTTATATCCTGTTCATATCCTGTACATAGCTTGTACTCACTACAGCCTGTACATACTTATAGTTATAGAATATTCACAACATACTTCATACCGTGTACATTATAACATACCATAATAGACCCATTTCTGTAATATACTCACATATCTATATTATTGCTAATATATATTGTAATATATCTATATCACTAAAGCACTTCTGGATGGATGCAAACTGCATTTCGTTGCCCTGTACCTGTGCATGTGCAATGACAATAAAGTTGAATTCTATTCTATTCTATTCTATTCTATTAATCCTCCACTGCCAGGACTCGGGAGGCAGACAGGTTATCTGCTGATCAGAAAGTTGGTGGTCCAATCCTCACCTCCGTTAGTCCACATTCTCATGTTCGAAATCTGAAAAGATGGAATGAAATGTGACTTGTAGTGTTAGCTATGGGTAGACGAGCTCAACATATATGCCAGTCTAAGTGAAAACCTGAATTCAGAAAGTGTCCTCTTCTCCTGATGTATACGAAATGACCTCTGACGCCAGGAACTGTTTCTCTGCTCCAACCTGATCTATGCAGTGTCATCTGAAACAGGAAGTGAACACTTTCCTTCATTTGACCTTCGGCACCAGGAAGTAACATTTCTACTTAAAATCAATCTATGGAGTCACTGCTGGTAATGACCTGAGACAGGAAGTGTCCTCTCAGCTGGATGGATGGAGCCATTCTCATTTCCTTCAGAAAGCTTGCCAAGTATTGTGTGGAGCTGGCTCCTTCATCCTTGCTGGTGGGAAACAGGTCTGCATCAGTAAAGAGAAGAGATTTTTTCAGGATATCACATGTGAGTAACACACAGGGCTGGGATGGTAATCTGGCACACCAGTCATTTTGACCAACGGACCGACATACTTTCGGGCTGATGGGTCAATTAAAGGGCCGCTGTGCACCAGCCCCACACGCACCGAGAACAGCCAGTTGGTTCATTTTCATGACAGCGTATTGCTAACCGAGCATTCTCATTCCCAACGCGTAACATAGCGACGATTTGTCACGTCCCGAGGCGTCTCATAGTAAGGTGAAAGGTACCCGTCCTTATGAGACGCTCTAGATTGTCAATTGAATCCAACAGAACACGCTCCAGTCCTCCATTCCAGCCCTAACCCTGTCAGAGAGTGTTTTCCAAAGTGATTCACGATCAGAACCTAAAACACATTTACATGTATAGATTCATTCCAAACGGCTCTCGTTCCTCCGAACGCGTAACATACCGATGGATTGTCACATGCCGTCGGTATGTGACGCGTTGGGATGAGAAAATGTTGATTGCCAAATTAAATTTCCTAATGTAACTGGGCCCTCTCCGACCTTCACTGTGCAGAACAAAGTTTGGAGTGGAAGAGTGGCAAAACGGTGCAGCTGAAAAGCTGAGACACCAAAAGAAAAAAGAAACTAAAAGCAAATCAGGAAATGTGTCAAATTAACAACATGTTGGCTGTTGGTGCTGCTGCTGCACCAACGACAAGTAGTGACAAGCCCGGAGGACATACTGCAGTGCAACTAAGAACTAACCCAACAAAACTAAATATTTACATACGTAAAATATGTGTATGCCTGACATTTGATCTCTCTCTCTTTCTAGGTAAATACCAAACAGATGAATACGACTCACTGGAGAAAAACCTCAGAGACATCAGTGAAGAAGAAGACAAGAACAAAGGCAGAAAAACCAGTGAAGAAAGAAAAGAAAAAAGAAAAGTCAAGAGAAAAATAAATAAGAAGAGCGATTAAAGAAAGAAGCATCAAAGAGAGAAACTCTGGAGACAACAGGGAGGAGTGAGGAAGAATCAGGACAAGATTCTCTTCTTCAGCGTTTTCTGTTAGTCTCATGAGGATGTACACATCTTGGACAGGGAGGAATGCTGGTTTAAGCGCGGAGTCTTTCCCTTTTCACATTTACGTGAAAAGGGAAAGACCATCTCTGATTCGAGGAGGGGGTCTAAGGGTACATCTGTCACCATCTTACAATGCTGTGATTGCAGCCATTCCCCATTGATCAATAGCCAAGACAATTTGCATATTAATGATCATAAAGTGAGCTCACAGCTCCCTGTTCCTTCAGTGCACTGGTTTCAGTCATCGTGCAAATGTGCTGTTTATAAGGTTGGAACCTGCAGTCAGCTGAGACTGAAGGAGACACAACATGTTGTTTCAGCTGACTAACATAGCGCTGCTCCTCTGAAGGGGATAGAGCAGGGCTGCCCAATCCCAGTCCTCGAGAGCTACTATCCTGCAGCTTTGAGATGCAGCCCTACTCCAACACAGCTGAATCAAATGGTTTGATTACCTCTTCAGCATGCCATCATGTTTGGCAAAGGCCTGATAACAAGCCATTCATTTGATTCGGGTGTGTGGGAACAAGGATGCATCTAAAAGCTGCAGGACGGTAGCTCTCGAGGACCGGGATTGGGCACCCCTGGGATAGAGTGTCTGCACACAGGCTTTATGTTTAGGAAGACAGCGCCCCCTGGAGAAACCTCTTCACACCCACAATTTAAACAAAACAAAAAACAATCATTCAATCCTCTTTGTTTGTCTTTGAGCTGGTCAAAGCTGAAGGTGAGGTCACCTGTAGAAGTGCAGAACACACCATTACTATAAACATGAACATTAAATGAAAAACCTGAAAACACTTCAGTTAAAGTGTCAGTTTAGTTAGTTTATTAGGGACAGCTGTGCTCGGCAGGTATATAAAAACAAACTTTAACGTCCTGGTGTATTTTAATGAGTGGCCAAAATAATGCAAACACCTTTAAATACACCTGCATCTGTAAACTGATGCAGCAGAGGCGGAGGCAGACATTTGATACACCCAGGGCTTGGCCCTAAAGGATAGTATGCATGTGGGATTGTGGCTGAAAGATTAATAGCCTCTGTTTTGAGTTTTGTTCAAAAAAGAATGACTTCATATAGGGAAAAATATATATCACTTATGCAGGACACCTTAAATTAGTTTTTTAATTAAGCAGCAAGTCGGGCTGTATCAAGACACGAGGACTAAACCCAAATTCAACCAGACCCAGAACTGATCCGGAATTAAAACAGGACTACAACAGTTTAAAATCAGGACTACTTAGGACGTAACCAAGACAGAACCAGAATCAGAACTAGATGATAGTAGCACTAAAAATCATCATAGACCTGCACTACAATAATTTTTTAATTCTACCAAAGTCCAATATTTAGATTGAGAAAAGTTTATATAATTATTTAGCCTTGTTGTGCAAACAAGCTGCATAACTTAATAAATATAGAATTTGAAAAATAACAAACCTAAAAAGAAACACTAGGTACGAGATACATGAGTACCTATGATACGGTGATACTTCTGGTAAACAACCATTTGACTAACATGTGTGTCTCACCTGCTCTTGTTCATCTCTGTTCCTCCCTCTCTCTCTCTCTGTTCCTCTCTCTCTCTCTGTTCCTCTCTCTCTCTCTGTTCCTCTCTCTCTGATCCTCCCTCTCTCTCTCTATTCCTCCCTCTCTCTCTCTCTGTTCCTCTCTCTCTCTCTCTGTTCCTCTCTCTCTCTCTATTCCTCCCTCTCTCTCTCTCTGTTCCTCTCTCTCTCTCTGTTCCTCCCTCTCTCTCTCTGTTCCTCTCTCTCTCTCTCTCTCTGTTCCTCCCTCTCTCTCTCTGTTCCTCCCTCTCTCTCTCTCTCTGTTCCTCCCTCTCTCTCTCTGTTCCTCCCTCTCTCTCTCTGTTCCTCTCTCTGTTCCTCTCTCTGTTCCTCCCTCTCTCTCTCTATTCCTCCCTCTCTCTCTCTCTGTTCCTCTCTCTCTCTCTCTCTGTTCCTCCCTCTCTCTCTCTGTTCCTCTCTCTCTCTCTCTGTTCCTCTCTCTCTCTCTGTTCCTCCCTCTCTCTCTCTCTGTTCCTCTCTCTCTCTCTCTGTTCCTCCCTCTCTCTCTCTCTGTTCCTCTCTCTCTCTCTGTTCCTCCCTCTCTCTCTCTCTGTTCCTCTCTCTCTCTCTCTGTTCCTCCCTCTCTCTCTCTGTTCCTCTCTCTCTCTCTGTTCCTCCCTCTCTCTCTCTCTCTGTTCCTCCCTCTCTCTCTCTGTTCCTCCCTCTCTCTCTCTCTGTTCCTCTCTCTGTTCCTCTCTCTGTTCCTCCCTCTCTCTCTCTATTCCTCCCTCTCTCTCTCTCTGTTCCTCTCTCTCTCTCTCTCTCTCTGTTCCTCCCTCTCTCTCTCTGTTCCTCTCTCTTTTTCTCTGTTCCTCCCTCTCTCTCTCTCTGTTCCTCTCTCTCTCTCTGTTCCTCCCTCTCTCTCTCTCTGTTCCTCTCTCTCTCTCTGTTCCTCCCTCTCTCTCTCTGTTCCTCTCTCTCTCTCTCTCTGTTCCTCCCTCTCTCTCTCTGTTCCTCCCTCTCTCTCTCTCTCTGTTCCTCCCTCTCTCTCTCTGTTCCTCCCTCTCTCTCTCTGTTCCTCTCTCTGTTCCTCTCTCTGTTCCTCCCTCTCTCTCTCTATTCCTCCCTCTCTCTCTCTCTGTTCCTCTCTCTCTCTCTCTCTGTTCCTCCCTCTCTCTCTCTGTTCCTCTCTCTTTCTCTCTGTTCCTCCCTCTCTCTCTCTCTCTGTTCCTCTCTCTCTCTCTGTTCCTCCCTCTCTCTCTCTCTGTTCCTCTCTCTCTCTCTCTGTTCCTCCCTCTCTCTCTCTGTTCCTCTCTCTCTCTCTGTTCCTCCCTCTCTCTCTCTCTGTTCCTCTCTCTCTCTCTCTGTTCCTCCCTCTCTCTCTCTGTTCCTCTCTCTCTCTCTGTTCCTCCCTCTCTCTCTCTCTCTGTTCCTCCCTCTCTCTCTCTGTTCCTCCCTCTCTCTCTCTCTGTTCCTCTCTCTGTTCCTCTCTCTGTTCCTCCCTCTCTCTCTCTATTCCTCCCTCTCTCTCTCTCTGTTCCTCTCTCTCTCTCTCTCTGTTCCTCCCTCTCTCTCTCTGTTCCTCTCTCTTTCTCTCTGTTCCTCCCTCTCTCTCTCTCTGTTCCTCTCTCTCTCTCTCTGTTCCTCCCTCTCTCTCTCTCTGTTCCTCTCTCTCTCTCTGTTCCTCCCTCTCTCTCTCTCTGTTCCTCTCTCTCTCTCTCTGTTCCTCCCTCTCTCTCTCTCTGTTCCTCTCTCTCTCTCTCTGTTCCTCTCTCTCAAATTCAAATTCAAATTCAAATTTTATTTGTCACGTACACAGTCATACACAGTACGATATGTAGTGAAATGCTTGGACAACTGCTCGTGACCTAAAGAAAACAAAAAAGGAAAAGGCTATGAATAAGATAGGAAATAAATATGAAAAATTAAAATGGGTAAATTTAACTAGGAAGGAATAAAATATAAATTAAGGTTAAAAATGAAATAACTGTACAACACAAATTAGAATGAAGGGTAAATTTAACTGGGAGAATAAGATAAAATATATAAATTAAAGTTGAAAATAAAATAACTGTACAACAAAATACACAATATAGAACTATATAAGAATGTATGAAGAAATATAAATAAATATATACACAATAACAGCAGCGTGATTTAAGTAATGAAGTGAAACAATGTCCAGAATGTCCAGTGTGTGTAAGAACTCTGTTCCTCTCTCTGTTCCTCCCTCTCTCTCTCTCTGTTCCTCTCTCTCTCTCTCTGTTCCTCCCTCTCTCTCTCTCTGTTCCTCTCTCTCTGTTCCTCTCTCTGTTCCTCCCTCTCTCTCTCTCTGTTCCTCTCTCTCTCTCTCTGTTCCTCCCTCTCTCTCTCTCTGTTCCTCTCTCTCTGTTCCTCTCTCTGTTCCTCCCTCTCTCTCTCTCTGTTCCTCTCTCTCTCTCTCTGTTCCTCCCTCTCTCTCTCTCTGTTCCTCTCTCTCTGTTCCTCTCTCTGTTCCTCCCTCTCTCTCTCTCTGTTCCTCTCTCTCTCTCTCTGTTCCTCTCTCTCTCTCTCTCTGTTCCTCCCTCTCTCTCTCTCTGTTCCTCTCTCTCTCTCTGTTCCTCTCTCTCTCTCTCTGTTCCTCCCTCTCTCTCTCTCTGTTCCTCTCTCTCTCTCTGTTCCTCTCTCTCTCTCTCTGTTCCTCCCTCTCTCTCTCTGTTCCTCTCTCTCTCTCTCTGTTCCTCTCTCTCTCTCTGTTCCTCTCTCTCTCTCTGTTACTCCCTCTCTCTCTCTGTTCCTCTCTCTCTCTGTTCCTCCCTCTCTCTCTGTTCCTCTCTCTCTCTCTCTGTTCCTCCCTCTCTCTCTCTCTGTTCCTCTCTCTCTCTCTGTTCCTCCCTTTCTCTCTCTGTTCCTCCCTCTCTCTCTCTCTGTTCCTCTCTCTCTCTGTTCCTCTCTCTCTCTCTCTGTTCCTCTCTCTCTCTCTCTGTTCCTCCCTCTCTCTCTCTGTTCCTCTCTCTCTCTCTCTGTTCCTCCCTCTCTCTCTCTCTGTTCCTCTCTCTCTCTCTGTTCCTCCCTTTCTCTCTCTGTTCCTCCCTCTCTCTCTCTCTGTTCCTCTCTCTCTCTGTTCCTCTCTCTCTCTCTGTTCCTCCCTTTCTCTCTCTGTTCCTCTCTCTCTCTCTCTGTTCCTCCCTCTCTCTCTCTCTGTTCCTCTCTCTCTCTCTGTTCCTCCCTTTCTCTCTCTGTTCCTCCCTCTCTCTCTCTGTTCCTCTCTCTCTGTTCCTCCCTCTCTCTCTCTGTTCCTCTCTCTGTTCCTCCCTCTCTCTCTCTCTGTTCCTCTCTCTCTGTTCCTCCCTCTCTCTCTCTGTTACTCCCTCTCTCTCTCTCTGTTCCTCTCTCTCTCTCTCTCTCTCTGTTCCTCTCTCTCTCTCTGTTCCTCCCCCTCTCTCTGTTCCTCCCTCTCTCTCTCTGTTCCTCTCTCTGTTCCTCCCTCTCTCTCTCTCTGTTCCTCTCTCTCTCTCTCTGTTCCTCCCTCTCTCTCTCTCTGTTCCTCTCTCTCTGTTCCTCTCTCTGTTCCTCCCTCTCTCTCTCTCTGTTCCTCTCTCTCTCTCTCTGTTCCTCCCTCTCTCTCTCTCTGTTCCTCTCTCTCTGTTCCTCTCTCTGTTCCTCCCTCTCTCTCTCTCTGTTCCTCTCTCTCTCTCTCTGTTCCTCCCTCTCTCTCTCTCTGTTCCTCTCTCTCTGTTCCTCTCTCTGTTCCTCCCTCTCTCTCTCTCTGTTCCTCTCTCTCTCTCTCTGTTCCTCTCTCTCTCTCTCTCTGTTCCTCCCTCTCTCTCTCTCTGTTCCTCTCTCTCTCTCTGTTCCTCTCTCTCTCTCTCTGTTCCTCCCTCTCTCTCTCTCTGTTCCTCTCTCTCTCTCTGTTCCTCTCTCTCTCTCTCTGTTCCTCCCTCTCTCTCTCTGTTCCTCTCTCTCTCTCTCTGTTCCTCTCTCTCTCTCTGTTCCTCTCTCTCTCTCTGTTACTCCCTCTCTCTCTCTGTTCCTCTCTCTCTCTGTTCCTCCCTCTCTCTCTGTTCCTCTCTCTCTCTCTCTGTTCCTCCCTCTCTCTCTCTCTGTTCCTCTCTCTCTCTCTGTTCCTCCCTTTCTCTCTCTGTTCCTCCCTCTCTCTCTCTCTGTTCCTCTCTCTCTCTGTTCCTCTCTCTCTCTCTCTGTTCCTCTCTCTCTCTCTCTGTTCCTCCCTCTCTCTCTCTGTTCCTCTCTCTCTCTCTCTGTTCCTCCCTCTCTCTCTCTCTGTTCCTCTCTCTCTCTCTGTTCCTCCCTTTCTCTCTCTGTTCCTCCCTCTCTCTCTCTCTGTTCCTCTCTCTCTCTGTTCCTCTCTCTCTCTCTGTTCCTCCCTTTCTCTCTCTGTTCCTCTCTCTCTCTCTCTGTTCCTCCCTCTCTCTCTCTCTGTTCCTCTCTCTCTCTCTGTTCCTCCCTTTCTCTCTCTGTTCCTCCCTCTCTCTCTCTGTTCCTCTCTCTCTGTTCCTCCCTCTCTCTCTCTGTTCCTCTCTCTGTTCCTCCCTCTCTCTCTCTCTGTTCCTCTCTCTCTGTTCCTCCCTCTCTCTCTCTGTTACTCCCTCTCTCTCTCTCTGTTCCTCTCTCTGTTCCTCCCTCCCTCTCTCTCTGTTCCTCTCTCTGTTCCTCCCCCTCTCTCTCTCTGTTCCTCTCTCTCTCTCTGTTCCTCCCTCTCTCTCTCTGTTCCTCCCTCTCTCTCTCTCTCTCTGTTCCTCTCTCTCTCTCTGTTCCTCCCCCTCTCTCTGTTCCTCCCTCTCTCTCTCTGTTCCTCTCTCTGTTCCTCCCTCTCTCTCTCTGTTCCTCTCTCTGTTCCTCCCTCTCTCTCTCTGTTCCTCTCTCTCTCTGTTCCTCCCTCCCTCTCTCTCTGTTGCTCTCTCTGTTCCTCCCTCTCTCTCTCTGTTCCTCTCTCTGTTCCTCCCTCCCTCTCTCTCTGTTCCTCTCTCTCTCTCTCTATTCCTCTCTCTCTCTCTCTCTCTCTCTCTCTCTCTCTCTCTCTGTTCATCTCTCTGTTCCTCCCCCCCTCTCTCTCTCTGTTCCTCTCTCTCTCTCTGTTCCTCCCTCTCTCTCTCTCTGTTCCTCTCTCTCTCTCTGTTCCTCCCTCTCTCTCTCTCTGTTCCTCTCTCTCTCTCTGTTCCTCCCTCTCTCTCTCTCTGTTCCTCTCTCTCTCTCTGTTCCTCCCCCCTCTCTCTCTGTTCCTCTCTCTCTCTCTGTTCCTCCCTCTCTCTCTCTCTGTTCCTCTCTCTCTCTCTGTTCCTCCCTCTCTCTCTCTCTGTTCCTCCCTCTCTCTCTCTCTGTTCCTCTCTCTCTCTCTCTGTTCCTCTCTCTCTCTCTGTTCCTCCCTCTCTCTCTCTGTTCCTCGCTCTCTGTTCCTCTCTCTCTGTTCCTCTCTTTGTTCCTCCCTCTCTCTCTCTGTTCCTCTCTCTCTCTGTTGCTCTCTCTGTTCCTCTCTCTCTCTCTGTTCCTCCCTCTCTCTCTCTGTTCCTCCCTCTCTCTCTCTCTGTTCCTCTCTCTCTCTCTGTTCCTCCCTCTCTCTCTCTCTGTTCCTCTCTCTCTCTCTGTTCCTCCCTCTCTCTCTCTGTTCCTCCCTCTCTCTCTCTCTGTTCCTCCCTCTCTCTCTCTGTTCCTCCCTCTCTGTTCCTCTCTCTCTCTGTTCCTCTCTCTGTTCCTCCCTCCCTCACTCTCTGTTGCTTTCTCTGTTCCTCCCTCTCTCTCTCTGTTCCTCTCTCTGTTCCTCTCTCTCTCTCTCTCTCTATTCCTCTCTCTGTTCCCCCCCCTCTCTCTCTCTGTTCCCCCCCTCTCTCTGTTCCTCTCTCTCTCTCTCTGTTCCTCTCTCTGTTCCTCCCTCCCTCTCTCTGTTCCTCTCTCTGTTCCTCTCTCTCTCTCTCTGTTCCTCTCTCTGTTCCTCTCTCTCTCTCTCTGTTCCTCCCTCTATCTCTCTGTTCCCCCCCCCTCTCTCTCTCTGTTCCCCCCCTCTCTCTGTTCCTCTCTCTCTCTCTCTGTTCCTCCCTCTCTCTCTCTCTGTTCCTCTCTCTCTCTCTGTTCCTCCCTCTCTCTCTGTTCCTCCCTCTCTCTCTGTTCCTCTCCCTGTTCCTCTCTCTGTTCCTCCCTCTCTCTCTCTGTTCCTCTCTCTCTGTTCCTCCCTCTCTCTCGCTCTATTCCTCTCTTTGTTCCTCCCCCCCTCTCTCTCTCTGTTCCTCCCTTCCTCTCTCTCTGTTCCTCTCTCTCTCTCTTTCTCTCTATTCCTCTCTCTCTCTCTCTCTTCATCTCTCTGTTCCTCCCCCCCTCTCTCTCTGTTCCTCTCTCTCTCTCTCTGTTCCTCCCTCTATCTCTCTGTTCCTCCCTCTCTCTCTCTCTGTTCCCCTCTCTCTCTCTGTTCCTCCCTCTCTCTCTCTCTGTTCCTCTCTCTCTCTCTGTTCCTCCCTCTCTCTCTCTCTGTTCCTCTCTCTCTCTCTGTTCCTCCCTCTCTCTCTCTGTTCCTCCCTCTCTGTTCCTCTCTCTCTCTGTTCCTCTCTCTGTTCCTCCCTCCCTCACTCTCTGTTGCTTTCTCTGTTCCTCCCTCTCTCTCTCTGTTCCTCTCTCTGTTCCTCTCTCTCTCTCTCTCTCTCTCTATTCCTCTCTCTGTTCCCCCCCCCCTCTCTCTCTCTGTTCCCCCCCCTCTCTCTGTTCCTCTCTCTCTCTCTCTGTTCCTCCCTCTATCTCTCTGTTCCTCCCTCTCTCTCTCTCTGTTCCTCTCTCTGTTCCTCCCTCCCTCACTCTCTGTTGCTTTCTCTGTTCCTCCCTCTCTCTCTCTGTTCCTCTCTCTGTTCCTCTCTCTCTCTCTCTCTCTCTCTCTCTCTCTCTCTCTCTATTCCTCTCTCTGTTCCCCCCCCTCTCTCTCTGTTCCTCTCTCTCTCTCTCTGTTCCTCCCTCTATCTCTCTGTTCCCCCCCCTCTCTCTCTCTGTTCCCCCCCCTCTCTCTGTTCCTCTCTCTCTCTCTCTGTTCCTCCCTCTCTCTCTCTCTGTTCCTCTCTCTCTCTCTGTTCCTCCCTCTCTCTCTGTTCCTCCCTCTCTCTCTGTTCCTCTCTCTCTGTTCCTCCCTCTCTCTCTCTGTTCCTCTCTCTCTGTTCCTCTCTCTCCTTGTTCCTCTCTCTGTTCCTCTCTCTCTCTGTTCCTCTCTCTGTTCCTCTCTCTCTCTCGCTCTATTCCTCTCTTTGTTCCTCCCCCCCCTCTCTCTCTGTTCCTCCCTTCCTCTCTCTCTGTTCCTCTCTCTCTCTCTTTCTCTCTATTCCTCTCTCTCTCTCTCTGTTCATCTCTCTGTTCCTCCCCCCCTCTCTCTCTGTTCCTCTCTCTCTCTCTCTGTTCCTCCCTCTATCTCTCTGTTCCTCCCTCTCTCTCTCTCTGTTCCCCTCTCTCTCTCTGTTCCTCCCTCTATCTCTCTGTTCCTCCCTCTCTCTCTCTGTTCCTCCCTCTCTCTCTCTCTGTTCCTCTCTCTCTCTCTCTGTTCCTCCCTCTCTCTCTGTTCCTCCCTCTCTCTCTCTGTTCCTCTCTCTCTGTTCCTCTCTCTCTCTCTCTGTTCCTCCCTCTCTCTCTCTGTTCCTTCCTCTCTCTCTGACAATATGACAATCCTCAAATATACATTTGAAACCAGATATTTACAAACTCTTCAGATAAAAACACTTTTTTAATTGTAACATCAAATCAGACTAAATGTTTATTTTTTTAGATAAATATAAAAACATATTTGTTAACTTTACAGGGAGTGCAGAATTATTAGGCAAGCTGTATTTCTGAGGAATAATTTTATTATTGAACAACAACCATGTTCTCAATGAACCCCAAAAACTCATTAATATCAAAGCTGAATGTTTTTGGAAGTAGTTTTTAGTTTGTTTTTAGTTTTAGCTATTTTAGGGGGATATCTGTGTGTGCAGGTGACTATTACTGTGCATAATTATTAGGCAACTTAACAAAAAACAAATATATACCCATTTCAATTATTTATTTTTACCAGTGAAACCAATATAACATCTCCACATTCACAAATATAAATTTCTGACATTCAAAAACAAAACAAAAACAAATCAGCGACCAATATAGCCACCTTTCTTTGCAAGGACACTCAAAAGCCTGCCATCCATGGATTCTGTCAGTGTTTTGATCTGTTCACCATCAACACTGCGTGCAGCAGCAACCACAGCCTCCCAGACACTGTTCAGAGAGGTGTACTGTTTTCCCTCCTTGTAAATCTCACATTTGATGATGGACCACAGGTTCTCAATGGGGTTCAGATCAGGTGAACAAGGAGGCCATGTCATTAGTTTTTCTTCTTTTATACCCTTTCTTGCCAGCCACGCTGTGGAGTACTTGGACGCGTGTGATGGAGCATTGTCCTGCATGGAAATCATGTTTTTCTTGAAGGATGCAGACTTCTTCCTGTACCACTGCTTGAAGAAGGTGTCTTCCAGAAACTGGCAGTAGGACTGGGAGTTGAGCTTGACTCCATCCTCAACCCGAAAAGGCCCCACAAGCTCATCTTTGATGATACCAGCCCAAACCAGTACTCCACCTCCACCTTGCTGGCGTCTGAGTCGGACTGGAGCTCTCTGCCCTTTACCAATCCAGCCACGGGCCCATCCATCTGGCCCATCAAGACTCACTCTCATTTCATCAGTCCATAAAACCTTAGAAAAACCAGTCTTGAGATATTTCTTGGCCCAGTCTTGACGTTTCAGCTTGCGTGTCTTGTTCAGTGGTGGTCGTCTTTCAGCCTTTCTTACCTTGGCCATGTCTCTGAGTATTGCACACCTTGTGCTTTTGGGCACTCCAGTGATGTTGCAGCTCTGAAATATGGCCAAACTGGTGGCAAGTGGCATCTTGGCAGCTGCACGCTTGACTTTTCTCAGTTCATGGGCAGTTATTTTGCGCCTTGGTTTTTCCACACGCTTCTTGCGACCCTGTTGACTATTTTGAATGAAACGCTTGATTGTTCGATGATCACGCTTCAGAAGCTTTGCAATTTTGAGACTGCTGCATCCCTCTGCAAGATATCTCACTATTTTTGACTTTTCTGAGCCTGTCAAGTCCTTCTTTTGACCCATTTTGCCAAAGGAAAGGACGTTGCCTAATAATTATGCACACCTGATATAGGGTGTTGATGTCATTAGACCACACCCCTTCTCATTACAGAGATGCACATCACCTAATATGCTTAATTGGTAGTAGGCTTTCGAGCCTATACAGCTTGGAGTAAGACAACATGCATGAAGAGGATGATGTGGACAAAATACTCATAATAATACTAATAATTCTTAATTGTAAATGGCACCAAATTGTATTCAAATTGAGCCACACTTATGAGGATCCACAACCCTGTTCCTGGTGTTTTGGTTGACATCTCTGGATGTTCCCATGTCACAGAAACAGGCCCTGTGTTTTGCCTTATATGCATCCACAGCTGTGCCACCAATTTACTCACATGGACTCTACTAACCTATCAGAAGCTTCTTCAGCTCAGAATGGAATCGTCTGGAGTTTTCTTATTAATTAACAATAAACTTAGTGCATATGTACTCCTAAATTTGATGAAAGTGATTAAAATAGAAGCTATATCTGTCTTTATTCTGACATTTAACTAATTCAAAAGATTTTAAATATTTATTTATCCAAAACAAAACAAGTGTACTCTAAATTGATGTTTAACAGTAAAATAATGTTTTTATGTTTTCTCCATAAAGTGTAAATATCTGGTTTAAACTGTGAATATACTGCTGTGTATTGAAGTTCCTGTTGTTTTGCATAGAAATATACTGAACAACATACAAAGCATAATAAATAAAATAACATCTACCAGAGTTTTTTCTTTGAAAGAAGCTCCTTATGTCCATTCTTGTATATCAGTACATTACTGAAACCGGTTTGTTTAGCCGTGGAGGGAAACAACTGAAAATATGAAATAAACACACATGTAAGCTGAGACTCTCTAAAGAAACAGCTTTGTTGTTGTTCAGCTTTTCATTTCGCCATTTCTTGATTCACTTTAAGAGCAAGTAACGTAATATTGGTCAAGTGATCAGTTTGATATCAATCTTTTGTGATACACCGTCATATTTACATTATTTGTACAGTACGAATGATTTGCTTTAGTACCTGCTGTGGAGAGCAGGGAAATTATTTTACTGCTATTGTTAATAATCATCATGACCATTGCATTAATAATATAATTTACAGTATTGATATTGCATTCAGATGTTTAAACAGTGTGTGTCTTTCAGAAAGACTAAAGCCACAGGCTGACAGGAAATTGCAGGTTTGCAGCGTGTGCCTTTTGCAGAACTGAAACCGAAAGTAGTCTAAGTGCAGGTTATTTTGAGGATTACATGTGAGGATGAGCCTCTGTTCTGGTGAAAGGTCAGAAGTGCAACGGGTGAGATGAAAGAGCATTTGAGGACGACATATACACACAAACACACACAGTTAGAGAGAATCATTTATAGGTGAGAGGTTAGTTATGTTTGCTCGCAACTGTGAAAGAGGAACAATTTCTTGTTGTCTCTGCAAAAAGAGGAACAGTTTCCAGACGAGAACTGGAAGTCAAAAGGTTGACAGGAAATACCGGCCATGAAGATAGAAGACAATGTTCTTTTTAAACTGTGTTAAAAGTCATTGTGGTTTTGATTTGACGTATCCATATATTCTGTCTGGTGACATATGAAGGGGCGTCATTAATTCAAACCCTGATGGTATAAAAATCTGTGTATGCTTTGATTAAGTCGGAGATCAGCCCTGTCTGCGAACAGGTGCTGGTCTTCCCACGCGTGTATTCATTAAAATCAATTGTTTGACCAAGTTCTGGACCTGGTTGTTTGTACTCTCCTTCCTCATTATTAGAACCTTAACACTGCTCAAACTTAAGCTCTCCTCTGTCTGCCTGGCTGCGCTTCTCCAACAGCGCACTTGCAGGCAGCAGCTGCCCCGCCCCCTCACTCAGTTGATTAGTGTCTGAGCTCGGATCATACCAATATTAGGGGAGATTTACGCACAGTCGTTAATTCCCACAGTGTGCATTATGTGCTTCGAATATTGTGTGTAGTTTTGTTTTATACAGTTGTCAGCCAGGCATCTAACTATGAAAAGATTACACTCCAAAAGACCCCGTGCTTCTGAAAAAACAACCCGGGCTTAAGCCTCCCCCCCGCTCCGCCATTGTTCTGCTGTAACTCGGAACAAAGGTTCAGGTAAGAAATAAAATGTTGTATTTACTTAATCAAGTTATACCAACCAGTCCCACAAAACTCGCTGTTTACATGGGAACAGTAATTACATTTAATTGTAATCATATATTTTAAGTAAATGTAACTAAGCTGTGTTAATTAAATACTAAAGAGAATATAGTTCAATTACATTAGCTAAAATCATCTTCTTGGATCTACTGACAACAGGTTCAATTAACTTGATTAATGATTAAGTTTAGCTCACTAAATACAAATGATGAGTATTAATATTAGAAGCTTTTGTTCATTGTACAGCATAGCTGCGCCGTTTAAGTTTTCAGGTCAAATATACTCAAGTTGCTTTAGTAAAGCAACAAGTCAACAGACAAGTTTAAGTCTGTTGGTCCAACAGACCAAACTCCTTTGTCCCGCACGCCATCGCACTGTTTAACTCCTCGCTGGAGGGGAGGGGGAACAGGAGGACAAAGGAGGGCAAAGGAGGGCGGGGACAACTGAAAAAACAAAACTAAATAAGAACCAATCACTGTGCAATACACATTCTGGCTGCTACGTAGCTTATTTATATATGCTGTATTTAAGCTTATATTCCTGTTTTCCCCCTTTAATTTTTATTCTAATTTTTTACTACTATGCAAATTTCTGTCGGTGTTCTGCTACTGGAAACTGAATTTCCCAGAGGAACATACCCAAGTGATTAATAAAGCTCTATCTAAACCTGACTTTATTAAACTCTGATTTAGAACATTGTCTAACAAGGCATCTAACAGAAAAGAAAAACATGCACACAACATGTATCGGTAGTTAACGCATGCTATGTGTACTGAGAAAAAAAGTATACAGTTACAAAAACTGCATATGTACCTAAGTATACCCCATGTGAAGAAAATAAAGATGCATAAAACTGAAAGTTCCTTATCAGTGAATGTCTCACTTGATGATCTGATAATCAAGTTTTATTATTTTTATAGGTTTTACACCTGAATGAGTTCAAACTAGCCCACTGCTCTCTTAACTATAGCTAACTCCGAAGGTTTAAGTTGTTTACTCTCATTCTGCCACTTTAAACACAGCTATAGTCTTCTGTAACACTTGCGTCACTTTATGCTTTCTCATTGTTATCTCATTAAAATCCTTCCTATAAAATACACTTAAATATTTATATTTCGCGACAACTTATCGAAAATGCAAAGTAGAGCCAACTGACGTGACTCTCTGTGCTGATTTACAGTAATGTGAAAAGAGTCTAGCATGAAGACAGTTGGCATTAACAAGGGAACATCTCTAAAGCCTGGTTACAGAAGCACAAGTTAAACAAAATATTCGATTAGAAAAAGTAAATATTAAACACATTGTTACACATCCTATTTTAAAAAAAAATTTCTGTTCACAGGTGAGATGGACAGAACATGATCATTACAGATCAACCAAATATTTGTCTTTAGATTAGATTTGGGGTTTTTCCCTGGAAATCTTCAGTTTACTCTGCCGGGTAAGCATCACTGGTCCACTCTCCTTTGTTACAGGATATATTTTACACAAGTATTTGGAAAGAAATGTGACCCTCAGACCCACCTGCATTGTAGGCAATCAATTATTCATTACAGTCATTACAGTCAGCTTAAATGCTGTATTGAGGCTAAACCAACACATGGACTCTGTGGGAGACAGTTTTTCAACAAGACTTTTTAAAGGCACTGAATGGCCCATATTTATCTTCCCTTTTAACTGAAAGAGAGAGACAGCATTCAAGCAAGAGAGCAATAGATGTGGAGCAAATACTGTAACATCTAAGAGGTCAAGAAGTCTTACCTTCTTGACCCTTTGCATCTATCGGATGAGACAAAGCTGAAGCATCTAACATGTGTTGACATTATGATTGTTGGCAGATCTTAAGCTAAAGCAGTGTATCAAGGGACGCACAGGCAAGCAAACCAAATCAAAGAAGCCCCCTGTTAACGTCAGCTAGTTATTGCTTTTGCCCGAATTCAAGAGATAGAAAGACCCCGCCAGTTGTATAGTAATAATAATAATGGATTGGATTTATATAGCGCTTTTCAAGGCACCCAAAGTGCTTTACAATACCACTATTCATTCACTCTCACATTCATACACTGGTGGAGGCAGCTACAGTTGTAGCCACAGCTGCCCTGGGGCAGACTGACAGAAGCGAGGCTGCCATATGGCGCCATCGGCCCCTCTGGCCAACACCAGTAGGCAAGTAGGGTAAAGTGTCTTGCCCAAGGACACAACGACCAGGACAGAGAGGCCAGGGATCGAACCGGCGACCTTCCGGTTACAGATGCGATTCCCAACCCCCAGAGCCACGATCGCCCTAGTACTGCGCATGTGCGAGACTGTGCAGTTCAAGGGCCAGTCCTTCTGAACTGAGACAGTAATTTGAATAGCAAAGATTTTGTAGCCTTAACATCTCACGGTATTACTTTAATACTAAGCCTGCTTATCTTATTTTGAGAGTAAAAAAACTAATTATGTAGCGTAAAGTCACCGTAAAAAACATGTATCCTGTAAACAACAGCAGTATTTCAATTCTTAGAGTGTGGGTTTCTACAGGTTTTCCTAATAATGTGCTCAGCGAGAGTTTCAGGTCATGTGTGAGCTCTGGAGAAAAAAACAGAATTTACCTGCAGAAACAAATAAAAAGCGTAGAAAGTGTTTCAATGACATCATCAAGTCTGCACGTTCATCAACGCCGTCTGTGAAAGATTTAGTTGGGGGTGGTGCCCATATGTAAACCAGGAAAGGATGATACAAATAGCCTTACCATCTAATATCTGTATAATAATGGAGCGAATGATACGTGAAAGATTCACGTACCATATAGAAAATAAGGGATACATATCTACAGGGAGTGCAGAATTATTAGGCAAATGAGTATTTTGTCCACATCATCCTCTTCATGCATGTCGTCTTACTCCAAGCTGTATAGGCTCGAAAGCCTACTACCAATTAAGCATATTAGGTGATGTGCATCTCTGTAATGAGAAGGGGTGTGGTCTAATGACATCAACACCCTATATCAGGTGTGCATAATTATTAGGCAACGTCCTTTCCTTTGGCAAAATGGGTCAAAAGAAGGACTTGACAGGCTCAGAAAAGTCAAAAATAGTGAGATATCTTGCAGAGGGATGCAGCAGTCTCAAAATTGCAAAGCTTCTGAAGCGTGATCATCGACCAATCAAGCGTTTCATTCAAAATAGTCAACAGGGTCGCAAGAAGCGTGTGGAAAAACCAAGGCGCAAAATAACTGCCCATGAACTGAGAAAAGTCAAGCGTGCAGCTGCCAAGATGCCACTTGCCACCAGTTTGGCCATATTTCAGAGCTGCAACATCACTGGAGTGCCCAAAAGCACAAGGTGTGCAATACTCAGAGACATGGCCAAGGTAAGAAAGGCTGAAAGACGACCACCACTGAACAAGACACGCAAGCTGAAACGTCAAGACTGGGCCAAGAAATATCTCAAGACTGGTTTTTCTAAGGTTTTATGGACTGATGAAATGAGAGTGAGTCTTGATGGGCCAGATGGATGGGCCCGTGGCTGGATTGGTAAAGGGCAGAGAGCTCCAGTCCGACTCAGACGCCAGCAAGGTGGAGGTGGAGTACTGGTTTGGGCTGGTATCATCAAAGATGAGCTTGTGGGGCCTTTTCGGGTTGAGGATGGAGTCAAGCTCAACTCCCAGTCCTACTGCCAGTTTCTGGAAGACACCTTCTTCAAGCAGTGGTACAGGAAGAAGTCTGCATCCTTCAAGAAAAACATGATTTCCATGCAGGACAATGCTCCATCACACGCGTCCAAGTACTCCACAGCGTGGCTGGCAAGAAAGGGTATAAAAGAAGAAAAACTAATGACATGGCCTCCTTGTTCACCTGATCTGAACCCCATTGAGAACCTGTGGTCCATCATCAAATGTGAGATTTACAAGGAGGGAAAACAGTACACCTCTCTGAACAGTGTCTGGGAGGCTGTGGTTGCTGCTGCACGCAGTGTTGATGGTGAACAGATCAAAACACTGACAGAATCCATGGATGGCAGGCTTTTGAGTGTCCTTGCAAAGAAAGGTGGCTATATTGGTCGCTGATTTGTTTTTGTTTTGTTTTTGAATGTCAGAAATTTATATTTGTGAATGTGGAGATGTTATATTGGTTTCACTGGTAAAAATAAATAATTGAAATGGGTATATATTTGTTTTTTGTTAAGTTGCCTAATAATTATGCACAGTAATAGTCACCTGCACACACAGATATCCCCCTAAAATAGCTAAAACTAAAAACAAACTAAAAACTACTTCCAAAAACATTCAGCTTTGATATTAATGAGTTTTTGGGGTTCATTGAGAACATGGTTGTTGTTCAATAATAAAATTATTCCTCAAAAATACAACTTGCCTAATAATTCTGCACTCCCCGTAAACATCAAAGTGCTTTCAGAAGAGGATCCATATTGTGTTTGGAACATGAAGTCAGGAAAGCACAAATAAACAAAGAGAGTGTAGTTGAGGTGTTTGCTGACATGGAAAAAGCCTTCGACACGATGTGGAGAGAAGGCCTCAAAGGCCTCAAAGTCAGGAAACCGGGTATCAGTGGATGTTCAGATGATAAAGGATTTATTAAGGGGAAGACAAATACAAGTGAGAATTGGGAAGATTCACTCGGAGAGGTTTCCCGTAGAAAACAGTACACATCAAGGGAGCAGAGTGAGGCCTTTGTTATTTCCTTTAATGATAAATCATGTGTTTAATGACATACAGGGTGGGATGGGGGTTTCACTTTGATGGAGCGATGGGGAAGAGAGGGAAAACATTTTTATTCTTTACAATAAAAATGTTTATTGTAAAGAAACTACAGGGGGCAACTGGAAAAGTTGAAGAGTGGTCGTATAAACAGGGTTTTAAATTTTCGGTTTATAAGACCAAGGCAATGATTTTACGAGAAAAAGAGTTGGAGAGGAAGTCAAGCTTAAGTTATACGGTCAGGAGTTAGAAAGAGAGAGTAAATTTAAGTTTCTTGGATTGTGGTTGGATGAAAGGGTAACACGGGCTGAACACATTCAGGGAATAATGGATAATAAATATAATGAGCGGTTTACTTGGGATGGGCTGGGGAGCAGATAGGAAGTCTTTGAGGGCCATATACCCTGGGTTAGTCAAATCAGTGTTAGATTATGTGTAGCATATAATTCAGTGGCAGACACAAACCTTTCAAAGTTAGACCATATTCAGTATCAGGCACTGAGACTCTGCACAGGTGTGTTTAAAACAAGCCCAACAGCAGCTTTACAGATGGAGATGGGTGAGATGCCACTAGGAATGAGAAGAGAGCAGTTAACACTTAATGGCAAATCTGGACGGCCATGGACAGGATCACCCAACAGAAGAGGTACTAAAACTGAACAAACACACACATCCACACATGTGCAATAACACTAAGTGCAATAATCTTTTCTGGCATCGTTGTATTTTTACTCAGTTGTATATAGCATTCGTATTCTATTTTTATCTTATTGTATATTTTTATTCTATTTTATTCTACTGTATATAGTATATTATTTTATTCTATTCTGTACAGCTGTGTACTGTATTTATTCTTATTGTATTCTAATTTTTGCGTCATAACTTTTGCACTGTCCACTTCCTGCTGTGACAAAACAAATTTCCCACGTGTGGGACTAATAAAGGTTATCTTATCTTATCTTATCTTATCTTAAAACCTTGCAGGAAACAAAGAGCTTCGGATGGACTGTGACTAGGAGAGCATCAGTTCAACATCAGTCAAAGAGTGCCGTTATCAGCAATACCTCCATGGATACTACCTGATGCCACAGGAAGTATCCATTATTGGAAAAGAAGAACAGGGACAGGGTAGTTAATTTAAACGCACATACAGGACAGGCTTATATCGACAAGTATTATAATTATGTACAAATACATACAAATGCATCAAAGAACACAGCCGGTCAAACCGGTGTAGCATTGGTTGTTCCGGAGTTTAAAGTCAAAATAGGGAAAGGATCAGTGACGGACTGTCAGTATACAGAAATGCTCGCAATACGGTTAGCTGTTCACTGGGTAGAAGACATGAGGCCGTTTAAAGCAGTAATTTGTTACGACTCTGGCTCGTCATTGGTCAGTTTACAGAGTAGCCGCTCAGAAAGCAGAGCAGATGTCCTAACAGAGGTTCAGCAACACTTCACAGAATATACACACATGTGTTTATGGATTCCAGCTCACTGTGGAGTCAGAGCAGATGAAATGGCAGACAGAGCTGCAAAGGAAGCCACAAAGCATGGGGTAGTGGACCTGGGTATTAGCCTCTGTCAGACAGAGATAACGAGTATGGTAAGGCAAGAAATGAAGGAAACCTCAGTGATATGTAAATGAAACTGGATCTTATTGATTTACTGCAAAAGGACCCATGAAGTGAAAGTTATCAGGCCTTATTCCAGTTTGTAAAAGAGGGTAAATCGCTCGGGAGAATTTGTTTGTTTGGGGTTTTTTTGAGCGACGGTCCAGTTCACACTCCACACCAGTTGGAGGCGGTAATGCGCCGTTTTGTTTTTTGCCAACCAAAGTAAGAAAAAGAAGAAGAACGTTAACCTGGAGAGACAAGAAGACTCCATCTCCCACAATGCCTCGCACACAACGACCGGCCGTGAGAGGAGAGAAGAGGACGGAGAAGAGTTTGCGCTCCATCCATGGAGCTTTCCTCTGCAGGGCAGTGACGCAGAGGCAGCCGCAGACATGGTGAAGGATCAGGAAGTGGAGCGCATCGCCAGAAAGTTGGATAAAATGGTGCAGAAGAAGAGCACGGTGAGTGAAAGCGGCCGACAGGTGATGGTGAGCGAGGCAGGTAACACTGTGAAATCATGACACAGTTCAGATTTCAAACGGACACACCTGGAATCAGCTCAGAGCTCATCACCTGCAGTCAGGTGATTAGTGATGTCATTACATGGCACAAAATATTCAAACTGTAGTTTCCTGAACTCCAAATGTGACCAACGTGTGCAGCATGATGCAGACAGACCTCCGAGGCTGGACTGACGGAGAGGCTGTAGGCTTGATACTGTTTCTGTGCTGTGATGAGCTCTGAAACCTGACTGAAACTCTTCAAATAAACCATTGCTCTGCAGATGATCTGTTAGCTGTTTGACAACTACTCTTTCAAGGATGTTTGATATGAAAGGAAGGTTGGAGATTGGCCTATAATTAGCTAAGACTGCTGGGTCTAGAGATGCTTTTTGAGTAAAGGTTTAACTACAGCCAGCTTGAAGGCCTGTGGTACATAGCCGATTATTAGAGATAGGTTGATCATATTTAAGATCGAAGCATTAATTAATGGCAGGACTTCTTTGAGCAGTCTTGTCCTGCTTTCTGCTGTTACTCTCTTTTGCTTAACTTGCGCTCTTTGACTGTACTGAACTTTCTTCTGTTTGTCTGTCGTCTTGTCATGCAGCTCCTTGAGTTCTTGGTGAAACTTTGTTTGTTATCAAAGAGGTAAAAGATAAAAGAAATATTAGCTGTGTTTTTATTCCACCTGAATGTAAAGGTGTGCTGACCAAAGAAAAATAGTATTGCACAAAGGCAAGGCGAGTTTATTTGTATAGCACAATTCAACAACAAGGTGATTCAAAGCGCTTTACAGAGACATTAGAAACACAAACAATAAAAAGCATGATTTAAAATTGATTAAAACATGCAAACAAACAAACTAATAAACAAACAAACAAAACAGTATATAAAATCAGAACAATAGATAAAATCAGTAGTTAAATGTAAGTTTTGAAATTTAAGCTTAAAAGTGTGGATTTGGTGCTTTATTCAAATGCAGCTGAGAACAGGTGAGTCTTCAACCTGGATTTAAATAAACTGAGTGTTTCAGCTGATCTGAGGCTTTCTGGGAGTTTGTTCCAGATATAAGGAGCATAAAAGCTGAATGCAGCTTCACCGTGTCTGGTTCTGACTCTGGGAACTGATAAAAGACCGGATCCAGATGACCTGAGGGATCTGGAAGGTTCATACTGGGTCAGGAGGTCATTGATGTATTTTGGTCCTAAACCATTCAGAGCTTTATAGACCAGCATCAGGACTTTAAAGTCTATCCTCTGACGGACAGGCAGCCAGTGTAAAGACCTCGGAGCTGGACTGGTGTGGTCCACTTTTTTTGGTCTTAGTGAGGACTCGAGATTCAAATGTGAAGCTTTACTGAAAAACTTTAATAGTTTTTTAACATTCAGACAGAAACCTTCTTACAGTTTTTCACAACACGTTTATTTAGTAAACGACTAGGTACAATAAAATGGTGGTTCTGTTTACAGGACAATGCTCTGGACCTGCTGAGAGAACTGAAGAACATCAACATGTCTCTGGAGACACTGCAGGTGAGCAACTCCACAAACAATATGGTGATACGAAAAAGCCTGAAATTCACTTGCGTGTCTGATTTAACTGAACTGAAGGTAACACAGGACTCGGTGTTTATGACTTTCAGTGTGCAGTAACACACCGGTGAGATTAAAGTCCACGAGGTTTATGAATACACTAGACCAAATCCATTTATCATTGCTGTGAATGTTTTCATTTAAAGCGCTGCAGAAACGTGTGTGTGTGTGTGTGTGTGTGTAGTCTACCAGAGTGGGTATGTCGGTGAACGCTGTGAGGAAACAAAGTTCAGACGAAGAAGTTCAGACTTTAGCCAAAACTCTCATCAAGTCCTGGAAGAAACTGCTGGGTGGGTAAAGAAAAACCGAAACGTGACATATAATGTGTCTCCAGGTGACACTTGTCAGTTCGCATGATTTAAGTTGCATCATCAAGTGTTAGAAACCGTAATCCCGAGTGTACAAACAGGAAGTAGAATTATGGCTGCAGTCATTTGTTAGTTTTTATCTGACAGAGGGTTCAGAGGAGAAGAAAAAGGACGGCTCTCCGGTGAGGTCTTCATCCACCTCCAAGGATTATGGCAGCAGTGAAAAAGGGTCTGTTGCACACTGGCGGCGGCGTCAGCTTGTTTACATGTTTGCGATCAGGAGAAAGTTTCAGTCAAATAAGAACTCTTCCTCTCTCCTCCTCCTCAGCAGTAAATCTTCTGAGGGGCCCCCATCCACCCCCACTTCCCCAACTACCACCACCCTCTCTCAGGTCACCTCCTTCCCCCCTGCCCCCGTAACCATGGGCTGCGTGAGAAGCAAGAGTCGAGAGCTGCTGGTAGCGGCGCTGCAGACGGACGGTGAGAAGATAATGAAGTCTGGATCTTTTCAGACTCTGAACCCTGCCTTGATCAGATTAATCTGATCGTATCACTGTCTAAATGAGGAATCTGTGTTTCAGTAATCTCCTGTTTACACAAAGACCTGGAATCTGTCAGAGTTGATAGTCAGGTGTTTGTGGTGCTGTTTACAAGCATGAAGCTAACCAATGTTTGTGTTTTAGATGACCACAAGGCCATCAGAGTGGACTGCGAGCACCTGGCGGCTCAAATCGAAGAACATATCCTTTCGTGTTGCTATTGCTGAAACCTGACCACTGAACAGTGTCGGCGGGAGCATCCTCACAGGAAGGATCTCACTTTACTGGAGCAGATTTCATTCATGATTACATAAAAGCTTCAGTATTAATGAACACCAGCAGCACTACAATAAATGTTCTGCACGTTTTTCCAGTTCCAACACATTTCGCACACACTCTTGATCCTTGACGGCTCGCCATGTGCACAGATCTTCCAGGAGTTTAAGTCGACAGACATGAAATATAAAACCCGTCTACGAAGTCGAATCTCCAACCTGAAAGACCAGAAGAACCCAGAACTGCGCCGCAACGTACTGTGTGGAAACATCTCGCCACATCGCATCGCCTGTATGACTGCTGAGGTCAGTGCGTCTTCCTCTTTAAATAGGGGTCAGGGGCGGAGTTTCACGATACAGTGCAGTGTAACTGTATAACCCTTTATTACTTCTACAGTTACATCCATATATATTTGGACACTGACACAAGGTTTTTTTTGTTTTTTTTTTAACCTGTTTTTTATTGTATAAAGGACATAATGTGCAGACTCTCAGCTTTCATTCGAGGGTATCCACATTGAAACTGGATGAAGGATTTAAGAGTTTCAGCTCTTTAACATGTGCCACCCTCTATTTAAAGGGACCAAAAGTAATCGGACAATCGTCTGAAAGGCCGATGGATGGTGTGGGCCAGGGGTCGGCAACCTGCGGCTCTTTAGTCCTTGTACTGCGACTCCGCGTGGTTTGGGTAAAATAAATTAGAAGTATTTAGCTGAAGTGTGTTTTACTTGTATTTAGTTCTTTTTTTAACTTGTAGTTCTAAATTGGAAGATTATTGTGATTTTGAAATATAAAAATAAAATTATATTTTATTATTTTTCATCGCTCAAAATAAGCGTCACACTCGCGGAAGCCGGTGTACCCGCAGAAACGTCGTGCATCGAGACTTTCAACCCCAGGTAGGCCAGTTATGGATCTTCGGATCCACATTATGTCAGCAGCTGTTCTCCACCGTGAACTATGTTAAAAACAAACACCGCTCATGCCTCACAGATGACAGCTTACAGTCCTGCGTAAAGATGGAAGCCACGATTTGCAGACGCTGTGTGCAGAGGTTCAGGAGCAGAAGTCCCATTGTAAACATATCACGGCAGATCCGACAATGTTTGCATGAACACGCTTTTCAGCATCTCTTTATTGACCACTTTTCACACACGGTTGCTGTACGCATACAGTCGGTGTTAAAGCTCACAGCCCAACACATACCAACACAGCAGCACAGATAGATGGTAGATGGCCTGTATTTATATAGCGCTTTACTAGTCCCTAAGGACCCCAAAGCGCTTTACATATCCAGTCATTCACACACTGGTGATGGCAGTTACATTGTAGCCACAGCCACCCTGGGGCGCACTGACAGAGGCGAGGCTGCCGGACACTGGCGCCACCGGGCCCTCTGACCACCACCAGTAGGCAACGGGTGAAGTGTCTCGCCCAAGGACACAACGACCGAGACTGTCCAAGCCGGGGCTCGAACCGGCAACCTTCCGATTACAAGGCGAACTCCCATCGCTTGAGCCAGATAGCACAGAGGTTAAGGCGGCGAGGCGTGATTGCGGGTGACTCTCAGGTGCGTCCGCCTCCTCTGCAGCGGCACTGCAGACCACGCCCTGCCACACCCATTAACCTGGTAAAATACATATGTAGGCAGAATTTTGCAAATATCTATTTTTCATTTTTTTTTAGCAGCATAGTGCTTTTTTCCAAAGTCAGGTCAAGGCTCCAAAAGCCCAAAGGCGATATGAGGGTGGCGGCTCACAGTTTTTGTTTGCTGGATCACTTTAGTTCAGCTGGGTGTTTCCTTTTGTTATATTTCTTTAAGAGTTCAAAATGTGTTAATTACATAATGTAATTTTCTCCATACCACTTCATGGATTCATAAGCAACACACCTTAGTTGAAGCATAAAGGTAAAAAAAAAAAACCAATATATGCAGTGTTATTTTCATTTTAGATGTCAAAAAGTATTTGCGGCTCCCAGTGTTTTCTTTTGCGTGGAAACTGGGTCCAAATGGCTCTTTGGGTGTTAAAGGTTACTGACCCCTGGTGTGGGCAATTCCTTCGTCATGTCATCATCAGTGAAGAAGATTAAAGATTTGATTTGATGTTTGGTTCTTGCATTTGGAAGATTTTGCTGTGAACAGACATCATGCAGTCAATGCAGCTCTGAAACAAACAAAGACAAACCGTCTGAGAAATTGCTGCAATATTAGGAGTGACAAAATCATCCTGAGAAAGAAAGCGAGCACTGGTGAACTCAGCAAGGCAAAAAGACCTGGACGTCCATGGAAGACAACGGTGGTGGATGCTCGCAGAATCACGGTGCAGAGAAACCTCTTCACAACGTCAGCCAAGGGAACAACACTCTCCAGGAGGAAGGCGTGTCGATACCCAAGTGCAGCATAAAGAGCAGACTGTATGACAGAAAGCACAGAGGGTTCACTGCAGGGTGCAACCATTCATAAGCCCCGAGAATAGAAAGGCTCGATCGGCTACAAACGTCTAAAAACGCCGGCACAGCTCTGGGAAAACATTCTTTGGACAGATGAGGCCAAGATCAAGAGAAAAGTATGGAGAAGGCGTGGAACAGCTCGTGATCCAAAGCATACAGCATCATCTGTAACACACGGTGGAGGTAGTGTGATGGTTTGGACGTGCATGGCTGCCAGTGGCACTGGGATACGAGTAGGGATGGGTATCGAAACCCGGTTCTTGTTGAGAACCGGTTCCCACTGTTTCAGTTCCTTGGAATAGTTTGCCATTTTTGCAAACGATTCCCTTATCGATTCCAGTCGCCCCGAATGACGTCACCACGTTGTGGAGCGTCATTTACCTGGCAGGAAACACGGCGGCTCAAACGCTCAAAAGTTTGGTTATACTTTACGAGAACAGATGACGACAGGGCAACTTGCAATACTTGCAAAGTAAATATTTCATTTAAGGGAGGAAACACTACGAATATGCAAAAGCATTTGCTCACAAAACACGCGATGACCTTAAATGAATGTCGTGTTTTTAATTCTGGACTCGTGAATCTCAACCCAGCAGCAGCGGTAACGTTTGCACATCCTCTCCCGTTAATGCGGCAGGTAAATAATCAACTAACAGTGCATATTATGTTAGCGCGATCTGCCTTATTACAAACCTGCCATTACTGTGCATTTAGTGACCATGATGAGACAGACAGAGTCTGGCTCAGATGCTGGCAGTTCTCGCTGCAGTCTGCCGGTAGCGTCTCCTTTCAGGCAGGATAGACGAACGTCACCGAGCAGTGACTCAGTTTGTGGTCAAAGGCTTGCACCCGTTTGCCACAGCAGATGATTTTCAGTAAGTGAATGTGTGTAATTGTAGGCAGGGACATTACTGGATATTCTTGTGTAATTGCTACAGAATAATTTATGTTATACTTTGTTATTGCTACAGAAGAATATTTATTTTATTATTTTACATTTACAATGTTTTTTCCTGGGGACCCTGTGACACCCCATTGAAGAGCCGCAGGCTGGATCTCTTAAGATCTCACTGTTGGGTTTGTAAGGCCATGTTACTCCTAAATTTCTATCTTGTTCAAAGAGAAGATATAAAACAAAGTTCTAAGCTAGTCGACCTTAGTGTCCTCCTTTTTAAAAAGAATCGATAAAGAATCGAATCGTTAAACAGAATCGAAAATGGAATCGGAATCGTGAAAATCTTATCAATACCCATCCCTAGACATGAGTGTTTATGATGATGTGACCGAAGCAGCAGAACGAACTCCTGAGGTGTTCAGAGACAGACTGTCTACGTGCAGTCAGAGTCAGTGTGTTTCATAATACAGATGACCCGAAACACACAGCCAGGAGTTTATTGGAAAATTCTTCAAGGGCCAAGTCAGTCAGCTGATCTTAGCCCAACTGAGCGTTTCACTGGTTGGAGTCAGACAGAAAGGCCCACAAACAGGAAGTGAAAGTTGCTGCAGTAAAGGCCTGCAGAGCGTTAAAAAGCAGCATCTGGTGATGTCCAAGACTTCAGGCAGAGGGTCTTCAACCAAGTATAAGAAATGAACATTTTATTATATGTAATTGGTCCGATTACTTTTCTGTTTTGTGTTTGATTGCATTAAAATGCTTTAGTTCCTCACATTTATGCAATCTTTTTGTTCAAACCATTGAATTAAACTGAAAGTCTGCACTTCACCTGCATCTCAGTTGTTTCATTTTAAATTGATTGTGGTGATTTACAGAGCCTAAATTAGAAAAAAGTTGTCTCTGGCAAAATATTTATAGGCCTAATATTGTTTTATTCTGAAAGTCTAAATGGGAAGTAATTTGTTTTAGTTTCACGTTAGTGAGATGAGGTCAAGAGCCCACTGAGCTTATAGAGTGAAACGGTAAGAATCCCCATTTGTGCAGCGGTGGTTTGTATGAATGTAAACTGGATAACTACAAAAAGGAGTGGAGTCAGTGGGTCGAATGAAGGTGTGTGTGTGTGTGTGTGTGTGTGTGTGTGTGTGTGTGTGTGTGTGTGTGTGTGTGTGCGCGCGCGCGCAGGAAATGGCGAGTGCAGAGCTGAAGCAGATGAGAGAGGCTCTGACAAAAGAGTCGATCAGACAGCATCAGCTTTCCAAGGTCGGAGGAACTGAGACGGACATGTTTATCTGCAGCAAGTGTCATGGAAAGAGCTGCACGTACACACAGGTATGAGCACATCTTCAGGCTGATGGTCGCTGTTCTCTGACCAGTTTTCACCACCTCATTCTCGTGTTCAGGTGCAGACCCGCAGCGCTGATGAGCCCATGACCACTTTTGTTTTGTGTAACGACTGCGGCAACCGATGGAAGGTAAGGCCCCTGACTCTGAGAAATACACAGGACATGTGGACTGGCGTTGACACTGATCAGTGTTACAGACAGCGCTGTCTTGGAAATATTTAGGGCCATATAAAAGTTTCTCTTCTGCAAATATTTGATAAATAGCTAATCGACCTACCCTCTTTCTCATCACCCTTCTTAGAGGTCTACACAGTAGTCACACCCACCCTCCTTCCTTCAGTACATCCATGAATCCTCTCTGAAGTCTTCCTCTTTTGTGGAGCTTTTGTTCACTTGTCTTGTGCACTGTCTGTTGCTTTGAATGTTTGAGCTCAGGTTTGCAGCTTCTGCCTCCAGATGGTGGCAGCAGAGGCTGAATTACAGCTTCCCCCTCTTCCTCTCAGCTCTATCTGCATGCTAACCTTCTTTACCTGACCTTCTGATCTTACCATACCCTCTCACCCCGACCTAGCTGATTTAGCTGCTGACTCAGGTCAAAGTGAAGCAACTAAATGGAGAAGCAGGTGATTTATGAGAAGAGCAAAGCTTCAGTTCAATTCATTTTCATTTATAAAATGCCAAATCACAACAGCAGCTGCCTCAAGCTGCTCAAAGCGAAAAGATTTGAGTTACCAGATCTGCATTTGTTTGTTAGCTCTGTGGTGTGTTTTTCCACTGCAGGTGTGCACTTTGATCTTTTTCCACTGAGCTTCTGCCTCTGATTTCTGAGGTGCTGAGATTCATAGTGTCTGTTTAGGGCCAGGTGACAGTCGGATCTGTTTCTGACTGTTTCAGGTTTCTCTGCATTGGGTCTGATTGAGGTGTCTCTTTGTATTTGTCTTTCAGTTCTGTTGAAGAAAACTCGGCTGTTTATTCTTCTGTCAAGAAGCAAATTGAAGTTATTGAAGTTTTTTTTATTTTTTATTTTTTTGGTGTAATTTCTTTTTATATATCAAACTAAATGCTGCAATGTATTTGGAGAGACAAAAGCCAGCTGATGTTGTCCATTGGTTGAATTGGTTTTGTATTGATGACTGAGACTTCCTTTCTGAAGACGCTTGAGCCAGATTCAAATCACAGCTCATAGTGTGTCTTTCTTTGCCATGATGTGCTGAACATATTAAATCTGCTCTTGGATGAAGACCATCGAATCGCTGTTTTTATTGTTTTGGCTTCAGAAATCACCATCATCAATAAAAAGGGAAACCATCCCTGCCCCCTGGTGAACCTTGAAGTTTACTCACAAAGAAATCGGCAGGCTTTCTTTTAGAATTTCATTTGAATGGAGAGACGCAGAATATCAACCAAAAATCTAGAGAAACACATTAGACAAAACTAATGTCATGTTATTGGCTGAAATGAGTATTTGAGCCTTTACAACCCAGCTAGAATTCCGGTTCCCACCGTAGACCTGCCCATGGCTGGAATGAAGTAAAAGACGACCACCATGAACTTGGTGAGGCATTGAGTTTGAGTATTCAGAAATTGGACTGAAATGTTCAAGCAGGCCCATCTGACGTTTGCAGTGAACATCTAAATGATTCAGGAAAGCCGGGTGAGCAAGTGCTGTGGTCAGATGAAACCAAAATGGAACTGAGCTCTACCCGCCGTATGACCCAAAGAACAGCATCCCCACCGTTGGGCATGGAAGTGGAAACTTGCTTGAAGTCGTTTTTCTGAGTGTACAGGCCCTGTGTCTTCAAAGTACAGGGCCATGTACCATTAAAATCTTGGAGCAGAACCTCGTCCCCTCAGCCTGAATGCTGAAGATTGGTTGTGGGTGGGTTTTCCAGGAAGACCTTAAACATAGCACTAAGAGAACAAAGGACCGGCTAAAGACGAAGATCCAGAATGAGGTATTATGCACCGTCCTCACCAGTCTCCTGTCCTCAGGTCGATGAAAAGTCTGTGGTGAGAGTTGAAGCTTCGAGTTAATGCAGAATAGTTTGTCTCCTTTGAAATGAACCAGAAACCATTTCTTTCTTTGTGGGAAAACTTTCATCACATAATGATTTCTTTCACTGTAATTTCCCCAAAGACTTGTTAGACTGAGTCAGTGGTGGTACGATGTCATCGGCACTTGGGTTTGATTATAATAAATGATGTTGTGTTTTCAGTCATTCTGTAGGTTGGACTGGCTTCCAATCTGAAAAATGTTGATTAATACGAACTGAGAAGAATTCGGCTGGTTTACATGCCACCTGTAGGGAAAAAAAATCTTGATGGTTGTTTAGCTGAGTGTGACTTTTAGCTCATCGAGACGAATGAACGATGACCTCGTGCAGCGTTGAGGTACCAGCATTGTCTCTCCACTCCTTCACAGTTCATCTTCTTTTTTTTTTTTTTTTTTTTTTTTTTTCTAAATGACATCAGAAACAGCAGTATGCGACATTACGTGATGGCAGAGCTTCAGTTCATCCTTTGTCATTTTTTTTTTTTTTTTTTTTTTTAATAAATAGGACAGGGGGAATGAATGAGAGAGAGAGGGGGAGAGAAAGAAAGAAAACCAAAGGGGAGAAGAGACGGTGAGAAGGGGGGGGAAGAGAGAGAAAAAAAAAAAAAACTCCTGGGTCACCTGTATGGAGAAAAAAAACAAACAAACAAACAAAAACAAACAGAGGAGACAGCAAACAACAAAGAGCAACATAATAATAGAGAAAACAAAGCACCATCACAATAAACTAGCTAGTCATAGATATCAGTATTTACTAAGTAATAAACGATATTGTGCAGCACGCAAGATAGACAGTGCACAGTGTGCTTTGAGGCAGCAGCCAAGAAAGCTTTAGTCCGTGTCTGTGAATACCCATGTGTGCATACCTGTGTGGATCAGCATGCTTGCATTCCAAAGGTTTCTCCATGTAATGATCTGCTAGGGAGTGTGGGGGGGCCACAGCCCCGTCCTCCAGGGTGTGAAGCGGGTATGGAGGAGATCAAAACTCCAGACATCCAGAGGCCCCCAGAACACAAGAGACCATGGAAGACCAACAGAGGGGCAGCCGCGCCACTGTCCCAGTAAGAGCTGAGGAGAGTCCCAGATGAGGGCTCGCCCAGCAGCCGCGGAGCAGAAGTCAGGGGGAGTTGCAGTGACGCGCCCGTGAGCTCCGCCGGCCCCCAGCTGCGCCTGAGTGACCGAGCCCTAGGCCGAGAGGCCGGGGGCACCCCACCTCCAAAGGGGCCCGAGCGAGCCCCAGGCCCCAGGCCCCGACAAGCGGCCGCCAAGGAGTGAGCCGGTGTGCACCCGGACGCCCACCCCCAGACACAAAGAACCACCAACACACCGACACCTGAGGGAGTCCGCCACCGGCAGGGGAAGTGGTGGTGGGTGGAGATAGGCCTCCAAACCTTGGAGGGCCTTCACAGTTCATCTTCACTGTCGGTCAGTGAAAATGAGATTAATTTACCCTCAGACTATTTGCAGAGTTACTCTAATCCTCTATTTAATGGATTATAATTCCCATTGTTAGTTTGTGCAAAACAGCCAACGAGTAACAACAAACCTTCTTCCTCTACTTGACTGGTTACAGTACCAGTGAACCCTGATGATTGCTAATCCTGGTTATATCACCCCTGAAGGTGTTCAACGCCTCAAATTCAACACAAATGTTCACACAGACTCGGGAAAGGTTTTTCCACCAAGACTCAACAAATATTTTTCAGGCTATAACCGAAAGGAGCTTCATGCCCCAAAATGTCAAGGACAAGTCTAAACGGACGAGGCTGGTTGGCTGATAGGCAGATTAAACAGATCTGTGATGGTGGCAGTCGGATGCATATCTAACCTGGCCTGGACAGACCAACATGCTCTTACTTTTGAGAAGTTAAACAGTATTCATCTGAATAAATGTGGACGTTAACACTGTACCACGAAGCATCCAGCAAAAGACAGACTACTTAAACAAAGAGCAGAGGCCTCGTGCTGTTTTTCTAAATGCTGCTGGTGTTTGGAAGTGTGTTGACGGGTAGGATGAAGAGTGGTGGGGAAACAGAGCTGAGAAGGATTCTGTTGTGTTTGTTGTGGAAACACCGGTGAGCTCTTCCCATACATGAGCATGAAGAGAGACAGAGAAAACAGATATAACATATGTACAAATGAATCTTTTCACAAGTCTATTTTTGTCAAGAGAACATAATTGGTGCTCAGTGGAAACCGTCTGAGATTATAGATTTCAGGGAGCTGGTTCATTATTTTCTGTGTTCGTGGAAACTTTATTGAGTTGTACTCTTGGCTCCTGTTGTGCTCTAAGAACTGTTTATTAGAAAGTGTCTGACCTTAACCCAGCAGCAGAGAAGTTGTGTCCTGGACTCCAAAGAATTCCCCTCGTTCTGGACACGACACTGAGGATCAGGATTTTGTCACAGTCATTCAAACCAGGCAGCAGCAGATTAGTGACTGACCTCGAGCTGTGGACGGACACGTTTGTGTCATTTTAAGCTTCTTCCTGTCCTACAATGGTGTTTGTCTCCATCCTTCACCCAGCGTGATCGTTACTGGGAACAGTTTAACCCTTACCCTCCTGCTTCCTGTGCTGATGATTTTATATTAGCTCTGTAGCTAACCGTGAACTAAAGTTCTATATATTCTGACTTCCTGGACTAAAATCTGAAACTCCAGTCAGCGATAACGGGTATCGTGATTACCAGCCTTCTCTGTTAAGCCGGGCTCTTTGCTTCAGGCTCACATAAAAAAGGTATTTGACACGTCACGTCAGTCTTGTTTCTTATCAAATGATCCCTGTGAGCACCCCCTGCTCAGATGCTTTATCAGATGAGGATAAATAAAAATACAACACCTCTGAAAAAGACAAAATCTAAAAGTAAAATATTTATTTTTTAACAGATTTTTATTTTTTAATTTATTGTCTATTAATTGTAGTTGTTGTAAAATGTATTTATTTTGATTGTAAGCCCAACAAGGGAAAATTGTTGAAAATTAGCAATAGCTATAAACTTATGTGCGTTACATCAGTTTCATGTTTTGTACTTGGACTATGTTAAACTGCACTGTCCCTTTTTAGATAAATAAATTAAAATAATCTGACAGCAGCAGAAACTGGTTCATCTAAAGATTTGAATTATTTTGTGTCTGAACGCGCTCAGTGCTGTTTGTTTTTAAGCTGTGAGACTTTAGACTGTATCCATGGAAACATCAAAGCTTCCTGTCACACAGCCTGATTTGTCACAGATCAAAGCGAAGTCTGTGACTTTACCACAAAGTCAGATATACGTGTTGGTGATCTGTGGCGAGCGTAGACCCTCAAGTTCATCATCACATCAGCTGGACCGACTTCACCAACCCTGCAAACACAGTTAGGTTTTCCTCTTCATCGAGGCCGAAGGTTAGAAAGAAATCCTACCATCAGAACACGGGAAACCAGCGAGCTAGCACCCTGACATGGTTAATGAAATCTGTGTGTGCAAGCCACTGCAACCCCCTCTGGCCTCTGCTCCGTAGCTGCTGGGTGACCTCTCGTTTGGGGCTCTACTCAGCTCTTCCCAGGAGGGTGGCACGGTTCCCCCCCCCTTTAGTGGTCCTCCTCGGGTCCTCGTACTCTGGGGCCTCTGGATGTCTGGGGCCTGGATCTCCTCCATACCTGCTTCATACCCTGGTGGACGGGGCTGTGGCTCCCCACACTCCCTAGCAGATCGTTACATGGAGAAACCTTCGGAATACAAGCATGCTGATGCACACAGGTGTACACACGGGTATTCACAGACGCGGACTACAGCTTTCTTGGCTGCTGCCTCAAAGCACATTGTGCGCTGTCTATCTTGCGTGCTGCACAATATCGTTTAATATTTAGTATCTACTGATATCTATTGTTAGCTAGTTTATTGTGATGGTGCTGTTTTTATTATGTTGCTCTTTGTTGTTTGCTTTCTTGTTTTTTTTTTTCTCCATACAGGTGACCCAGGTGTTTTGTTTGTTTTTCTTTCTTTCTTCCCCCTTTCTCACAGTCTCTTCTCTCCTCTATTTTTCTTTCTCTCCCTCTCTTTCTTTCATTCTTTCTCCCTGTCCTATCCCGCAGTCATGTCTGTCCCGACTTTAAAAAATGAAAATAAAATAAATTCATAATTATAAAGGTCAATCAAATGGACCAATATGGCAAGGCCATGATGATCCACTTGGTAAAATAAATTCGCTTGGCATCTTTCTTGGCCTTAAGACAACAATTCTGATGGCTAAAGATCCAAACGGGACACACAAAAAAAAGAGTGTGTCGGTGCTGGTCAGTTATCATAATAACAGCGTTTTAGCCTGGGAGATTTTATTGATTCAGTCCTTGGTGTTAACACAGGTGTGAACACTGTCTGACCTCTCAGGTCATTTCTGTCACAAAACAAGCAGCCTCTCGTTGGATCTTCAGTTTTGTCTTTATATTTGTACAATTAAAATCACAGTTTTAACAAAATAGAAAATAAATAACATCAACAATACGAAGAGAAATGCATCGTGTGACTGGTCTGCTGAAGAGGGAGGCATCTCCTGTTTGGAACCTGTGGCCTCCGCCTCCATCTACCAGCGTTCCCATGAAGCAGTGCAGGAAGCGTCCGACTCACAACATGGGCTGCTTTTTTGCACCTGGGATTTCCTCCCGCCCCCCTTCCTGAATGGACCAACCACAGATGAGCCCGGTGGCCTCCTGCAGCTAATCAGGAGCCACAGACAGTGATGAGGTCAAAAGTGAGAGGTCGCAGAGGTCAGCAGCAGCAGCGCCCAGGTAGGCAGCCCCGGTGTGTGTCTGTGTGTGTGTGTGATACTATACTTACAGGGCCTGTTATAAATTTGTAAGAAAACAGATGTGGCGACCATAAACATTCACGTAATGGCAGCGTACGTCTGACTTAAAGAAGGTAAAATTCCAACTTCACCTGCGCGTTATTCTTGGTCGTAAACAGTGAAGCGTTCTCCACCCGCACAAACAAAACCACCTCTGTGTCACTTTTAACAGGTCCTTCTTCTTATGGTCTCTGCGACACGAGGCAGACACAATGTTCATTTATTACAACACAAACGTCCGCCTGCAGCTTTGCACTCTTTACATTTCATCTCTCAGTGATAGTAGTTTTTGGTTGCAGACTAGTTATGAACAATAATCATTATTACTGATTAGCCATTCATTTTAAAGACACAGCGGTCACAGCAGCTTCGTTTACTCCGAAACTCAAATCTGTGTCTTTCTGACCATTAATGGAAGGAAAGTATTGATTATTGAACGGTCCGTGTAAGTAAAGTAGCACTGATTCTGTGTGTGTTTTCTAAACTCCAGTGTTTTTATTGCTCTGTGTGTGTGTGTCGGGTGTAATCAGTCTCATTGGGTCATCCTCTTCTGGAAAAACCAGGACGAGGAGAGACCACGGCAAACAAAAGTAGGTGAAATGTTCCACGTTCAGTTCTGTGATATAAAATATTCACGTAGTCGTTTGTTAATCAGTAGTTGGAGGAAGCGGCGCCCCCCTGTGGTCAGGAGTAAAGTCATCGATCCAGCGAACTACCAAAGATGAAGCGTCTCAGGAAGCGTCATGTTTCCAGTTCAAAAACAGAGAAAGGGAACGACGCAGCATTCATCTTTTTCTTTGAACCGCATCATTCCTGAAGTGCGAGGTGGAGTCAGCTGGCTCTGTGAAAGGAGATGCTAAGGAGCAAGGCTGGTAAAAATCCACAAAGAGCTGATGGCACATGTGAATATTTTTCCCACTGAAAAAACAATCACCCCAGTAAAACTTCAGTGTCATTCGCTGGTGCCCTCAGGAGCAGGTGGGAAACATGAACCAAAGCAGAGGTGAACCGTGAGGAGGAGGAAGGCAGGGATGGATCAGGGATCAGCTTAGTCTGATTTCAGTGACGTAAAACTCATAAATCACCTAAAATCAATAAGTTCACTGCTATTAAAATTCATCTGTTTGAGCTGAAACTGTTGGCCAGGAGTTTGTCTTAATATTTAACTGCTAGTTTTTAATCACTGCACTGCACTAACCCTGCACATAACAAGGTCTAACTGACGTCAAAGGCCTGATTAAGATTTCAAATTCGAGAAAAATATATATATTTTTATAAACATTGTAAATCTGTTTCCAGGGTTTTTTTTCTTGTTTTCAAAATGATTATCTCCATATTAAGAGAAGGTGACTACAAAAGAAGAAAGAAGTGAGCAGGAGTGTGACTAAAAGGAAGAAAACATGAAGTGGAGAGACGATGAAGATGAGTACGTGGGAAGAGCTGAGGATGGAGTGATGACTGCTTGAAAGATTTGGATGGAGGCAGAGCGCAGGTTGGATGAAGATGTTTAGGAGTAGGACTCGGAGGGCGTACGGGAGCCGCCATGAACCAGCGCCTTGTAGATGTTGGAGGCAAGGAATCGTGGGTAGGAGTCCCTGTGCATCAGCGTGTAGATCTGCAGCTGGGCGTCTTCAAAGGTGTGTGGCGTCGGATCCTGCATCTTCCTGTTGATCACCTCTCGAACCCGAGCATCCAGACTCACCTGGAGGGAAAAACACACTTTGATGCAACAAAGCAGTTCAGGTTTCACTACATAAAGAAACAGTGTGACTAATGAGCCAGCCAACCTGGAGCTGGAGACGTGACTGATAGGAGCTCACGAGAGACTCTTAACCAGGCACACTGCATTGAACAGCTGCTGCTAAACCCAACTCAGGCTACTGTGTCGTCTCCACATGTCTTTAACATGGAAATAACATTTCACTAACTGAGCCCACGTCCTCATTTTAGGTTTGACAGCATTTTAGTAGGTAAAAGTGATGCTTTGGCATGAATTGAGCTGCGGTTTGGGGAAGGCCTCGAAGGAGACTGGCGATGGCTCCCGGGCCTGGCAGATCCCAATGCACTAAATAGAAGTGAAGAAGTTGAAGAATGGAGAAGAAAGAGAGAGGGAGGGTGAGGCACGTAAACGAGAATGATCGGCTTGCAGAACTGGGGGAACCTCTGTAGATGACAGCCGGAAGGAGCGTTTGGAGGCGTGGTCCTGCTCCTGAAATCCCGATACATAATCTCCAATAAAAATGTTGGATGTCTTGATGCTCAGTCATCCAGGTAAGTAAATCCCAAAAGGCTGATTCTGTTCATCTGGACGTTTTCGGTGGGAGAAACGTTTCATCACTCAAGGAACCGACCTCACAGCCCATTGTTCATTCAGTGGGCTGGATTCAGTCATTGTGCAAATGTGCTCTTTATAAGGTTGAAACCTGCAGTCAGCTGAGACTGAAGGAGTCACTTAGACGATCGTGAAACGTTTCTCCCACTGAAAACGTCCAGATGAACAGAATCAGCCTTTTGGGAAAAATGTTGGATGTTGTCTTCAGGAGCTGCGTACCCAAAAGTATAGTGAGAGTGACCTGTGAGAGTCTGTCACAGGCAGAAGACTTTCTACAGAACTGCAGGCGAGGATCTGAATGGATCACGATCCAGAGTTGTGCCTGTGGAGTGGTCGGTGGGTGTTGTGGTGGTGATCCCTGAAGCAGACAGGCCTAAGAAGAGGCCTATGGAGCTTGGTTTACTTGTGGACTCTGGAGGCTGCAGAGCGGTAACAATGGGCAGAACGCATCTCTGGTCATGGTTGAATGAACCAAACCTCTGCTGTGAGAGTTAGGGGAAGCCTTGAGCAAGACTTTTGTTCAGTCTTAAAGAAATTCTGGCAAATGATCAGGCAACTCTGGGGGGAAGCAGATTTATGGTTGACCAGAGGCGCTCAGTCAGGATCGAGAAGAGTGCACGGAAATAAAAAAAACAAACACGTCGCCCCCTCTGTCCCTTCAAAGGTATCGAGTATCGTCCCTTTGTATGGAGCTATCTGTTCTCTGAGTGTATAACTACAGTCAGAGCCTCGTCTTTGCCTGCAGAAAGTCAGACTGGTTCTTTGTCTTCGTTTATTCCCTTTGTCAACAATTCTGTTTATTATTTTTATGGATGATGGTGGAGAGCCCACAGAGACCAGTTACTGGCCCAAATGGACGAGTTTAACCCTGTAAACCAGGACCTGTCGCTGGCACCAGACAGGTGTTTTCAAATGGTTTTAAAAATCATATTACTCCAGTTCTGACCTCCTTACGCTGGCTTCCATTTGAATTTGGGATCTATTTTAAATCCTTTTACTGGTTTTTAAATCCTTAAATGGTATATTTGCCTTATACGGTTCACTCCGGTCAGCTGAGCAGCTGAAACTTAGAGGAGACCCTGAAGCTCTTCCTCTAGTAGGCGGTCGACTTCAGACGTGGTTTTTAAAAACTCATTTTTATACACTGGCCTTTGACTCAGTGGGTAACTGACACTGTTATTCTATTGTTAGTTATTTATTGTACTTTTTGTTCTTCTGCTGTACAGCACTTGGGCCAGCTATGTGTTCTAAGTGCTACATAAAGGAATTATGGTACGGGAACTGTAACTCCCATAACTGCTTACCAATTTGTTCAATTAAAAGAATCGCAAGTTTCTGACAGCCGCGAGTACAACAATGGACTGCACCAAAATGCTTATGGGTGCATTCCCACCTACATGATACAGGAAGTGAATTTTGTTATTGAAAAATCTGCTAACTTTACACTGGTCTCGCTCTGGGCCCGGGATTCTCTGGGATCTGTGTTTTGGGCCAATCACGGGCCTTTACCTGGCTGAGCAGGTGTCTAGTATAACCAGCTTCCCCTGGCTGAGTGATGTTTGAGGCTGGTGAAGAGGACTGGCTATTTAGATTTGTGTCGTTTGCAGCTTTAACACAATCGCTGTGTGTGCGCGTCTGCTCGTTGCATTAAAGACTAACAGGCTATGTTGGGACCAACGCAGGAGCATTAGGACCGTTACACTCCTCGTCCCCTTCATAGACCACGGTACTACTTCTGTTTACATTATACATGCTTCCCTTAGGCAGTATCATTAGAAGACATAGCATACATTTACATTGCTATGCAGATGACACCCAGCTCTATCTGTCCATGAAGCCAGATAACACACACCAATGAGTTAAACTGCAGGAATGTCTTAAAGACATAAAGACCTGGATGGCCGCTAACTTTCTGCTTCTTAATTCAGATCAAACTGAGATTATTGTACTCGGCCCTGAAAAGCTTAGAAATATGGTATCTAACCAGATTCTTACTCTGGATGGCATTACCTTGGCCTCCAGTAACACTGTGAGGAACCTTGGAGTCATTTTTGACCAGGACATGTCCTTCAACGCACATATTAAACAAATATGTAAGACTGCGTTCTTCCATTTGTGCAACATCTCTAAAGTTAGAAATATCCTGTCTCAGAGTGACGCTGAAAAACTAGTTCATGCATTTATTACTTCCAGGCTGGACGACTGTAATTCATTATTATCAGGAAGTCCTAAAAACTCCCTGAAAAGCCTTCAGCTAATCCAAAATGCTGCAGCAAGAGTCCTGACAGGGACTAGAAAGAGAGCATATTTCTCCTGTTTTGGCTTCCCTTCATTGGCTTCATGTTAAATCCAGAATTGAATTCAAAATCCTGCTCCTCACATACAAGGTCTTAAATAATCAGGCCCCATCTTATCTTAATGACCTTGTAGTACCATATCACCCTATTAGAGCACTTCGCTCTCGCTCTGCAGGCCTACTTGTTGTTCCTAGAGTATTTAAAAGTAGAATGGGAGGCAGAGCCTTCAGTTTTCAGGCCCCTCTTCTGTGGAACCAGCTTCCAGTTTGGATTCAGGAGACAGACACTATCTCTACTTTCAAGATTAGGCTTCAAACTTTCCTTTTTGCTAAAGCATATAGTTAGGGCTGGACCAGGTGACCCTGAATCCTCCCTTAGTTATGCTGCAATAGACGTAGGCTGCCGGGAATTCCCATGATGCACTGAGTTTTTCCTTTCCAGTCACCTTTCTCACTCACTATGTGTTAACAGACCTCTCTGCATTGAATCATATCTGTTATTAACCTCTGTCTCTCTTCCACAGCATGTCTTTTATCCTGTCTTCCTTCTCTCACCCCAACCGGTCGCAGCAGATGGCCCCGCCCCTCCCTGAGCCTGGCTCTGCCGGAGGTTTCTTCCTGTTAAAAGGGAGTTTTTCCTTCCCACTGTTGCCAAAGTGCTTGCTCATAGGGGGTCATATGATTGTTGGATTTTTCTCTGTATCTATGAAGCACCTTGAGGCGACTTATGTTGTGATTTGGCGCTATATAAATAAAATTGAATTGAATTGAACTGGATGGATGAGCACCAGGGTACATCCATGCAGCCCCAGCAGGTCCCCGAGGCCATCTGCTGGCTGTGCAGCAAACAAGATCTAAAGGAGTCGGAGCTTTTCCATCAGTGGCCAAACTGTGGCGCTGTCTCCCCCTGAGTCTGACATCTCATTGGGTTCCTTCTCAAAGCAGCTAAAAACCTTTTAAACCTGCTTTTGGGAACTTTTCTGTTTTTCTCTCTGATGCTATCTGGAAAGATTCTATGGAAATACAGTTTGACTCATTTTGAACTGTCAGAAGCAAAAATGATAACTGAAGACACATTTCTGCTCCCCACAGCTTACATCCACTGGTGTGGCTCGACCGACAGATCAGCTGACTCAGAACCCACGGAGCAGACGCTCCTCCACAGCCAGAGGTTGGAGAGAAGTCTCCAGAAGCATGGCCTCAGCTTTGGTGGTGCTGTCCAGCGTGCTGTAACTTGTCATTTCAACTGCTGAAATCAATTAAATATTTTCTTTACCTCCTTAAAGAAAGAAAACCCGAACACTGAGAGTGCCAGTGCTGAAAATCCAAGACGTACGGCTGTAAGGTGCACCTGTAAACACCTGGATTTTAGAAGCTAATGTGGGAGAAATACGCACTCTTTCTGTAGCGTTTGGGATTAAATGAAGAATCTTTTTTCCAAAAAAGTCTGGAGTTGGTTTCTTCGAGGATAGCAATGAGAATGCGTAAACAGGAAGTAAATCCTGGTGTCAGAACCTGTATCCAGTGTTTTTGTAACAGAGCGCTCACAGCTCTGGCTTAGACACACCTTACATCTTACAGCTCTGTGCACCTGTTGTATAGTTCACACACTGGTCCTCTAAACAGTGAGCACTGGTATAACCCCAGCTGAAAAACAGTCATACCTCTTTTGGTGACAGAATAGAAATGTAGTCTTCATAGATGGAACGAGCTTTCTCCTCAATGGCGCTCTTGTTCATCTCCTGTTTGAGGTCCTCGCAGGCGAGCCAAAACAACATGTTCTCCTCGCTGTACTCTGTCCGCAGGAACTCCCGGAAAACATTTCGACCTGCCGGATTCCTCATCAGCTTGTCGAAGGACTGAGACCACAGCCGGATCTCTTCTAACGATGGTTTGGTGCTGAGGAAGAAGCGGGGAAAGCTTTGTTCATCTTCATCTGTTCATTTGTGTATGTTCCTGGTCTGCAGTTAGCTGATATAAAATTGAACGTACGAATATTTGGATATTTCTGACTTAATTGCAGTTGTGAGGCTAAACACTGAGAGTCTGTAAAGATCCTAGAGCCGTTAATGCAGGATAAACTGATGTAGGCACAGTCAGACCACATCTGTGTTTGAACACGTTTCCTTTGCAGGTAAATAAAACTCACACTCAGGCTCAGCTTATTCCCAAACTGCGTACTACTCCCATCAACATGTTTCACGGCTCGCTGAGCTCAGCTGAGGTCATACTGCCCCCTGGTGGCATTTTTCTGCAGTGCGGAAAAAGTTGTGTTTTTCATGTTTTTGAGGTCGAGCAGAGAACGATCGACTGCAGTGACTCACCAAGCTTCACAGTTTGGAATGGTTTCCATCTTTGTGTCCGGTATCTTCTTCCTCCTCCTCCACCTCTGCCTCTCCTCTTCATTCCTGACAGTGAGACTGACATGATAAAACAGCCTTCAGACAGGAAACGCGCACACACACAAACTCGCACAAACAGCACAGCCACACACGATGAGGTTAAGGGCAGCACTGACCAGGTAAGGCAGGTGTGTCTCACCATGAACAGCTGCAGCAGCAGCACCAGCAGAAGCAGCAGGCGTTGGGCCGCTGGGAATTTTGGGTAGTGGCCGTGCCCCGCCCCCCTCCCGTCCCGGTCAGTGCAGAGGTCTCGCTGCGACCTCCGCCCATGGTGAGCTCCGCCCCTCGCTCGGCCGGAATCGGACCTGTGTACTGTACAGATACATACTCAGGGTGATCAGTGTTGGGAAGGTTACTTTTAAAATGTATTCCATTACAGATTACATGCCCCAAAATGTATTTTGTAACGTATTCCGTTATGCGACTCAATGAGAGTAACTATTCTGAATACTTTGGATTACTTAATATATTATCATGCTTTTTCCAACTACATGAATGTATTGCTGGGTGATTTATTACTGAAGGTTACTCGCCATACCAATACCAACTAGATGTAAAAATCTTAATATAAATGAGTAATAGTAGGTGGACATTAGGTAAGGCTACACTTTTTGCAGCGATCTCGTGTAGAAAACTATTTGGCGCGTATATAAAACAGGTCCGCGGCTCCGAACCGTAGTAAAGGGACCTCTGGCTAATACGTCAGGTTCGTGTCGGGCTCCTAGCCGAAAAATAGCTTTACTTTGTTGTCTGGGTCAACTTTGCTAGCGAGAGACAGAGAGAGGCGTTGAAAGGCTGCTCCAACGGAGCTTATTGTTTCAGAGGAAAACACGAACACAGCGTACAGTTGAGTCTTAACAGCTTACTTACAGCTGGGCTCATCAGACTCTCTTCTGTGTCCTTGGGCAAGACACTTCACCTGTTGCCTACTGGTGGTGGTCAGAGGGCCCGGTGGCGCCAGTGTCCGGCAGCCTCGCCTCTGTCAGTGCGCCCCAGGGTGGCTGTGGTTACAATGTAGCTTGCCATCACCAGTGTGTGAATGTGTGTGTGAATGGGTGGATGACTGGATATGTAAAGCGCTTTGGGGTCCTTAGGGACTAGTAAGGCGCTATATAAATACAGGCCATTTACCATTTTACCATTTTCTTGGCTGCAGTGGTTATTATTATATTTACATGCTTCCAGCTCCCGTTTCTGCTCCGTGACAGCTCGTACGTTTCCTTTTTTTCCCTCCTCGCTCACAGACACATAACGGGTATGGCAGTCCATTCTCCCTGCAGCACGGACTACACTGCCCATCAGGCTGCATGCTTTAGGGCAATGCCTGTAACTAGGGCTGCCACAAACGATTATTTTGATAGTTGACTAATCAGATCATGCATCCATTGAACGTAAAACGTACAGCTTATTGCACCAGCAGCAGCTGCTCTTATATAACTATCATTAGCTTACAGCTTTCAGTGTTTCAGGTATGTGCTAACTAAAAATAAAGACAAGATGATAGTTTATTAAATTTAAATGAAATTTGCAGATTGTTTCGGTGGAGTTTAATAAACTCACCGGAGTAAATTCTTGAGCATCTCACACTTCTGATGATCAGTTGTCTGCTTGACGTTTATTCAGCTGTGTAAAAACTATAACTTTAATCTCAGCCAAACCGATTTACTCAGAAACAAATAAAACGTCGGAGCGCTTTTGAAAATATGTGGTGTCTTGATAAACTGAGCAGATATTTGAGGTTTCCACAGCTACATTCTCGCCTGAAAATATGTTAAAAGTTTATTTTGTGACCCAGAAAGAATAATAAGAGTAATATTAAAACTAACTAGCTGCCGCCATTGTTGACAACTGAGCTGGGCTGCGCTATGAATTCTGGGACACAGTCTTCTTCTTCGGGGTTTAACGGCAGCTGGCATCCTTGTACATGCAGTGCTGGCATCTTCTGTTTCAGTCCGTTATTACACTCTTAAATCCTGCTACTTATTCCTGCGTCTTTTGGGATCTTGCAAAGCTTCAAATGACGCGTCGACTATTAAATTAGTCGTCGACGATTTTGATAGTCGACGTAATCGTGGCAGCCCTACATGTAACACTCTGCCTATTGCCTTCATATTAAACATTTTTAAAAATATTTCTTCATGTCATTATGAGACGCGAGATTGAGACACAGACATTTGAGCCTCTTAATGTGTGTTTTCCTTGGGTTTCCACCAGCGTGTAAATACCAAAAACAGAGAGGGGACAGCCTAATATATGAAACCGCTGTGTAATCCCTTTATTTAAACAAAGTAACTGTAATTTGAATACCACCTTTTTTAAACGGTAACTGTTAGGGCTGTGCGATATGACCAAAAATGTCATATCCCGATATAAGAATTCTATCATCCCGATAACGATATAAATCACATAAATGTAACATTTTCTGTAAATTCTGTGAATCTCGGGAAGCTCGTCTTGCGGGAAGTGTTTCCAGCTGCGCGTCATGTATCTGGAGTCGAGTGTTTTAACAGATGTATGAAATGATACATTTTTAGACATAAGTTATAAATGCAATCCATTATTATTATTATTATTATTACATTAATTTGTGCTTCACAACAAAACTATCCTTCATTACAAAGGCTGGAGTTTTACAGAAGAAGGAACATTCAACGTCTGCAGCCGCATGAAGACACTCGTAAACACTCGCAAACGTATTTCCAAGAGTTTCACTTTCAGGAGGATAATATTTCACTCAGTCGCCCAACTGTGAATTAAAAACTCTGTGACACACAATTTACTGCAAATTGAACAAAATCTAAGAGAAAAAAGTCATGGCTGTTGTGTTTGTGATAGTTGCTACCCGGACTGTTTATTATCAGAAGGAAAGCATGATCTGCACTTGGATGCTCAGTCTTTGGCCTTGTCCTGACACTCAGAGCTCACACTCAGTCAGTACAAGTTAGCCCCACCCACAGAAGCCATGAATGCATAAACGCATGTGGCACAATAACACAGTAATATTAGCATGTACCCTATGCTAAAGGAAGTACTGAAGCTCCTTTCCTTAGTATTTGGATAACTGGAACACCAGATACTTCCTGTCACATGTCTCAGTTCGATACCTTCCTAAGCATATTGGTCTATTAGAACGCACTCGGTTTGGCCTACCTGCACAGGTACTATAGTGACTGAGACCACTTGAAAAAGCTGGGAAGAGACAGTTAACCGTTTGAGTTTAAAGCTGCTTCAGCTGATGATCTTGGGCTCAGTCAGGATGTGACGACTCAGAGAAATGACGCTGCTTCCTGCTCAGGTCACAGGACGAAACTTGAGCTTAAAATCTCCCTTCCCAATAACCTTTGTTTACAGTAATGACAGCGAGCTTGCACCTGTAAACAAACAGTGACACATTCTTTTCCATTTGCACCATATTGCGCCGATATTAACAATTGGTGTTCGCGCTCTCTGCGGTAGAGTATCACTTCCTGTTACTGCTCAAACACAGTGATGTTTTTGAGTAGCTTACCTGCTTAGCAATTTAATTAAAAACTTAGATACCTTCTTCTTTCATAGTATAATCTTCACATGCTTCATCCGAAGCACACTCTCTGTGCACTCACTCCCTAATTTATAGCCAAAGTATTCACTCACTGTGTCTTTACTGTTTCTTTTTTTTTTTTTTTTTTTTTTAAAATGACATCAGAAACAGCAGTATGCGACATTACGTGATGGCAGAGCTTCAGTTCATCCTTTGTCATTTTTTTTTTTTTTTTTTTTTTTTTTTAATAAATAGGACAGGGGGAATGAATGAGAGAAAGAGGGGGAGAGAAAGAAAGAAAACCAAAGGGGAGAAGAGACGGTGAGAAGGGGGGGGAAGAGAGAGAAAAAAAAAAAAGAACTCCTGGGTCACCTGTATGGAGAAAAAAAAACAAACAAACAAAAAAAACAAACAGAGGAGACAGCAAACAACAAAGAGCAACATAATAATAGAGAAAACAAAGCACCATCACAATAAACTAGCTAGTCATAGATATCAATATTTACTAAATAATAAACGATATTGTGCAGCACGCAAGATAGACAGCGCACAGTGTGCTTTGAGGCAGCAGCCAAGAAAGCTTTAGTCCGCGTCTGTGAATACCCATGTGTGCATACCTGTGTGGATCAGCATGCTTGCATTCCAAAGGTTTCTCCATGTAATGATCTGCTAGGGAGTGTGGGGGGGCCACAGCCCTGTCCTCCAGGGTGTGAAGCGGGTATGGAGGAGATCAAAACTCCAGACATCCAGAGGCCCCCAGAACACAAGAGACCATGGAAGACCAACAGAGGGGCAGCCGCGCCACTGTTCCAGTAAGAGCTGAGGAGAGTCCCAGATGAGGGCTCGCCCAGCAGCCGCGGAGCAGAAGTCAGGGGGAGTTGCAGTGACGCGCCCGTGAGCTCCGCCGGCCCCCAGCTGTGCCTGAGTGACCGAGCCCCAGGCCGAGAGGCCGGGGGCACCCCACCTCCAAAGGGGCCCGAGCGAGCCCCAGGCCCCAGGCCCCGACAAGCGGCCGCCAAGGAGTGAGCCGGTGTGTACCCGGACGCCCACCCCCAGACACAAAGAACCACCAACACACCGACACCTGAGGGAGTCTGCCACCGGCAGGGGAAGTGGTGGTGGGTGGAGATAGGCCTCCAAACCTTGGAGGGCCTGAGGTGTCCCCAGAGAGGTGGCGTCTGATACCCAACCTGACATATAGACACAGACATACAGGCACACACAGACACAAACATCCATTCCCACCCTCATGCTCTCATATGCACTCACTCCACACTCAACCAACGTGGAGACAGACATAAAGAGACGCTGTACACACAATCACACTCCCCAAGCGTACTCTACAAACCGGGTCTAGGTACCCTTGCCCCTGGAGGGGGGAATTGCACCCAGACCCAGGTGGTGTTACCCTTTTCCCTGCGGTGGGGAGAGGCAGACCACCCCGACTCCGCAGCAGCAGGGAGGCCCCACACCCCAGACCGCAGTCGGACGGCCAACTCCTCCTACTAGCCCTCCCGCTCCAGCAGGCCGCAGAGAATGGGGGTGGGAGAAGACTCCAAACCTCCCTCCACCCGCTCATTGTAGTGTTGATGCATATGTGTTCTAAGGTGCAACTAAAACCCAGGAGGGCATGGAGCTACCTGCCAAGGAGCAGCAGGTAAGCGCATAGTCCCTCCTGCTAGCCCTCAATGACTAAGTGTATTTAAAATTGAGAGGTGGGCAACGACGTCAGGGGTGAGGTATACACCCTGATGGTGATTTGGACTCCGTGATTGTGCCCACCCCCAAGATCCTATATGTATGTGTAATGAGAGTGTGAATAATGTGAATGTCTAAGTTGTGGGATAAAATTGAGGCAGAGGCAGCCAGAAGGGGACGGGGGGGGGGGGGGGGGGGGGTGGGGGTAGCCTCCTCTGCACCCTGGTGACATACCCCCACTCCAAGGCCCTGCATGTGTGGGTGGTTGTGGAGGAGCGGGAAGAGGGAGGCAGCTGGAGATGGGGAGGGAAGGAAGGGAGGGGCAGGTAACCCCTCCCTGGGGCCAGCTCCCCCGCTGACCCCAGTAGGCACTCCCACCCTCCGCGACCCGCCAGGGAAGGGGGGCCCAGGCCCATCAGACCGGGGCCCAGTGCAGTAGCGCCCCCCGGCTCCACAGAGCCCTGGACAGTCCACCCAACCCCACCACAGAGAAAACTGCACCCACCCCACCATCCACACATCTTCCAGACTACATAAGACGGTAAACGCCCAGGCTGAGATCTTCCTCCACCTCTCCTGTATCTCCCCCTCCTGCAGAGAGTTCCTGAAGAGAAGAAAGCTCCTGCAAGATGTGACCATCCCCCCCACCAGTTGAAGAGCCCCCCAGGCGGCTCGACGCACCGGCGGCACCCTGCTCCAGGGCCGGGCCCCCATGCACCCACCCGCCCACAACCCCGGCAACACACCAACCAGGACCCAAGCCCCCGAGGCCCGGCCCGGGCCCCAGCCCAGAGACGGAGCGCCCCCAGAACCTCACGCCCATCCCGGACCCACCCAGGGGCAGCCAGGTTGCCAGGTCAGTAACCCACGTCCGTCAGCACAGACCCTCCCCTAGCCCCGCTGCACGCAGCCGCGAGGAAACAGTCACCTGAGAGCCAACAGAGCCCCCAACCGGACGTGACCGCTACCCCGGGTTGAGCTCCCCAAGGAAGATGCCTCCGGGGAACCCCCCGACGCCCTAAGCCTGTCCCTACCCCCTCACCAATCACAACAGTGAAGGCGGGACCAAACTATGACCCCCCACCCCCACTAGGTGATGGAGCTGATAAAAGGGGCCCAGAGCAATTGATCTAATGTGGTGGCAGAGGCTGTGTCAAGACTAATGTAATCTAATAGATAATTTCTATATTGGTTAGAATTAAGATTATTTTTATTTTTCCAGTTCATGAGGACTGTTTTCTTGGCTATGCATAGGGCAGTGAAGATCAATAGCTTAGCTTAGCTCGCAGCCGACTCGTTAGCACCATGGCTACTTCACCTGTCCCCCCTTCACTTTCCTGCTCATTGTGTCAGATGTTTGGTTACTCCTCAGCCTCCTTTAGCAGTAATGAAATCTGTAACAAATGTAGCATATTTGCAGCTCTGGAGGCCAGGATTACTGAATTGGAGACTCAGCTTCGCACCCTTCATTCACCCGTAGCTAGCCAGGCCCCTGTAGCTGGTGCAGCCGAAGATAGCGTAGGCCCCGCTAGCTGTTCCCCGGCAGATCCCAAGCAGCTGGGGAAAGAGGGCGGCTGGGTCACGGTGAGGAGGAAGCATAGTCCTAAACAGAAGCCCCAGGTACACCACCAACCCGTTCATGTGTCTAACCGTTTTTCCCCACTCGGCGACACACACGCCGGGGGTCAAACTCTGGTAATTGGTGATTCTGTTCTCAGACATGTGAAGCTAGAGACACCGGCAACCAGAGACGACATTGAGGGAAATTTAAAACTGCTGGCTAAGGGTAAACGTAAATACAGTAAAATCATAATTCACGTTGGCAGTAATGACACCCGGTTACGCCAATCGGAGGTCACTAAAATCAATATTGAATCGGTGTGCAACTTTGCCAAAACAATGTCGGACTCTGTAGTTTTCTCTGGTCCCCTCCCCAATCAGATCAGGAGTGACATGTTTAGCCGCATGTTCTCCTTAAATTGCTGGCTGTCTGAGTGGTGTCCCAGAAACAATGTGGGCTTCATAGATAATTGGCAAACCTTCTGGAGGAAACCTGGTCTTGTTAGGAGAGACGGCATCCATCCCACTTTGGATGGAGCAGCTCTCATTTCTAGAAATATGGACAAATTCATTAAACCTCCCAAAATATGACTATCCAGAGTTGGGACCAGGAAGCAGAGTTGCAGTCTTACACGCCTCTCTGCAGCTTCTCTCCTCCTGCTACCCCCCCCCCCCCCAAAAAAAAACCCATCTCCATAGAGACTGTGTCAGCTCCCAAACAGACAAAAAACAAACTAAAAACCAGCAACAAACAACTTAAACATAAACAATTACAAAGAAAGAACAATAAAGTATCCACATCTGAACCAAAGAGTAAAACAGTGAAATGTGGATTATTAAATATTAGGTCTCTCTCCTCCAAGTCTCTGTTAGTACATGACTTAATAATTGATCAACAAATCGATTTACTCTGCCTTACAGAAACCTGGTTGCAGCAGGATGATTATGTTAGTTTAAATGAATCAACACCCCCGAGTCATTCTAACTACCAGAAACCTCGAAGCACAGGCCGAGGGAGAGGTGTGGCAGCAATTTTTCACACCAGCCTATTAATCAACCAAAGACCCAGACAGACTTTTACATTTTTTTCTGAATGCTTAAACCCTAACTGTGATTCCTGTAGCACAATCTCTAAAACTATTCAGACTTATAGCAAAACCACTCACTGAGTTTGCAAAACTAAAAGCACAAAAACTGCTTTGCACTCAGTTTGCAATTTTGTAACACACACTTTGCAAAACTGCAGGCACAATTCACTGCACAACACTCAATTACCAAATTTCCAACACACTCCTAGCAAAAGTATACACATGTATGGCTATCATTAACACTAATTTGCCAACTGTCTGGCACACTTTCACATGTGAAAACTTTTTTAGATAATTAGTTCACTTTGCAATCAGCCCAAGCACTATAATACAGGTAAGCTGTGTGTGCGGAGTACAATGGAGGGAGCAGAAAGAGTGAGAAGTAGAGGAGGCCAAAGAAGAGGACGTGGAGGTGAAGAAGTAGGATGAAGAGGACGACAAGGACAAGGAGGAGCAAGAGGAAGACGAGGAGGGGGGAGAGGAAGATGAGGAGGGGGGAGAGGAAGGGTAGGAAGAGTAAGAAATAGAATTGCTGATGACATCAGAGCTACAGTAGTGGACCATGTAATCAACCGTGGAATGACCCTGAGGGAAGCTGGCCAACGGGTCCAGCCTAACTCGAGCCGCTACACTGTAGCAAGCATCATAAGGACATCTTGAAATGAGAATCGGTTAGTACAGTCACTTCGCACAAAGATTTGTAGCACTGCCATATGCCAATGAGAAACACACCAATACCATTGATGTGAAAATACTGAAATCGTTACTTTACAGAATTGCTAGATGACCAGATGCTGGGGCAGAGGAAGCATGTTCACTGCAGACCAAGTAACCCATATAGTCATTATGGCGATTGCAAATAATCCTATACTTGGAAATAAACACTTGTGTTTGTTTTGATGTGTTTGAATAAACACCAGTACTTGAAGTTTGGATCCCTCTATGCTTATGGATCTATGACAGAAGTATGAGCTCAAACTGACATAGCCTACCTTGTGCACAGAGAAAGCAAAAGCCAGATGTGTTTTGTATTCATACCATCAGTGTGCAGTTGGCGCATTGTGTGCTTAGTAGATGATGGCTTGTGTGTACTGTTTGATACGGAAACACCATTTTTACGAAGGTGTGAAGAGTTAATCTAGCTGTGTTTGCTTTTGCAAGAGAACTACAATGTTTTGATGATTGGGTGACAGGTTTTCTTATTTGTGTGAAGAGTTTTGCAAAATTAGCCAATAGTTACAAAAAATGTGCTTAAGCAATCAGAAAAAACTGTAATTCATTTGAAAGCCTGATGCTTAACATTGTCCACCCCAGCTGTGAAAGTCAGAAACCAGTCTTACTTGTTATCATCTATTGTCCACCTGGGCCTTACACAGAGTTTCTGTCTGATTTCTCAGACTTTTTATCTGATTTAGTTCTGAGCTCAGATAAAATAATTATTGTGGGTGATTTTAACATCCATGTAGATGCTAAATATGTAAAAGAACCCACCCACCACTTTAATCACACTCTAGATCTTGTTTTAACATATGGCATAGAAACTTCATGAACTTCTTCACAAATAAAATTGTAATCATTAGAGGAAAAAATTACCAATAATCATCCCACAGATGTAATATTATCTACAGCTACTCTTAGTACCATTGATGTTAAGCTAGACTCTTTTTCTCCAATTGATCTTTCTGAGTTAACTTCAATAATTACTTCCTCCAAACCATCAACGTGTCTTTTAGACCCCATTCCTACAAAACTGCTCAAAGAAGTCCTGCCATTAATTAATTCTTCGATCTTAAATATGATCAGCCTATCTCTAATAATCAGCTATGTACTACAGGCCTTCAAGCTGGCTGTAGTTAAACCTTTACTCAAAAAGCATCTCTAGACCCAGCAGTCTTAGCTAATTATAGGCCAATCTCCAACCTTCCTTTCATATCAAACATCCTTGAAAGAGTAGTTGTCAAACAGCTAACAGATCATCTGCAGAGGTTCATTTGAAGAGTTTCAGTCAGGTTTCAGAGCTCATCACAGCACAGAAACAGCTTTAGTGAAGGTTACAAATGATCTTCTTATGGCCTCTGACAGTGGACTCATCTCTGTGCTTGTCCTGCTAGACCTCAGTGCAGCGTTCGATACTGTTGACCATAATATCCTATTAGAGCGATTAGAACATGCTGTAGGTATTACAGGTACTGCACTGCAGTGGTTTGTATCATATCTATCTAATAGACTCCAGTTTGTGCATGTAAATGGAGAGTCCTCTTCACACACTGAGGTTAATTATGGAGTTCCACAGGGTTCAGTGCTAGGACCAATTCTGTTTACATTATACATGCTTCCCTTAGGCAGCATCATTAGAAGACATAGCATACATTTACACTGCTATGCAGATGACACCCAGCTCTATCTGTCCATGAAGCCAGATAACACACACCAATTAGTTAAACTGTAGGAGTGTCTTAAAGACATAAAGACCTGGATGGCCGCTAACTTTCTGCTTCTTAATTCAGATCAAACTGAGGTTATTGTACTCGACCGTGAAAATCTTAGAAATATGGTATCTAACCAGATTCTTACTCTGGATGGCATTACCTTGGCCTCCAGTAACACTGTGAGGAACCTTGGAGTCATTTTTGACCAGGACATGTCCTTCAACGCACATATTAAACAAATATGTAAGACTGCGTTCTTCCATTTGCGCAACATCTCTAAAATTAGAAATATCCTGTCTCAGTGTGACGCTGAAAAACTAGTTCATGCATTTATTACTTCCAGGCTGGACTGTAATTCATTATTATCAGGAAGTCCTAAAAACTCCCTGAAAAGCCTTCAGCTAATCCAAAATGCTGCAGCAAGAGTCCTGACCAGTGTTGCCAACTCCTCAGTAAGGAAAATCGCTATTGGTTGTCCTAAAAGTTGCTAGAAGTCGCTAAATGATGTCATCGCCTAATTTGCATAATTGATCATACTAATCTAATTGTACCCTATGTTGTTGGAGAGACAAATAACATCGTGGAAGAGACATAAAGTGAGTAAAAAACGTCCTAAATGCATTTAGAGTTTATTTAGAACTACAAATTAAATTTCTTTTAGCAATTATTGTTTTGTTTAATGTCACATTTCCAATCCTGCTCCTTTACCCGGGCTTGGACTGGCAAAAGTGACCCGAAATAGGCACTCTGGTGGAGTTACTTTGTGTGTGTGTGTTTATAAGTAGTTTTAAACCTTGTGATCCACAAAACAGCATAAGAGTAAAAGAGTAAAAGAAGAACTGACTGCGTTACAGCACCCGCTGCTTGTTGAGAGTAAAAGCAATATGGGCTTTCACGTCTTTTTTTAGCGACTTTTTTTTAGAAAAAAGGTCGCTAAGGGGTCTGAAAACTCGCTAAATATAGTGACAAAGTCGCTAAGTTGGCAACACTGGTCCTGACAGGGACTAGAAAGAGAGAGCATATTTCTCCTGTTTTGGCTTCCCTTCATTGGCTTCATGTTAAATCCAGAATTGAATTCAAAATCCTGCTCCTCACATACAAGGTCTTAAATAATCAGGCCCCATCTTATCTTAATGACCTTGTAGTACCATATCACCCTATTAGAGCACTTCGCTCTCGCTCTGCAGGCCTACTTGTTGTTCCTAGAGTATTTAAAATTGGAATGGGAGGCAGAGTTTTTCCTTCCCACTGTCACCAAAGTGCTTGCTCATAGGGGGTCATATGATTGTTGTTTTTTTCTCAGTATGTGTTACTGTAGGGTCTGCCTTACAATATAAAGCGCCTTGTGGGGACTGTTGTTGTCATTTGGCGCTGTATAAATAAAATTGAATTTTCAGCCACCCCTCTTTGGTTTTATTACTTTCTTTTAATCTTTAAAGTGCTTTTGAGCACCTGGAGCAGGGTGCCGCCGGTGCATCGAGCCACCTGGAGGGCTCTTCAACTGGTGGGGGAGATTGTCACATCTTGCAGGAGCTTTCCTCTCCTCAGGAGCTCCCTCTGCAGGAGGGGGAGATACAGGAGAGGTGGAGGAAGATCTCAGCCTGGGTGTTTATTGTCTTATGTAGTCTGGAAGATGAGTGGATGGTGGGGTGGGTGCAGTTTTCTCTGTGGTGGGGTTGGGTGGACTGTCCCGGGCTCTGTGGGGCCGGGAGGCGCTGCTGCACTGGGCCCCGGTCTGGATGGGCCTGGGCCCCCTTTCCCTGGCGGGTCGCGGAGTATGGGGGTGCCTACTGGGGTCAGCGGGGGAGCTGGCCCCAGGGAGGGGTCACTTGCCCCTCCCTTCCTTCCCTCCCCATCTCCAGCTGCCTCCCTCTTCCCGCTCCACCACAACCACCCACACATGCAGGACCTTGGAGTAGGAGTATGTCACCAGGGTGCAGAGGAGGCTACCCCCCCCCCCCCCCCCCCCTGTCCCCTTCTGGCTGCCTCTGCCTCAATTTTATCCCACAACTTAGACATTCACATTACTCACACTCTCATTACACATACATATAGGATCTTGGGGGTGGGCACGATACACGGAATCCAAAGTACCATCAGGGTGTACACCCCACCCCTGGCGTTGTTGCCCACCTCTCAATGTTAAATACACGTAGACATTGAGGGCTAGCAGGAGGGACCATGCGCTTACCTGCTGCTCTCTGGCAGGTAGCTCCATGCCCTCCTGGGTTTTAAATGCACCTTAGAACACACATGCATCAACACTACAATGAGCGGGTGGAGGGAGGTTTGGAGTCTTCTCTCACCCCCATTCTCTGCGACCTGCTGGAGCGGGGGGGCTAGGAGGAGGAGTTGGCCGTCCGACTGCGGTCTGGAGTGTGGGGCCTTCCTGCTGCTGCGGAGTCGGGGCGGTCTGCCTCCCCCCACCGCAGGGAAAAGGGTAACACCACCTGGGTCTGGGTGCAGTTCCCCCCTCCAGCGGCAAGGGTACCTAGACCCAGTTTGTAGAGTACGCTTGGGGAGTGTGATCGTGTGTACAGCGTCTCTTTATGTCGGTCTCCACGTTGGTTGAGTGTGGAGTAAGTGTATATGAGAGCATGAGGGTGGGAATGGATGTTTGTATCTGTGTGTGCCTGTATTTCTGTGTCTATATGTCAGGTTGGGTGTCAGGCGCCACCTCTCTGGGGACATCTCAGGCCCTCCAAGGTTTGGAGGCCTATCTCCCCCTACCACCACTTCCCCTGCCAGTGGCGGACCCACTCAGACATCGGTGCGTTGGTGGTTCTTTGTGTCTGGGGATGGGCGTCCAGGTACACACCGGCTCACTCCTTGGCGGCCGCTTATCGGGGCCTGGAGCCTGGGGCTCGCTCGGGCCACTTCGGAGGTGGGGTGCCCCCGGCCTCTCGGCCTGGGGCTCGGTCACTCAGGCACGGCTGGCTGCCGGCGGAGCTCACGGGCGCGTCACTGCAACCCCCCCTGGCTTCTGCTCCGCGGCTGCTGAGTGAGTCCTCATCTGGGACTCTCCTCAGCTCTTTCTGGGACAGTGGCGCGGCTGCCCCGCTGTTGGTCTTCCTTGGTCTCTTGTGTTCTGGGGGCCTCTGGATGTCTGGAGTTTTGATCTCCTCCATACCTGCTTCATGCCCTGGAGGACGGGGCTGTGGCCCCCCCACACCCTCTAGCAGATCATTACATGAAGGAACCTTTTAAAAAACAAAAAACAAGCGCGTCCATGCTCACAGGTGTACACACGGGTGATCACACCCACAAACTACACCCTTTTTGACTCCTACCTCAAAGCACACTGTGTTCTGTTGATCTTATGTGCTGCACAATAATGTTTAATATTTAGTATTTACTGTCATATTCCCATATATCATTGTGATGTTGTTTATTCTATTACTCTTGTTCTCTTCTGCTTGTTTTCTTCTTTCTTTCTCAGCAGGTGACCCAGGTGATTGATATATGCATTTTTTTTTCTCTGCCCGTTCTGTTGGTTTTTGTTTTTTGCCCTTCTCCCCCGTCCCTCTTCTCAGCTGTTTCTCTTTCCCTCTTTCTTTCTCCCCTTCTTTCCCCCAGTCAAGTCTGTCCCGTATTCAGTAAGTGAAAATAAAATAAACAATAAAAGGTGAATCAAATGGACCATTACGGCAAGGCTGGGATGGTCAATTTGGTAAAGTAAATCCGTTGGGCATCTTTCTTTGCCTTTAGACAACAATTCTGATGGCAAAAGAGCCAAATGGGACAGACAAAAAAAAAAAAAAAAAAAAAAAAAAAAAAAAAGTGCTTTTGAGCAACAGTTCTCCAGCTTTCTGAAGCTCTTCTTCTTTGGACATCGGCTGCTTTTTTTGTTTTTGTTCAGTCCCTGTACCTGACCCTTTTCACGGGAGTGTTTTTAACCCCTGAACTCTGACGTATGAAGCACTAAAGCATAAAAAGTCTTCTAACTCAAGGATGTACACAGCAGACACCTTAGCAAAGACTTTGACTTTTTGTTACCAGCAGCTGGTTTCTTTAGTCGAATCTGTGAAAAATACCAACGATGACAAAGTCTGAAATAAAATAGTGTTTTTGCACCAAAGGTGACTCCCAAACAGCAGGGAAGGTGAAAACTGAAGAAAGAAGAACAAGTCCAGCAAAGACCTGACACAGGACACTGAGCGATGATCATCTACTTTCCACTGAAACCTCATCAGAAATGGTCTGAGTGGAAGGGCAGCATCAGGAAGCCATAATGAAGGGAAACACAAGGAAAGGCTGAGGTATGGAAATTGCACAAGAACTCAGAAATCAGAGGAACAGGTCTGATGGAGAGATGGATCTTTGATAAACTGATGAGTGTGATCCACCGTGCAGCAGCATCTGGAAACATCAGCTTCATGTTTCAGCATGACAATGATCCAACCACAGTGAAGGCACAGCTGGATAGAAACACACGGGGGAACAGAGCCAGACCTCAGCATGACTGAAGCAGCGTGGGATCATCATGACAGGGAACAAAACATCCAAAGAAGAGCTTTGAATGTCCTTCACGGAGCCTGGAAAACTGTTCCTGAAGATCCTCACAGAGCTGACAGGAAGTGAACTACACTGGTTGTTTGGCCTTATGAAGCATCCTCCCAGCTCTGCTCAGGTTAAATCGTTCTGGCTGTTTTGCACAGCCAGTCCTAAATCTGAAATATTTGAGTGGGATGATCGGGAAAGATCGAGGATGTTTCCTACTTCATAAATCTATTATGCAGTAAACAAATGTGTATTCACTGCATGCACCGAAACAGATGCACGACTGGTCATTCATTATTACTGTGAGTCCGACACCAACAATAAAAAGTTGGTGCCTGCAGCCTTCAGTGACTGAAGGCTGCAGGCAGCTGAAACAACACTGAACAAGTAAAAATCAAAAATCAGAACCACAATATGAGAGACGGGAAAAATACACGCTGATTAGAGGAAGAGAAATACACTCACTGTTTGGGAGAAAGAGAGAAAAAAGCAGGAAAGAGTCAAAGTAACATCAAAAAGGAGGAGAGACAAAAACAAAAGAGGAAACAGAAACCAGGGTTTTACAAAATAAAGGGCGTGAATAGAAGAGAGGAAGAGCAAGAGGAAGTGAAAGAGACCCAACATGTGACACACACTTGTGTGTGTGTGAGTCATGTTTTTATTTCTCACAGTTGAAGAATATCTCTGCTTTAGAGTTTTTCTTCCCCCAAAATAAAAGTTAAAAGTGACTGTGGGTTTTTTCTGTGCCACTTTGGGCTCCCACGGTTCAACATGCATGTTAGGGTTACTCTGTGATTCAGCTCGAGGTGTTAGTGTGAATGATTATCTGTCTCTCTGTGTTAGACAGAAAAGCCACCTGCCCCCGCCTCGCCCCTCGCGGGGGGGGGGGGCTGGAGGCTCCCGTTTGGATGAGCGTCTGGAGATGGATGGAGTGGAAATTCGCATCTGAGATAATCTGGAGGAGAATCACAGCTGCAGTAACATTCATGACAGTTTACTGACATGATGATTTAAATCATTTCTGTGGGTCTGAACGATCGGATTTCTCCAATACTGGACCCACTTCAGTCTGCCTACCAGGCATTGGAGCGGACGATGCCGTCATTCACCTCGTGCATCCTTCCCTCTCTCACCTGGAGACCGCTGGGAGCACTCTGAGAATCATGTTCTTTGATTTCTCCAGTGCCTTTAACACCATTCTTCCCACAGTCCTGAAGGACAACCTGGAGAACTCAGGAGTGGAGCATCACCTCACTACCTGGATTTTGGGCTACCTCACTGACCGACCACAGTATGTGAGAACTCAGGGCTGTGTGTCGGAGAGGGTCGTCTGCAGTACAGGCCCCACAGGGAACGGTTCTGGCTCCGTTCCTCTTCTACACTGCAGACGTCTCCCACAACTCCACCCAGTGCTTCCTGCACAAGTTCTCTGATGACTCTGCAATAGTCGGCCTCATCACTGATGAGGACGACAGGGAGTACAGAGAACTGACCCAAGACTTTGTGGACTGGTGCAAGCTGAACTGCCTCCAGATCAACACTAATAAAACCAAGGAGCTGGTGGTAGACTTCTGCAGGCACAAACATCCTCCACTGCAACCACTGAACATCCAAGGTATGGACATCAAGGCTGTGGACAGCTACAGGTAGCTTGGTGTTCATCTGAACAATAAACTGGACTGGACTCATAATTCAGACGCCCTCTACAGGAAGGGCAGAGCAGGCTGTACCTGCTGCGGAGACTCAGGTCGTTTGGAGTGAAGGGCCCACTCCTGAAGACCTTCTATGACTCTGTGGTGGCCTCAGCCATCTTTTAAGGTGCGGTCTGCTAGGGCAGCAGCATCTGTGCTGGGGAAGAGAACTGAACAGGCTGATCCGGAGGTCCAGCTCTGTTCTAGGATGCCCTCTGGACTAGGGCTGGGCCATATCATACCGTTCCCGGTAATACCAGTATAATGTTGGGCAACGATAACAAAATAAAATATCGCGATAGAATATGAGTAAAACACGCATGCGCAGTGCCTTTGTTTTCATACGCACATGGCCGAAAAAGCATGGTGGCAACGGAGAATGAGAAAGGGGAAAGTGGATCATTTAATGAAACAGATGAACCAGAACTGGTTTGTAAAAATGGTGCAACTTCAGTGATGTGGAACTGGTTTGGTGTTTGTCCGTCAGATACACACCAAAGCAAATTTTTTTGTAGAACATGCAAGCGGCCGTCGTTATTGCCGTATTTGTCGGACTAAGGTGCTCGTAAATCTGGAAGCAATCTGGGTCCTAAACTCTGTATGCTTCAGGTCCCAAAGTCAAATGAACACTGCGGCATCACTGAGAGTTAAAAACTGTCTAAATTCTTTCATCTGTAATAAAATGATCAGCGTTGCTGCTTTACCAGGTGTAACAGTTAAGTTTAACATCCAGGCATCCATGAAAACAGGATTTATTACATTTAACGGAGTTAGAAGTTAGCAGGAAGTTAGTGGTTAGCTCGCTAGTTTTGCTAGTTACCTAAACATGATATTGCATGTTCTGACTGAGAGATTTCTGAAAAAATTCAAACGTACAGCTCTTCTTCTTGCACACTGCAGTTTAATAATAATAATAATAATAATAATAATGGATTGCATTTATATAGCGCTTTTCTAGGCACCCAAAGCACTTTACAATTCCACTATTCATTCACTCTCACATTCACACACTGGTGGAGGCAGCTACAGGTGTAGCCACAGCTGCCCTGGGGCAGACTGACAGAAGCGAGGTTGCCATATCGAAAGAGCTGCTTTGTGGACGCGCCATCGGCCCTTCCACAAAGCACCTCTTTTTAACTTCGGTGGATATTATACATGGTTATGCTCAGGATATGTCAGCCCATTTCTACTGGAAATGCCTTTTGGTTAAACCTTCAGCAAGGAATTTGCATTTGGTCAGAGGGCCCGGTGGCGCCAGTGTCCGGCAGCCTCGCCTCTGTCAGTGCGCCCCAGGGTGGCTGTGGCTACAATGTAGCTTGCCATCACCAGTGTGTGAATGTGTGTGTGAATGGGTGGATGACTGGATATGTAAAGCGCTTTGGGGTCCTTAGGGACTAGTAAAGCGCTATATAAATACAGGCCATTTACCATTTACCATTTGCACTGTTCAATTTTTATATAGCTTTAATGCACATAAAAACAGCTGCTTGATTAAGTGAAAATAAATGGATGGGTTTTTGCGCTAGTAAAGTTGTGGAATTGTATTTTGTCTCGCATCAATTATATCGTCAGTAATATCGTTATCGCAAATTTTCAAATATATATTGTGATAAATATTTTTGGCCATATTGCCCTGCTGTAGTCTGGACCCAGTGAAGGTGGAGAGTGACAGGAGAATGGTGGCTAAGCTGTCATCCCTGTTGGACAACATCTCCTAGACCATGCAGGAGACTGACAGCACTGAGCAGCTCCAAACACGCACACAAACACAGACGCACGCACACACACACACATGCACAAAAACACACACACACGCACACATGTACACAAACACACGCACACACACACGCACAGAGTTGTGTTTACATAATTAAGTAAATTTCAAATATTAATCTGAGAGATTAGCGCTTCATAATTTCACCATCTGATCAGCAGCAGCACTCTGCATGTGTGTGTTAGGGAGAGGTCCTAATGACAAAAACAGATTAGTGTTGTTCTGTTTTCAAACTGTGTTTTTTAAACAGCAGACATGTGGACAAAGGACACATGGAGCTATAAGGACATGAAGACATGGAGTGTGATACAATGAAAGACATAAATGCAGAAAAGGGGAATAAATGTTTGAGTCATGGTGACTGTAGAGTGTGAACAGTTCTATATTTCATCATGACACCAGGCTGACAGCACCGGTGGACTTGAGCCTGGGGCAGAAAGGAAAGGAGCTGTACCGACATGTTGGACACACAGGCTTAGTTTCCTTTTTGAGCACTCACACTCGAACGCAGTCAGCGGTGTCTAAATCAGCCGAACCGTTCTGAGGTGACACATTTGAGGTTTTTCAGCTTCAACAAACTGCATCAGACTCAAGATTCAGCCCCTGTCCTTATTAGGAGAAGTCTTTTGAAATATACACACGTTTATGCTCGTGCACGTGCACTCAGAGCGCGCACACACACAGCGTAACCAAGCAGGCTGCCACACGCCCATTTTAAGGCTACAAGGATGTTAGCATTGACTGAAAGGGCTTCAGGCCAAGAAACAAACAGACAGAATCCTATAAAACACTTAGAGTTTAAGAAACAAACACTTTCTGCAGCAGCTACAGAAAGAAGTAAAAGACAGTCTGTATGCATGTTTTTACCTGGACACACTGGGATCTCCTCCCAGCTGGACTTGAAACACACAGGAGACTTCGGCACACTCTCTCAGTAGGAGCAGCAGCTCTAATCTTTACAATTCAGTTTTAGTTTTTTAGCAGCAAATCACAACAATAGTCACCTCAAGGTGCTTTATAGAGCCAATGAAGAAAAGCCAATATTTAGGACATTCCGATAATAATGAATGACAGTAGTCAAGCTTACAAGTAATAAATACACAAATGCACAAATGGAAGAAAGCAGTCTTACATATTTGTTTAATATGTGCGTTGAAGGACATGTCCTGGTCAAAAATGACTCCAAGGTTCCTCACAGTGTTACTGGAGGCCAAGGTAATGCCATCCAGAGTAAGAATCTGGTTAGATACCATATTTCTAAGCTTTTCAGGGCCGAGTACAATAACCTCAGTTTAATCTGAATTAAGAAGCAGAAAGTTAGCGGCCATCCAGGTCTTTATGTCTTTAAGACATTCCTGCAGTTTAACTCATTGGTGTGTGTTATCTGGCTTCATGGGTAGGGGTGGCTCCTTTGTTGGCTGTAGCCAACAAAGGAGCTACAATCAGAGATTTACTACAACTGCTTTGTCCTGAGTGCTGTCTACTCACTGTAGCTGCATGCTGGATGCATCCAAACATCCCTGATTCCTCAGAGGAGTTTCCGGGACCACAACAAAGACTCTGGTAAGGGAAGGGGTGGTGGGCTCTGTGCTCATGTGCTTCAGGACAACAACAGTGGAATCACAGACAGTCACTGCACACTGAGATTCCATTCAGTCCATTCAGTGCAGGTGCTTTTATCTACCTCACGGGCTAACGGTAGCCACAGTTACCATTGTTTACAACGCTAGCTCAAGTCTCATCCACCTCCAACTTCTATCAACAGAAAGCAGAGACCCCAGAGCACATCCATGCTGTTGCTGGGACTTTAATAAGGCATTTTTGAAATCATTACCCTGCAAATTCCACCAGCATGTTAACTGTCCTAGCAGCGGGGACAGGACACTGGACCATGTGTACAGGAATAGAGCCACGCTCCTCCCCACATGGGACAATCTGACCCCCTCTCGCTGCTCCTTATCTCTGCATACACCCCCTCTCAGGAAACAAACTCCTCTAAGCACCGGGGTCATTAAAACAAGGCCAGATGTTGTTCTCTTGATCTGACAGACTGATCCGTCTTCGAACTGCAGGACCTGGAAACCTTCACTCAGTCTGTCCTTTTCTACAGTAAGTGCCTTGTAGAGAATGTGACAGTCACCAAACCATCCAGGTTTTTCCTAACCCATGACGAGTGAAGTCCAGGCTCTGATCACAACTCGTAACTCAGCCGAAGGCTGAGAGACAGTTCTTTATACACGACTGCCAGAGCCAACCTGGGGAGGAGGTACAGGAGGAAGACAGGGGGCTTGCTCACCGACAGCAACCCCCATCAGGTGCGGAGAGGTGTGCAAACCCTCATCAACTACAAAGGCCAGAGTCCCCCAACCCCTGACAGCAGCCTCAAACTCGCAGAGGAGCTCAACGTCTTTTTTGCTCTGTTTGAGGCCACCCCGCTAAGCTCACCCGGACCCACAACACCACCACCTGGTAAAGAAGGCCCAGCAGCGGCTGCACTTAGAATAACCTGGAGCAGGAGCTGCTGCTGGCCTTCAGGCTCTCCTCCTGCCTGGTGTTTGGTACTCAGGGGTCAGACAGGCTGCACAGAGGGTCACTATTCCTCCAGACTCACTAACAGCTTCTTCCCCGGGCCATTCGGACTGTTAACACTACTTTCCTGTTTACTCCTGATTTATTTACTATTTCTATGATTTTTACTGCTGCTCAGTCAGCATGGAGTAGCCACCATACTGTTGTACATGTACAATGACAATAAAGGGCCATTCAATTCTATTGTAGTGACTGATTTTAACATGGATTATTACTCATATATATATTAGAGATTTAAAAAATCATATACAGAACTAAATGGGAGCCCAACAAAAGCAGCGGCTTCAGTGCTCTTCCTCAGGGTCCTCAGACGGGTACCACTAATAGTATTAAGGTGTTATTAACGGTCCAAAGACCACATTCAGGCTCAGGAGCAAACACACTCTGAGGGAAGACCTGCCTGTATTACCCCCACTCAGAATATAAAACCAACCTGAAGGGAAACATTTAAGATGGAAATCTCCACAGCCCGGCACAGGTGGGAAAAATAAAGTATAAATACCTTATTACTATACTTATGTACAACTTTTAGGAGCTGTACTTTAATTGAGTAGTTATTTTTTAACCGACATGAGCGTAAACTGTAACACATGAGGCAATCCTACTCGTGTATAAATCACCGGGGTACATCGCATAAAAAGAGATGAAAGAGGCACAACTGAAGTCAGGGGTTAATGTGGTTTGTTTCGGACCTAACCCCTCACCGAGGGGAGATGTCAGCATCAAGCTGAGAAGCAGGGAGTGGGAGGAGCATAAAGTAAAGTTTTTCAAGTCAGAGACAGCGTTTCTGTAAGCGCAGCAACAGGACAACATTTTACACGTGCAGGTAAATCCAACCGAGTTCATGCTGCCGTGTACACACACAAGCCCTTACTGCCTTTGCTTACATTTGAAAAACAACTATTAAGCATTTCTTAGTTATGTGTTAAACATTTCCCTGTTTATGACTTACTCCACAATTTTACATCTTTATTCTAGCAGAACATGCTTTATAATCAAAATGAGATAATTTACTGCTCTTTACAGTTGGGGCAGATTTGTATTGAGCATAGTTCAGGTTATTGTTGGCCCGCTCCCGGCGCCAACATGTAGGCAGCTGCTCATGTTCTGCTTCAGTGATTCAGGCTGACTGCATTTATTGCAATGAAAATTCATCTCAAGTAGGTTTATATTCTCATTTTTATACCACAAGGTTGAGTTATGTGTGCGCAGCTGTCAGACGTCCTCCAGGGAGCTACTCTTTCATTTCTTACTCTGTACTTCTTCAAAGAGTTTATTTAGTACTTCGACATTTACTGGAGTATTTTCAAAACTACTATCTGTACTTCTTATTTAAATACAGAATGTCTGCCGCCTCTGCAGCTTTCAAATATTCAACTTGAAAGTCTGCTGGGCCCTTTCATTGTTGTTTACAAGCCAACACATGAAAATCAGCATTTCCCAGACTGTTCAGCTTTTCAGGAACTGAGAAATACAGTTGACCATGATGCATTTTCCACTAAAGACCTTTGCCTTTCCTCGAACACCCACAGATCAGAAATCATTTTTCAAATCTTAGATATGAACCTTCAGTTCGGTCAATAATCAACAGTATCGACAGCATGGCGTGACTCACGCCGTACCTGCATCCATCGTCTTTAAGGTGACAGGAGTGCCCACGGCAGCACGCTAAAGCACACAGAAAGCATTCAGCCACACAGCTCACCAGAGACGGGACGATTCAGCGGCGAACGATCGACAAACTAGTCCTTCTTTCTCCTTCCTTTCAGCCGCTCGCTAACAGCCACGACGCCTCCATCAATCAGCACGCCTTCACTCCCGTAAAGGAGGAAGAGACGAAGGGTGGGGGGCAGGAAGCAGAATCAGAGGTATTGTGACACACAGGGGTTCTTGGTTTCTCTCTGAAACTTGATGAATCAGACCTGGCGTCCACACACACACACAACTAACCCTGCCACGAGGACTGCACGGACCTCTTCACACCACCGAGGCAGGAAAAGAAGGAAAAAGCTGCTAAAAGCAGTGTTTACATTCTTGAACTTGTTCATCTCTGGAATCAGTCCAGTCTCGACTTGTCAAAGTTTCTCTCTTTCACAGGAAAACCAACCTGACCACATCCCTGAGGCTAAATCCCCACAGCTCATCACAACATCAGCCCAGCTGTCACAGCCCAGCTGCTCGCTTGGCCTGTGCCCTTGTTCTTCTCAACACATTACAGACAAAACCCTTTACGTGCTTCTGGTCCGAGATGAGCGTCACATTACATCCAGTTTCAGCTCTCGTGCATGTTACAACATGACAGCACCTTCCCTGGTCTGCTGCTGCAGAGTCCATAAAGAAATGATTGTGTGGTGCGCGAGGACAACTCTCACACTGCTGATGGTGATGTGACTTCATTACTGCTAGAAGAGGACGTGTTTGTGTGGCACACGGACAGACGGACACAGAGAGGACACACAGTCAGAGGGCTTTACCAGAACATCCGCCATGTCGAGAGAGCGGCCGGTCGGTTAGAGCGTGCGTCGTCAGCGGTGTTAGCAGGCCGGGCACACGCATGTCATCCTCTCTTCAGCCTCGGACCTCTGCTTTACACACACACACACACAGCAAAATGCACAAAAGCACATACAGTCCAAACACATGGAGATGTTCACAAATGCAACATCAAACAGCACCAACAAATCCACCAAGAGGCAGATTTATTCACAAGGTGTCCACACACACACACACACACACACACACACACACACACACACACACACACACACACACACACACGAAGGAGAGAAAAAAACCACAGTGAGTGTGTGTGTGCAAAAGTGTGAAAAGGACACTGAAAGATTCTTAATGAACTTTATATTTAAACGATTCTGACACGTTGCCGTGTTTTCTGGGCGCTGTGAGGACCAGATGACATCATCACCTCTAATCTGCTGCTCTTACTGACCAAGCATCATTAGGCCGCCTGGACGTATTTGGTCATTTTGGCTGTAATAGGGGCAGAAATCACACTATAAGTGCATGCTTTTGCCCCTTTTTTCAGAATAACCCCAGCTTTAAATATCTGTCAGTCATTTTACATCACTGTATTGTTGTGACAACGCAACAACAGTTTACAGTGGACGAAAATAAAAAACAGACTCTGTGTTTTCAGATTTATAGTTAAGTGGAAACTGATATTCCACAGAAACAAAATGTAACACATCAACTCTAAAAATGAACTATACTAAATATGTACAATGAAGTTTTTGAGCCTAAGCCACTCAGTTTTTTTAAATCTGCAGGCCTTTTTTGGGGCGTTGCCACTTCTTCACACCCATGCATCATCAATTCTTACATGTGATTGGACCATCGGTTGCTCGTGCTTTCTAAAGATGCACCATAAAGTTTTCTCGTCTTTCAGTAAGCGTCCACATTTTCTCTCTAGCATAAACGATGACGGAGTTACCGTCGTTTAAAGAGCGCTTGTAAAATGGGCCTGTCAGCGGGCCCATCGTCAATAAAGGGTTAAACCTCGAACATCGAACAGCAGAGATGAACGAGCTCCTGATGCATTCAATTAGTTGTAAACATTTGGAGGACGTGAGTGTGGCGAGTGTAAAACCATATGACCAAGAAAGCAGCAGAGGGAGCAATGACACCTGTACTAAACAGTCACATTTTAATCCAGTTCATCAGATTCCAGTTAACGAACCATTCAGGCAAACACAGTTAAGTTTTTGTGCACCGTGATTTCATGCAAAGTCTCCGTAAAGACGAGAACTTCACCCACCATCAGAGGTGGAGCTGAGGATGTTTCCACTGTAACACATGGACAGAAAAAAACGAGTAACTGAAATTTCTGGTTCTGAAAATGCTTTTTCTCCAACTCTGGAAGGAAGAAGTTAGAATCAGTGGTCAGCCATCATGCCACCACTCTTTATCACTTTCAATAGGAAAAGCTGACAATGGGGGAGATTAGGGTTAAGGCTAGGGGAGATAAAGGCTGTAAACGGACCCTCACTGCTGTTAGCGTTTCTATATTCACACCCTGACACACCAGCACACAGGAAACCTCTGTGTTCAGGGGTTTGTCCAAGGACAGCATCCAGGACGAAGGAACAGGGATCAAACCTCTGACCTCACATTAAGGAGGCACCACGATGAGTCACAGGCTGACTCCATGTGTATTTTATCATGTGAAGAACTACACGATGTTTGTGTGTCTATTTATGAACGGAGAGGAGATGGAACTCTTTAAAGCCACTTGTTTTTTCTTTAGCAGTTTCCTCGCTTACATGTTGGGTAACACAGAGTCACTTTGATCGTCATCTTGGGTAATGTCGGCTTATCACAAGTTTCTCTGTCAGTCCCACATCTGCTTCATGTACTGTCCAATCTGTCTCCATCATCATCTTCCAGTTATTGTGTTCTTTTTTTTTTTTTTTTTTTTGGAAGTGTTCAATACCTGCTGCACAATCCACTTCGTATTGCCTCTGTCCTTTGTTTATTGTACAGTTAGTATTGTATAGTTAGTAATAGTACCTTTTTATTTTATAAGTTACTATTTTTTGTAATTCCTAGATTTATATCTCTTGGAGATTTATCTTTTATATTCTTAATAATGCACCATGGGGGGGGGGGGGGGGGGGGGGGGGGGGTATTTCGGTACGCTGCATACTGTGTATACTGTTGTACTGACAATAAAGTTCTTGTATCTTGAATCACTGCTGCGGTTCTCTGAGTGAATATGACCTTTAACAGGCTGATGAAGCAGCATCGTCTGATAAAAGCCCACAGACGTACGCATCGATGAAGCAAAGATGGCTGGAGTGCTAGAAACACAAGACAAAAGGAGAAACAGACAGAAGGGAAGAAGATGAGCAGTCTGAAAAAGAGGAAGTAAGCAACAGACATAATGAAGAAAGACGCAGGAAGAGGAAGTGTGTACCAACTGGCAACAGGAAGACAGAAAAAGCCGTCCTGCTCCTCGTCCTCCGGCGGCTATCTGAGAGGTGGCTTTATTCAAAGTTGACAAGAGACTTCAAACAAACCAGCACAGCTTTCTTTCCAGAGGCTTCCAAAGACTTTCACATTAAGACACATTATTGCAATGACCCACAACCCTCACCTCCAACATGCTTTTAAGCCTAATATGTAAAACCAAGAGTGACATGAAGGGAGGGCTGGGTGTTCAGAAAGAAGGGAAACGGAGTCGAGGCGAAGCACCCGCAGGTGATCAGTAATGATTACAGACAGGTGTTTGTTCCACTCTGAGGGACTTGGATGTAAAAACTACTGCTCGAAATACGATTCCTTCAATGCAGAAACACGTTATTTCTGCTTTTCAGTGTCTCTTCCTCCTGAAACCAGACCCAGCACCCTATATGGTCATAATGACAACATTCCCATAAATCCCCATACTGCAGCTTATCCTGACGTAAGCTATACGAGTCATCGACACACCAAGAAAGGAAGGAAGCACGGAGGAACACTTTGTGTCTGTTTGTTCCAAATGCAGCTCTAAATTTAAGGAACACGGTTCAATTCTCTCACATGAGCAAGGCAGCAACACTGCTTGGCCTCACGTTTGAATTCCAGGTTAGCAACACATGATCAGGGTTAACCTGAGAAATTCAACAAACCTCATAGTCATTATGAGAGTAAATGGTAAATGCTAGGGCGGGGCTATATCATACCGTTCACGGTTGGGCAATGTTGGGCAACGATAGGAAAATGAAATATCGCGATAGAATATGGGTAAAACGCGCATGCGCAGTGCCTTTGTTTACATACGCACATGGTGGCGATGCAGAATGAGAAGAGCGAAAGCGGATCGTTGAATGAAACAGATGAACCAGAACTGGTTTGTAAAAATGCTGCAGCTTCAGTGGTGTGGAACTGGTTTAGCTTTCGTCCGTCAGATACACAACAAAGCACTATTTTTGGTAGCGCATGCTAGCGGGCCGTCGTTATTACCGTGTTGTTTGGAAAATACGGCACACTTAAAATCAATCCTTTGATTTTCCTGAAAGTCGATAGCGCCCCTTATAATCCCGTGTGCCTTATGTATGAACTCTGGTTGTGTTTACTGACCTCGAAACGATTTTATGTGCACGGCGCTCGAAAATCTGTCAAATGTTTCAGTACGACTTTGCTGAGCTACGAAGCTGCACCGCTTGATGGATTGTCGGAGCATTACGGCTGTCGTAGGCGGAGCCTCGCGGAGTGATACGTACTGTGCTTCAACATAATATTACCGTATTGTGTGTGTTTAACCTCTTTTTAAGTTTTGTGGATATTATACATGGTTATGCTGAGGATATGTCGGCCAGTTTCCACTGGAAACGCCTTTTGGTGAAACTGTCAGCGAGGAATTTGCACTGTTACATTTTTATATAACTTTAATGCAGATAAAAAACAGCTGCTTGTTTAAGTGAAAATACATTGATTTTTTTTTTTTTTGCACTAATAAAGTTGAGGAGTTGTAAAGTATTTTGTCTAGTGTCAATTATATCGTCAGTTATATCGTTATCGCAAATTTTCAAATGTATATGGTGATAAATATTTTTGGTCATATCACCCTGCTCTAGTAAATGCACTGATTCTTATATAGCGCTTTTCTACTCTTCCGGAGTACTCAAAGCGCTCTATACAATCTATACAACAGACCTCATTCACCCACTCATACAAGCACTTCCTTCTGTACTCTAAGCATTCACACACATTCACACTCCGATGCATCGGAGAGCAACTTGGGGTTAGTTTTAGGTTCTTGCCCAAGGATACTTGGCATGCAGACCTGGGAAGCCAAGGATCGAACCACCAACCTTCCAGTCAGTAGCTGATCTGCTCTACCACCTGAGCCACAGCCACCCCAGAGAGCTACCCCAATATTTCTAACAGACATGATGTGTCAGGCAGATCACATCACCATGAGGACCTTGCAGTCTTTGTAAAACTTGCAGATGTGAGCCACATCTGGGCCAAGCTGTGTGTGCCCTTTTTTGGGGAGTATTTTGGATTTATGGATTTTTTTGGCCATATCATACTGTTCACAGTAACACCAGTATAATGTTGGGCAACGATGAGAAAATAAAATATCGTGATAGAATATGGGTAAAACGCGCATGCGCAGTGCCTTTGTTTTCATATGAACATGGCGGCGACGGAGAATGAGAAGGGCGAAAGTGGATCGTTGAATGAAACGATGAACCAGAACTGGTTTGTAAAAATGCTGAAACTTCAGTGGTGTGGAATACGGGTGGGGGAAAAATCGATACTGTGTAGTATCGGGATATTTTGTTTGCTAATAATGTATCGATACAGGGACAGCAGGAATCGATATTTTGTTACAAAAAAGTTTTTCAGAATCAGAATCAGAATCAGAATGGGGTTTATTGCCAAATGTTGAGCAGGTTTACAACATTAGGAAATTGCTGCGGTGCTTCAGTGCAAACATAGTGTCATAAATAGCACTTAAATAGACATGGAAAAAAATAAAAGTAGGGATAAGAATTAAAAGTGCTACGTGGGAAGATATGTGCATGAGATATACATGAGATATATACATGAGAATAAGAATTAAGAGTGCTACGTTGAAAGATATATACATGAGTGCAGGTGGTGATCAGTGCCAAACATGGAATGATGCAGTGAACACAGCGTAGGGTCATGTGTTAGTGGTGGGAACAGTCATATGGTTATTGTTCATGTGTCCAACAGCAGAGGGGAAGAAACTGTTCTTATGGCGAGAGGTTCTGGTGCGAATGGACCGGAGCCTCCTGCCTGAGGGGAGCAGGTCAAACAGACTGTGTTCAGGTTGAGAAGGGTCAGCTGAGATCCGAGCTGCACGCCGCAATGTCCTGGAGGTGTACAGGTCCTGCAAAGATGGGAGTCTGCAGCCAATCACCTTCTCAGCAGAGTGCACAACACGCTGCAGTCTCTGTTTGTCCCTGATAGTGGCTCCAGCGTACCACACGGTGATGGAGGAGGTGAGGATGGACTCGATGATTGCAGTGTAGAACTGCATCATCGTCCGTGTTGGCAGGTTGAATTTCTTCAGCTGCCTCAGGAAGTACATCCTCTGCTGGGCTTTCTTGATGACGGAGGTGATGGTGGGCTCCCACTTCAGGTCCTGGGTGATGGTGGTACCCAGGAAGCGGAATGAGTCCACAGAGGTGATGGGGGTGTCAGTCAGGATGATGGGGGGGAGTGGGGCTGTGTGCTTCCTGAAGTCCACAATAATCTCCACTGTCTTCTGGGCATTCAGCACCAGGTTGTTGTGGCTGCACCAGGACACCAGACGTTCAACCTCCCTCCTGTAGGCAGACTCGTCCCCGTCCGAGATGAGTCCAATAACGGTGGTGTCATCTGCAAACTTGATTAGCTTGACAGACTGGTGGGTGGAGGTGCAGCAGTTGGTGTACAGGGAGAAGAGCAGAGGAGAAAGAACACAGCCCTGAGGGGAGCCGGTGCTGATGGTCCGGGAGTCCGAGACATTCTTTCCCAGCCTCACATGCTGCTTCCTGTCCGTCAGGAAGTCAGTGATCCACCGGCAGATGGGATCAGGCACATTCATCTGGGAAAGCTTGTCTCGGAGATGGTCTGGAAGGATGGTGTTGAAGGCAGAGCTGAAGTCCACAAACAGGATCCTGGCGTAGGTTCCTGGGGAGTCCAGATGCTGCAGGATGAAGTGTAGGGCCATGTTGATGGCGTCGTCTACAGACCTGTTGGCTCTATATGCAAACTGCAGGGGGTCCAGGAGGGGGGCCGTGAGGGTCCTGAGATGGGAGAGAACTAGGCGCTCAAAAGACTTCATGACCACAGATGTCAGAGCCACGGGTCTGTAGTCATTTAGTCCAGTGATCCTAGGTTTCTTGGGGACAGGGATTATGGTGGAGGACTTGAAGCAGGCAGGCACATGACATGCCTGCAGTGAGGAGTTGAAAATGCCAGAAAACACTGGGGCCAGCTCGTTTGCACAGTGTCTGAGGGTGGCAGGAGACACGCCGTCTGGGCCGGGAGCTTTCCGAGCATTCAGACTCTTAAACTGCTTCCTCACATCTGCTTCATGAATATGAAGAGTTGTGGTGGGAGGAGGTGGTGTGAAATCCTCTTTTGTGTGGGGTGAGGAGGGGGGTGTTGTAGGTGAACGGTTTGAAGGTGGTGATGGCTCTATGGAGGGGGGAGAGGTGGGGGAATTAGTGTCCAAAGTGCCTCTATTGTTGGGGCCGTTGGAGGTGTGAAGGCTGCCTGATGGCTCGTCAAAACGGCAGTAGAAGTCGTTAAGGGTGTTGGCCAAGAGCAAGTCGTCAGTGGAGTGGGGGGTTTTAGGCTTGTAGTTGGTGATATTCCTAAAACCTTTCCACACAGAGGCCGAGTCATTCTCTGAGATCTGCTGCTGCATCTTCTCAGAGTGCTGATGTTTAGCAATGTCCACTTCTTTAGTGAACCTGTACTTGGCCTCTCTGTAGCAGTCCCTGTCTCCGCTTCTGAACGCCTTTCTCTTTTCCAGCCACAGCTTTTTGAGTTTAGGAGTAAACCAGGGTTTGTCATTGTTATAACTCACCCTGGTGCGTGATGGCACAATGCTGTCCTCACAGAAGTGGATATAGGAGGTGACAGTGTCCGTAAACTCGTCCAAGCTGTTAGAAGCAGCCTTCAATGTGTCCCAGTCTGTGGTCTCCAAACACGTGCGAAGCTCCTCCACAGCCTCGTTGCTCCACAGTTTTTTAGTCCTCACGACAGGTTTGGAGAGCTTCAGCCTCTGTCTGTACGCGGGGATTAGGTGGATCATGACGTGGTCAGAAAGTCCGAGTGAAGCGCGGGGCACCGCGCGATAGGCCCCGCTGATCGTGCTGTAACAGTGGTCTAATGTCCTCTCCTCTCTGGTCGGGCATTTAATATACTGCTTATATTTTGGAAGCTCATGGCTCAGATTGGCTTTGTTAAAGTCCCCAAGAGCAATGATGAGAGAGTCCGGGAATGTCCGCTCCGTGTGGAGAATCTGCTCCGCGAGTGCGCACTGAGCTGCCTGCGCATCTGCGTCTGGCGGGATGTAAACAGCGGCCAGGATGAATGAAGCAAACTCCCGCGGAGAATAAAACGGTTTGCAGTGGATAAAAAGATATTCCAGAGAGGAAGAGCAGTGCTGAGCAATCACTGTCACATCTGTGCACCAGCCACTATTGATGTAGAAGCAGAGACCTCCACCTTTGGACTTACCGGAGAGAGCGGCCTGCCGGTCCGCGCGCAGCAGATGGAAGCCCTCCAGCTTGAGCGCGCAGTCTGGGATGTTCTCACTGAGCCACGACTCCGTAAAACATAAGACACAGGAGGAGGCAAAGTCTCTGTTCATGCTTCTCATCAGGGCCAGTTTGTCAATCTTATTCCCGAGTGAGCGTACATTAGAAAGGAAGATCCCAGGAAGAGCAGTTCGCAGTCCGCGTCTCCTCAAACGCACGAGTGCGCCGGCTCGCTTCCCTCTCTTTCGGCGTCTCGCTTTCCTGGTCAGAGTCAGCAGTAAATCTGCCGCAGATGCGACAAATATTGGAAATAAATCCACAGGCGTTGTAGTCCTGTAGTTAAGGAGCTCTTCTCTGGTGTATGAGTATCCAGAGGAGTGCCCAGACACAGAAGAAATGCACAAAAACAAAACAAAAGTAACGCACTGAAGCACCAAGGCGACCATCCGCGGCGCCATCTTGGCTCTGACTTCAGAGCATGTTGATCCTTTTTCTGAGCAAGAATAAATTTCATAGTTCAGAATAGCTGTAATTGCACCAGATGGTTGCATTCAGTTAAGTTGGACTAGACTGTAATACAAACTGTTCAGTTTGTCAACAATAAAACTGAAATGAGAGAAAGACTGAGTGCGAGACTTTGATATTAGATAAAATGAATATTGATAAAGTTTACCTTTATGTACAGAATCTGAATATCACAAAATATTTTTAAAAATTGCAATAATATCGTATCGTGAGTTAAGTATTGTGATAATATCGTATCGTGGGATGTATGGTGATTCCCACCTCTAGTGTGGAACTGGTTTAGCTTTCATCCGTCAGATACACAACAAAGCACAGTTTTTGGTAGAACATGCAAGCGTGCCGTCGTTATTGCCGTACTATAAGGTGCTCTTAAACACCTTTAATTTTCTCAAAAATCAACAGTGCGCCTTATGTATGAATTCTGGTTGTGCTTACTGACCTCTAACCGATTTTATGTGGTACATGCAGAAATCTGTCAAAAATGTTTTAGTACGCCTTTGGTAAGCGACGAAGGCGCACCAGCTGATGGATTGTTGGAGCATTACGGCTATTGTAGGCAGGAGCCTCGCGGAGTGATACGTACTGTGCTTCAACATAATATTACAGTAGTGTGTGTGTATAAGGACCACAAATGGCTCCTGTTAAGAGACTGCTTATGAAGTGGATTTCAAACTTGGGACTAGAGTAGAACTAGTAGGGACTAGTAGAACATGGGACTAGAGCAGCTGTGAGAGAATTCAACATTAATGAATCAATGGTACAGACGTGGAGGAAGCGAGAAGAATGAGTCAAGTTTGACTGTTTGGTTTTCTTATAATCCCGTTCACCTTATGGTCTGAAAAATACCTATTTGACTTGTTTATTTGGCACACTGCAGTTCCATGTTGCAAAGCGCCAGTTTTTAACTTGTGTGGATATTATACATGGTTATGCTCAGCATATGTCAGCCCATTTCCATTGGAAATGCCTTTTGGTTAAACTGTCTGCGAGGAATTTGCATTTGCACTGTTACATTGTTATACAGCTTTAATTCACATAAAAAAAACAGCTGCTTGTTTAAGTGAAAATATATTAATGGGGTTTTTTGCACTAATAAAGTTGTGGAGTTGTGAAGTATTTTGTCTTGCATCAGTTATATTGTTATCACAATTTTCATTATCATCAATTTTCAAATATATAAATATACATAAATAAATTTTCAAATATATATCGTGATAAATATTTTTGGTCATATCGCCCTGCTCTACGTGCACGTCTCTGATCATTTTCCTGAGTTGTTCACTTTAACTTTGGGCTGTTTGTGGATAAGCCGTGCACTGTAGCCCACAAAGGACGAGCCCTTAATACTTTGATAGCGCCTAAGTTTTCTATTGCATTTATGGTTTGTGGAAAAATGAACTCCAGCTGTGAAAGCGCTGAGGACGTTCTGACATCTTTAATTCAACCTGCACTTAAATCTTGGACTGAATCGCTCCACTCAGGACTGTGCGTGCTGAGCCATTATCAGAGCCATGGCTGAATGAACATACGCACAGCCTTAGACGTGACTGCAGACACGCTGAAAGGAGATGGAAAAACGATAGGCTTCATGTTTGTGTCTCTGCTTACCAAGAGGCTGCACAGACTGCAAACACTCAGCTTGTCTCAAACCTGGTGTCCACAAACAGCCTCAGGTACTTTATAATGTTTTAATCTGATTTTTTGTCCATGTGGTGATGTCAGATGTATAGTTGATGACTTTTCAGCATTTTTACTGATAAAGTTTCTTATGTCTGGTCGCCCCCTGCCTCAGACCTCAGTGTTCCTCCTGTGTGCTCAGCTGTCTCAGTTTGAGTGAACTGTCTGTGGTAGTTCATCACCGAAGATCATCACACTGCACATCAGATCGGCTTCCTCCAAATCTGCTTAAAAATACTTTTAATACTGTTGGGCTTTTATCCACAGATTAATCAACACTTGCCTTGCTACAGGCTGTGTCCCATCATGTTTTAAACAAGCTATAGTTCAGCCTCGTCTTAAAAATCACAATCTGGACCCAACTGTTCTGTCCAATTACAGACCAATCTCAAAGCTTCCCTTTCTTTCAAAAGTTCTGGAGAAACTGGTCTATTTACAGTTTACAGTTGCAGGCTTACCTCGGTCTTAATGAGATCGATGAAAAGTTTCAATCTTGTTTTAAATCAGTACACAACACAGAGACGGCACTTTGAAGGGTTGTTAATGATATTCTCTTAACTCTGCATTCTTGTTGTTGGACCGTGTGGTCCAGGTCAGAACTAACCTTAACTACTCCTGGACTAAAGTGTGGTGGTGACAGAGGCTTCTCTGTGGCAGGAACCAGACTCTGCAATAGTCTTCGTCTTAATATTAGACCTGCACAAACACTAACATTTTAAATCATCACTAAAGACACATTTTTATGGTCTGGCTTTTAACACACGTTGACCTAAACATTTTGGTTTTAACAGCCTTAGTTGTTGTTTTTATTTACTTGTTTTATTTTTTTTCCTCTCGTCGATGTTTTACCTGCATCACTGTTGTGCATCTTATTTTAGTGGTATTTTACATTGCACTTTGTGCAGCATGGACTGTTGGTAATGTGTTAAATAAATAAACTTCAGCTTCACACAGGTGTTTTTCTTACATTTACACTACCAGTCGAACGTTTGGACACAGCTTCTCATTGAATGGTTTTTCTGCATTTTTACTACTTTACACATTGTAGATACAAACGTCAAATATATGCATCGAGCTTTATAGAATTATGTAGCAAAGAAAGATTGATAAAAACACTAAATGTGTTTTATATTTTAAATTCTGAAAGTAGCCATCCTTTGCTTTGCTGATTGCAAACCCTCGGCCTTCTCTCAGTGAGCTACATGATGTCGTCACCTGACATGGTTTCACCTCACAGGTGTGCCTGTCAGGGTTCACAGTTGTCAAACACAGCCCTATTTGACAACTGTTAGAATTCATATTATGGCAAGAACCATAATAACTGAACCAGCATGGCTACCACAGCATCCTGCAGACACATGCCAGGACAGCACAATGAGCCCAAACACACCTCCAGGCTGTGTGAGGGCTGTTTGACCAAGAAGGAGAGTGATGTGAGGCCTCCACAGTCACCTGACCTAAACCCAGTGGAGATGGATTGGGATGGAGCGCAGAGTAAAGGCAAAAGGCCAACAAGTGCTCAGCATCTCTGGGAACTTCTTCAGGACTGTTGGAAAACCATTTCAGGAGACGACCCCATGAAGCTCATGGAGAGAATGAGAAGAGTGAGCAAAGCAGGAATCAAAGTAAAGGCTGGATGTTACCAAGAATCTAAAACACGGTTCTGAGTTATTTCACCCTTTTTTGTATAAAGAAGAACCATTCAATGAGAAGGTGTGTCCAAACGTTCGACTGGTAGTAGGGCTGCTCGATTATGGCAAAAATGATAATCACGATTATTTTCACTGAAATTGAGATCTCGATTATTTGACGATATTTATTTAACCCTTTAAGACCTACTATAGAACCAAGTCCGCCAGAGCTTATATTATTTTTTTACATGTTGTAGTGCCATTTGTGGGAGCATTTCAAGTTGCTATACAACTGTTATAGCCCATATTTTAATAATATGTATGCATTAAGTCCATAGTAACTACATTAATGGCAAAAAAGTGCAATAAACTACAAAAAAATTGAAAATCGTTTTTGTTTTTTTTACATATATTTCTACTTGGAGAAATTTAAGAGGCTTATCCCTCAAAACTTTAAATACAAAAAAGTTGCAAAAAATAGTTTACAACAACAGGAAATTTATTTTGAGTGTCTTCATAGTTTTATTTTGGAGATACAGCAATTTTTATACACTGCAGGAAAAACAAAAAACAATCCTATGATGCAGATTTGCAAAGAAAACAGCAGGTGCATCAAAATAAACTATTTCCAGCAGTGCAATTCGAGTTCTAAGCATCCCAGAAACTATTTAGAAAAGTCAAACATGACCAGTATAGGCTTTTAAGGCCTACAAGTAAAAAAAAACTAAATTTTCCACGAAAATGACGTCACTTCCGGTTTCGGGCAGGAAATGGCGGACATGCGATAGTTCGCGCTGACGTCTGTTTCACTGTGGGAAGTGTTACGAACAGCTGATCGGATCGGCAAAGCGTGTTTCTGGAATATTATGTTTTTGTTCCTGCAAGCGCTTTTTATGCAAATTATTGTGCTAGCTTACGCGGTTCAGGTTCTACAGGGATTTAAAAATAGTTACACAACACGGAGCGTGCTGCTCTGACCGGCTTTAAAGGGTTAACAATAACAATGTATTGAATAATGACTTTAAAAAATAATATAAAATAGTGTGCAACACCACTGAAGTTTTTTTTTTACCTCTCTTTTCAACCAACGGCAGTCACTCTCTCCTCTCCAAATAACTCCTGCTTAGCTTTCCGAGCTTCCCTCGGGTCCTCTTAATCAGCGGTCTCCAACCTTTTTTGCGCCACGGACCGGTTTATGCCCGACAATATTTTCACAGACCAGCCTTTAAGGTGTCGCAGATAAATGAGGGAGGGGCTAATAATCGGCTCAGTCATTTTTAATGATCGTTGAAAGCGCCTATAATTCTCAAAAAAAAAAAAAAAAAAATGATCGTTGAAAGCCCAGATCGTAATCGTGATTAAAATTCGATTAATTGAGCAGCCCTAACTGGTAGTGCACAAAAAGTTTTTGAATGCTGTTTGCACTTCTGTTATAAAATGTCAGTTTTAATTTTACCATGTTTAACTAACTTTATTTGGACTTTTTTAACACATGCAGGACCTTGGAGTAGGGGTATGTCACCAGGGTGCAGAGGAGGCTACCCCCCCCGTCCCCTTCTGGCTGCCTCTGCCTCAATTTTATCCCACAACTTAGACATTCACATTACTCACACTCTCATTACACATACATATAGGATCTTGGGGGTGGGCACGATACACGGAATCCAAAGTACCATCAGGGTGTACACCCCACCCCTGGCGTCGTTGCCCACCTCTCAAGGTTAAATACACGTAGACATTGAGGGCTAGCAGGAGGGACCATGCGCTTACCTGCTGCTCTCTGGCAGGTAGCTCCATGCCCTCCTGGGTTTTAAATGCACCTTAGAACACACATGCATCAACACTACAATGAGCGGGTGGAGGGAGGTTTGGAGTCTTCTCTCACCCCCATTCTCTGCGACCTGCTGGAGCGGGGGGGCTAGGAGGAGGAGTTGGCCGTCCGACTGCGGTCTGGAGTGTGGGGCCTTCCTGCTGCTGCGGAGTCGGGGCGGTCTGCCTCCCCCCACCGCAGGGAAAAAGGTAATACCACCTGGGTCTGGGTGCAGTTCCCCCTCCAGGGGCAAGGGTACCTAGACCCGGTTTGTAGAGTACGCTTGGGGAGTGTGATCGTGTGTACAGCGTCTCTTTATGTCTGTCTCCACGTTGGTTGAGTGTGGAGTAAGTGCATATGAGAGCATGAGGGTGGGAATGGATGTTTGTGTCTGTGTGTGCCTGTATGTCTGTGTCTATATGTCAGGTTGGGTGTCAGGCGCCACCTCTCTGGGGACATCTCAGGCCCTCCAAGGTTTGGAGGCCTATCTCCCCCTACCACCACTTCCCCTGCCAGTGGCGGACTCCCTCAGACATCGGTGCGTTGGTGGTTCTTTGTGTCCGGGGATGGGCGTCCAGGTACACACCGGCTCACTCCTTGGCGGCCGCTTATCGGGGCCTGGAGCCTGGGGCTCGCTCGGGCCACTTCGGAGGTGGGGTGCCCCCGGCCTCTCGGCCTGGGGCTCGGTCACTCAGGCACGGCTGGCTGCCGGCGGAGCTCACGGGCGCGTCACTGCAACTCCCCCTGGCTTCTGCTCCGCGGCTGCTGAGTGAGCCCTCATCTGGGACTCTCCTCAGCTCTTTCTGGGACAGTGGCGCGGCTGCCCCTCTGTTGGTCTTCCTTGGTCTCTTGTGTTCTGGGGGCCTCTGGATGTCTGGAGTTTTGATCTCCTCCATACCTGCTTCATGCCCTGGAGGACAGGGCTGTGGCCCCCCCACACCCTCTAGCAGATCATTACATGAAGGAACCTTTTAAAAAAAAACAAGCGCGTCCATGCTCACAGGTGTACACATGGGTGATCACACCCACAAACTACACCCTTTTTGGCTCCTACCTCAAAGCACACTGTGTTCTGTTGATCTTATGTGCTGCACAATAATGTTGAATATTTAGTATTTACTGTCATATTCCCATAGATCATTGTGATGTTGTTTATTCTATTACTCTTGTTCTCTTCTGCTTGTTTTCTTTTTTCTTTCTCAGCAGGTGATCCAGGTGATTGATAGATGCATTTTTTATTTCTTTTTTTCTTTTTCTGCTCATTCTGTTGGTTTTTGTTTTTTGCCCTTCTCCCCCGTCCCTCTTCTCAGCTGTTTCTCTTTCCCTCTTTCTTTCTCCCCTTCTTTCCCCCAGTCAAGTCTGTCCCGTATTCAGTAAGTGAAAATAAAATAAACAATAAAAGGTGAATCAAATGGACCATTACGGCAAGGCTGGGATGGTCAATTTGGTAAAGTAAATCCGTTGGGCATCTTTCTTTGCCTTTAGACAACAATTCTGATGCAAAAGAGCCAAACGGGACAGGCAAAAAACAAAAAAACAAAAACAAAAAAAAAAACACTGTTGTAAATATATTAAATCTTATAGTATAAGATGGCACCTTTAAGTGTGTCGTGTCTTGTTGTGTATTGTAGACTGGACTCTTTATCAGGCTCCTGTATCTATCCATGAGAGCCTCTGTCAGAATACCAGAACATATTTCCTGATAACAGAACCTGTGTCAGAACACTAAAGCATCAGCGGCATCAACACCTCTGTCAGAGTACGAGAACGTCTGTCAGAACATCTTAGCCTTTGCTAGAAGACCAGAACGTCTGTCAGAACATCTGTCCGGACATCTGTCAGAACATCGTAGCCTCCGCTAGAACAACAGAACGTCTGTCAGAACATCTGTCAGAACATCGTAGCCTTTGCTAGAACACCAGAACGTCTGTCAGAACACCAGAACCTACGTCAGATCTTCAGAGCCTCTCTTACAAGGTCAAAATCTTTCAGAACATGAGAATTAGGGCTGGGTATCGTCACTGATTTCTAGAATCGATTCAATTCCGATTCACAAGGTCCCAAATCGATTCGATCCACGATTCGATTTAATTCGATTCGATTCGATTTAAATCTGGGAAATTTTGACAGTCAGAAGTATAATTCAGATCAGAACATTTACATATTTTTGTATCTATAAAAAGGAAGCTGACACTCGCAAGACTTTATCCAAGGTGTGAGCATCACAGCAGATGCCTTTGTGTCAAAGTAGCTGAAGATAAAACACAGAAAAACATGAAGGTGATTTTCCTGGCCTGGGATTTTATAAAAATATTCTGCAGTACATCAAAAACGAAAGAAAACCATTAATTAATGAACATTACCTCTGACGTTACAGCGGTTTTATTAGACACACGGCTAAGCATTTTGCATTTTGAATAATATTAAAAAGTTTAAATTTGTTCAGTATTGAACAGCAGAAATGAGGTTTTCTTTTCGGAAGAATGTAAAAGGGAAAAAAACAGCGGCCGACAGCGCTGTAAACAACAGTAGACTTGTGCGTAACAAGCAAGCGAATAATGAAGAAAGCGAAACTGTTCGAGAGAGAGGGGGGGGGGGGAGGGAGAGAGGGGGAGGGAGAGAGGGAGAGAGAGAGAGCTGCGCATCGCAATGGAAGCAAAACAGTAAAAGAGTGAACGATGTTTATGTGAAGCGTTTGGATCTTCTTTTGCTGCTGGTTCGGTCAATATTGTTTGGAGAGAGATCAAACTAACAGCTTTAGAATCAGCGCATAAAGGGTGTGAACACAAAGCGCGGACCCGGATCAGCGAGCTGTCGGCTTTCAGCCCCGACTGTGAGAAAGGCGACATCTAACTGATTCTGATCCGCGGGTCGCGCTGTGTGTTTAAGTCTATGTGCAGAATCCCTGTACCTGCTCTCATTTACTGTTTGGTGGTTCTTGAAATTTTGTGAGATGTCACCAGAGATTCTGGCATTTCGGACAAAATAAATTTATATTAAAAAATCGATTCAGGATTTTAATGAATCGATTTTACGTTATCCAAGCCAGAATCGATTTTAATCGATGAATCGATTATAAAAACCCACCCCTAATGAGAATGTCTTTCATGACAACAGAACTCTTGTTAATGCACCAGAACGTCTGTCAGAACATCTGTCAGAACATCTGTCCGGACATCTGTCAGAACATCTTAGCCTTTGCTAGAACACTAGAACGTCTGTCAGAACAACTGTCAGAACATCTTAGCCTCCGCTAGAACAGCAGAACGTCTGTCAGAACATCTGTCAGAACATCTGTCCGTACATCTGTCAGAACATCGTAGCCTCCGCTAGAACACCAGAACGTCTGTCAGAACATCTATCAGAACATCTGTCCGGACATCTGTCAGAACATCTTAGCCTTTGCTAGAACACCAGAACGTCTGTCAGAACATCTGTCCGTACATCTGTCAGAACATTGTAGCCTCCGCTAGAACACCAGTACGCCTGTAAGAACATCTGTCAGAACATCTGTCAGAACATTTTAGCCTTTACTAGAACACCAGAACGTCTGTCAGAACATCTGTCAGAACATTTGTCCATACTTCTGTCAGAACATCTTAGCCTTTGCTAAAACACCAGAACGTCTGTCAGAACATCTGTCCGTACATCTGTCAGAACATCTTAGCCTTTGCTAGAACACCAGAACGTCTGTCAGAACATCTGTCAGAACATCTTAGCCTCTGCTAGAACACCAGAACGTCTGTCAGAACGTCTGTCAGAACATCTGTCCGTACATCTGTCAGAACATCGTAGCCTCCGCTAGAACACCAGAACGTCTGTCAGAACATCTTTCAGAATATCTGTCCAGAAATCTGTCAGAACATCTTAGCCTTTGCTAGAACACCAGAACGTCTGTCAGAACATCTTAGCCTTTGCTAGAACACCAGAACATCTGTCAGAACATCTGTCCGGACATCTGTGAGAACATCGTAGCCTCCGCTAGAACACCAGAACGTCTGTCAGAACATCTGTCCGGACATCTGTCAGAACATCTTAGCCTTTGCTAGAACACCAGAACGTCTGTCAGAACATCTGTCAGAACATCTGTCCGGAAATCTGTCAGAACATCTTAGCCTTTGCTAGAACACCAGAACGTCTGTCAGAACATCTTAGCCTTTGCTAGAAGACCAGAACATCTGTCAGAACATCTGTCCGGACATCTGTCAGAACATTGTAGCCTCCGCTAGAACACCAGTACGCCTGTAAGAACATCTGTCAGAACATCTGTCAGAACATTTTAGCCTTTACTAGAACACCAGAACGTCTGTCAGAACATCTGTCAGAACATTTGTCCATACTTCTGTCAGAACATCTTAGCCTTTGCTAAAACACCAGAACGTCTGTCAGAACATCTGTCCGTACATCTGTCAGAACATCTTAGCCTTTGCTAGAACACCAGAACGTCTGTCAGAACATCTGTCAGAACATCTTAGCCTCTGCTAGAACACCAGAACGTCTGTCAGAACGTCTGTCAGAACATCTGTCCGTACATCTGTCAGAACATCGTAGCCTCCGCTAGAACACCAGAACGTCTGTCAGAACATCTTTCAGAATATCTGTCCAGAAATCTGTCAGAACATCTTAGCCTTTGCTAGAACACCAGAACGTCTGTCAGAACATCTTAGCCTTTGCTAGAACACCAGAACATCTGTCAGAACATCTGTCCGGACATCTGTGAGAACATCGTAGCCTCCGCTAGAACACCAGAACGTCTGTCAGAACATCTGTCCGGACATCTGTCAGAACATCTTAGCCTTTGCTAGAACACCAGAACGTCTGTCAGAACATCTGTCAGAACATCTGTCCGGAAATCTGTCAGAACATCTTAGCCTTTGCTAGAAGACCAGAACATCTGTCAGAACATCTGTCCGGACATCTGTCAGAACATCTTAGCCTTTGCTAGAAGACCAGAACGTCTGTCAGAACATCTCTCCGGACATCTGTCAGAACATCGTAGCCTCCGCTAGAACAACAGAACGTCTGTCAGAACATCTGTCCGTACATCTGTCCGTACATCTCTCAGAACATCGTAGCCTCCACTAGAACAACAGAACGTCTGTCAGAACATCTGTCAGAACATCTGTCAGAACATCTTAGCCTTTGCTAGAAGACCAGAACGTCTGTCAGAACATTTGTCCGTACATCTGTCAGAACATCGTAGCCTCCGCTAGAACACCAGAACGTCTGTCAGAACATCTGTCCGGACATCTGTCAGAACATCTTAGCCTTTGCTAGAACACCAGAACGTCTGTCGGAACATCTGTTCGTACATCTGTCAGAACATCGTAGCCTTTGCTAGAACACCAGAATGTCTGTCAGAACATCTGTCAGAATATCTGTCCAGACATCTGTCAGAACATCTTAGCCTTTGCTAGAACACCAGAACGTCTGTCAGAACATCTGTCAGAACATTTGTCCGTACATCTGTCAGAACATCTTAGCCTTTGCTAGAACACCAGAACCAGTTTTGTGGATATTATACATGGTTATGCTGAGGATATGTCGGCCAGTTTCCACTGGAAACGCCTTTTGGTGAAACTGTCAGCGAGGAATTTGCACTGTTACATTTTTATATAACTTTAATGCACATAAACAGCTGCTTGTTTAAGTGAAAATACATTGATTTTTTTTTTTTTGCACTAATAAAGTTGAGGAGTTGTAAAGTATTTTGTCTAGTGTCAATTATATCGTCAGTTATATCGTTATCGCAAATTTTCAAATGTATATGGTGATAAATATTTTTGGTCATATCGCCCTGCTCTAGTAAATGCACTGATTCTTATATAGCGCTTTTCTACTCTTCCGGAGTACTCAAAGCGCTCTATACAATCTATACAACAGACCTCATTCACCCACTCATACAAGCACTTCCTTCTGTACTCTAAGCATTCACACACATTCACACTCCGATGCATCGGAGAGCAACTTGGGGTTAGTTTTAGGTTCTTGCCCAAGGATACTTGGCATGCAGACCTGGGAAGCCAAGGATCGAACCACCAACCTTCCAGTCAGTAGCTGATCTGCTCTACCACCTGAGCCACAGCCACCCCAGAGAGCTACCCCAATATTTCTAACAGACATGATGTGTCAGGCAGATCACATCACCATGAGGACCTTGCAGTCTGGGCCAAGCTGTGTGTGCCCTTTTTTGGGGAGTATTTTGGATTTATGGATTGTTTTGGCCATATCATACCGTTCACAGTAGAACACCAGAACGTCTGTCAGAACATCTGTCAGAACATCTGTCCGGACATCTGTCAGAACATCTTAGCCTTTGCTAGAAGACCAGAACGTCTGTCAGAACATCTGTCAGAACATCTGTCCGGACATCTGTCAGAACATCGTAGCCTCCGCTAGAACACCAGAACGTCTTTTCATGAAAGCAGAACCTCTGTCAGAACGCCAAAACATGGCTAACAACACCAGAACATCTGTCACAGCAGGAGAACAGAAGTCCGCTCTAACCCATTAAAGTTTGTCCCTGCTGGTCTGCACCGGGCCTTCCTCACTGAGCCTCCGCAGGTCTTTGGCACACATGAGAGCTGAAGGAAACAAGCACGGAGTGAAGGAAAGAGGACTAAAGAGCTGCCTTCCTCTCCTCACTCCTCCCCCAGAGCTGTCGGTCCAATGTCACTGAGAGAGGAAGCAGGAAAGGAGACACGGGTCCTCCTCTCCCCCCACCCCCGCACACTGGCCGCTCGTTGGCAGGGGGGGAGGGAGGAGCAGCGTGGCCGCGGACGGGAGCCCGCACGGGGGTTGAAGTGAAAGCGCGCTCCCCGCCCCCTCCTCTGCAGCTCATACTCACAATCTGGGCTTGAAGGAGGTCCGCGGGGCGGCTTCCGCTGCGCTTCCGGAGACACATCCGCGTGCGTCTGTCTGCCTTCACCGCCGCGCACCGGGAGCTTTTTATCATTTACTCCAATCAGAGCTCACCGCCGCCGGAGTAGAACAAGACGGAGAAGAGGAAGGAGTCCTCCTCCTACTTGGGTTTTTCCCACAGAGAGAGAGAGAGAGAGAGAGACACGCAGAACAGGAGAGAGATCACCGCCCTGACGGACACGGGCGCCACGGCGCATGCGCATATACATAACGTCCATGCAGGCAGGAGAGCTGGAGTTGAAAAAAAACTTTATCAACTGTTTACTCACGTTATTGAAGCACGCGGTTAGTTATTACACACCAGACAGCAAACCACACCTACCTGTCCAGTAATACACACACACTCCTGCAGCTGTATCAGCACGACGTTTGAGTAAAACAGGAAATATTTGTATCTGATCCGGTGTTTAAACTCTGGCCAGCGCTGATCCTTGGCATTAATATCAGAGAGCAGTTTATTTCAATCAGATAACGGAGATAACTAATAGCCTCGGTGATGTCACTGCCTACACACCTGTTTTTGTTGTTATTGTTGTTTTACCTTGTCTTTAAATCATTGTTCAGTTTCGATGCTGATATTGTTACAAATGTCCCTACAGCTTAAAGTGGGAGGGGGGTCAGAAAGTCATGTTTAGTCCTGAGTTTTCTGTTTCAATGGAGATGCTGCGGGCTTGAATAACTTTTCCGTCAAAGAACCAGCTGGACAGCTTCCTGTGGCTTCTGCAAACAGACACACACGGTGAACAGCAGGGGGCGCCATCCACCAAGGAGAGGGCAAAGAGCGAGCTGGAAGATGGGAAGTTTTTATGAATTGATTTCCTTCCTGGTTTCCATTCACTGATCATTGCCTTTAACTGCTGCACAGATGAGGTGGAGTTACTGACTCACCTGTGTAACACTGAATGAGTGCACACACCACACATTTGTAAACCACAGCTGCAGGAAACAGGAAACCCTTTCCTGCCTCTGGCTGTGTTTTGGCAGCAGCCTTCACTGACTGATATTAGGGTGACCTTTGAACCCAGCCTGCATTGTGTTTCTGATATCAAATTTGTTTCCACCACCTGCAGCTGCTCTGCTGCTCACTGACTCAGCAGGCGGTCTTTCTCAGGTGTTCTCAGCCTGTTTGACACACACCGACTCACAGGTGAGCTGCCACCAGCACACTGTGCAGTTTACCCTGTCACCACATGAGGGCACTGACAATGCACACTGAGTTTCTGACACGCTCGCAGTGTTTAATGCAGGTTTGTTTCTGCAGCAAACATCAGCTCAAACAGCTGATCCTGGGTCAGTTTATGAATGTAACTCACCTGAGAGCATCAGCTCAGAACAGGGCTGATTATTGCTCAGGTGCAAATGTCTCCTGTCATCATCACAGAACTTGACATATCTGACAGCCAATAAAAACTAAACATGTTAGCTCCGCCTACACTGGTCTCCCCTGACTTTGCACTAAGTGAAGGCATGTCCATGTTTCAGCTCTGTTTCGCTTCCAGTGTGTGTGGTTTTCAGAGCTCGAGGCATGCATTGTTTGTATGGTTTGTTTTACCATAAACCAGAGTTTCCTGCACAGCCAGACACATGTTTATTCATATGCAAATATCTGTTTTTGGAAATTATGGGGACAAATTAAAGGTTTGGAAAAGCAGAAAAATCAAGTCTCTGCATGAACATCCTGTTTGGGTCAGATTGACTCAACAGTGAAAGCAGAGAAACATCCAGAAACAAAACACACACACACACACACACACACACACACACACACACACACACACACACACACACATACTGCAACTTTAACTCATCTGCCACATTCACAGAACCAGAGTCCAACCAACTCTTCTATTTTTTTATCTACAAAGCTGCACAGGCCAAGGTGGAAGTGAAACCTGGACACAAACACACACACACAAACACACACGCACAGCACTACTCTGTTGTGTTGATTGTGACTCTGCAGCAGTAAACTGTCAGACATCCCAGTGGGAGAAGTCTCAGTGAGCTAACATTGTCTCCTGCAGCTCCTGTGTCTGGGCAGAGCCTCCTTTGCTCAATAATCTGTATTTTCTATCAAAGTTCTGAGATGTGGTTCCACATTAGAGATAGAAGGTAAGCAATCACAGTCTGCTGACCAATCAGATCTCTGAAAAATAGTGTCATGAAGATCCCTCAGTGTTCCAAAGTCTTTGTGTTTGATGATGGACATCAGTGTTTAATATACACTGTTACACTTGCTTTAGTTTTATTGAACTATAAACATTAATATCTGATCTGAGAACATCAGCTGGTTGCACCTGCTGGCCTCAGATCAGGTTTAGTCTGATCTTGAGTTTGATTACAGTTTTTATTGTTTCAGAGTGTTAAACTCCAGCTGAGAGAATAAAAACTAAAAATCCCTTTGATCGAGCTGTGACATTGACCAGTCTGTTCACTCACAGTCCTCATTTTTACCAGGTTTCTTACAAATATGCTAAACTTCTTCATAAACCAGCTCTTTTACAGTCTGAACGACTGAAGGCTATAAAGAGCTCAATTTTAATCACTCTGAACCAGACACTGCTGTCCTTCCTTCAGTCTGTAGTCTGTGTAACATCTTCACATCTTTCTATTATTACAGCTATGCCACTCCTCAATAATGTTTGGTCAGATGCTGCCAGCCCAGCCTCTTTCATGTGAACTGCAGGTTAAACCCTTGTTAGCTTTGCCAGCTGATGACCAATTTGCTGTGATCATCCTGATGTTACTGTAGGTGATCCTGGTGGAAACTGGACTTAATATTTCATATTTCCTCCAAAGGTTCAGACAGATTTTGTTCCTAAAATAATTTAAAGCTTATTTTAGGAAGCTTATTTTTAGCTTAAGAGCTCCTCGAGCGCGAGTCCTCTATGAAGAGCAGCCTTTCCTTATGGCCAGCAGCCACGGCTGCTACAGAACGCTGGTGGGCTTGTTTCCCTGGGACTTAAAACTGCAAAGGCACCACAGCGCTGTCACGCAGATGGTAAAGACACTGCCCTTTTCCACGATGCCAGCCACAATTGATGAGTTGGAGGCTCCCAGGAGAATCGGTGTGGGCGCAGGAGATGCTGTCGGTGAGTCGGGAACTATCGCCCGGATGCCGAAGCTCCTGGTAGCCAGTTGAATGCGATCAGCTTCTTCAGCGAGAGGGGGGTAATCCTTTGCAGCCAGCAGCGGGGAGTTGGCGAGGTCAAGTCATACCAAGCCACTGTCGGAGAAAGACGTGAGTGAAGAGGAATCCGCCGTCATCCGTTCCTAGCAAGGACAGCGTGCTCTCCATGAGCTTGAGAGCGGCACCATCACCCACGCCCGAGAGAGAGAGAGGAGTTTCATGGCCCACTCTATGTAAAAGAGGGAGTAGCGCCGCAGCAGCGGTGTATTGAGAGCTGTGTATTTCCCTTGGCTGGGGGGATCCCAGAAGAGGGTCATCACATGGTGGGTGGACAGTGGATCCAGCAAGGCCCCCACATTTGGTGTTGTCGGCTGAAACGCCACGAAGAGCAAACGGAGCTTTGACGTACACGAACTACGAAGGAGGGTCGTGAAGCCAACATTCCTGCAGCTTAGCCGCAACAGCAAAATTTCAAACATACAGCTCTGCTGTCACTTCCAACATAAATGAAGACAGAAAACTAAACAGCAGTGACGTTTGTAGGGTTACTGAAGTTGGGCTAGCTGGTATATAACGATGTGCTACGTGATCGCTAGTGACACAGCTATGTTAGCATAACATAAACAGTGAAGCTGGAGGATGAACGGTAACTTTTTTCCACTCATAAAAGTTAACGTGAAGGATCCTGATGGTTAGAGACAAATGCAATCGCATGGCAGGATGCTGTAAACGGACCAAGTCAGGAGAACAACTGCAATATAAGATTCTACTGCTGCATGGGCTGGGCTGGAGTTACAGCCTAAGGGTTTAAACACTGAGCTTTAAAATTAACAGTGGTGATAAAAACCGAGAGGCCGACAGTGATCACTGACTGTTTTTAGGGGCTTGTTCAGATTAAATAGAACAAGAAACAAAACACTAAAACATGTTAAAAACACAACAGCCTTAATAAATGCAGAGTAGTTTGGAGTCATCCAGGGTTCATACATCAGCACTTAAAGATTGGCTATCCCACCTGCTGTCAATGTTTTAATGCAGTACAGTTGTTATTATTATCACGTGTCACATCCTGTTTATGACATTTACAATAAATAACATTGATATAAGAAATAAAAGTGTCTTGTGTAAACTGTATGTGGTGTTAAACAGGCCTATACTACTGCACTTTAATGTCGGTCATTAGGATGGTACTTCAAGAGCCATTTATTTTATGAGGTGTCGTTGCTGTGAAAAGTTTGAGAACCACTGAGCTATATCACATTGTTTTGGAGTTATGACGCCCTCTAGTGGTCAAACGTTGACCTAATTATAATGCAGATGTTTGCATCATGATTACTGAAGTGAAAACTCCACGTGTGTTAACTGGATGCATACATGTACTATGTATGCACATTAATTCAATTCAATTTAAATTCAATTTTATTTATATAGCGCCAAATCACAACATAAGTCGCCTCAAGGCACTTCATAGATACAGAGAAAAAAACCCAACAATCATATGACCCCCTATGAGCAGCACTTTGGCAACAGTGGGAAGGAAAAACTCCCTTTTAACAGGAAGAAACCTCCGGCAGAACCAGGCTCAGGGAGGGGCGGCCATCTGCTGTGACCGGTTGGGGTGAGAGAAGGAAGACAGGATAAAAGACATGCTGTGGAAGAGAGACAGAGGTTAATAACAGATATGATTCAATGCAGAGAGGTCTGTTAACACATAGTGAGTGAAGAAGGTGACTGGAAAGGAAAAACTCAATGCATCATGGGAATCCCCCGGCAGCCTATGTCTATTGCAGCATAACTAAGGGAGGATTCAGGGTCACCTGGTCCAGCCCTAACTATATGCTTTAGCAAAAAGGAAAGTTTGAAGCCTAATCTTGAAAGTAGAGATAGTGTCTGTCTCCTGAATCCAAACTGGAAGCTGGTTCCACAGAAGAGGGGCCTGAAAACTGAAGGCTCTGCCTCCCATTCTACTTTTAAATACTCTAGGAACAACAAGTAGGCCTGCAGAGCGAGAGCGAAGTGCTCTAATAGGGTGATATGGTACTACAAGGTCATTAAGATAAGATGGGGCCTGATTATTTAAGACCTTGTATGTGAGGAGCAGGATTTTGAATTCAATTCTGGATTTAACAGGAAGCCAATGAAGGGAAGCCAAAACCGGAGAAATATGCTCTCTCTTTCTAGTCCCTGTCAGGACTCTTGCTGCAGCATTTTGGATTAGCTGAAGGCTTTTCAGGGAGTTTTTAGGACTTCCTGATAATAATGAATTACAGTCGTCCAGCCTGGAAGTAATAAATGCATGAACTAGTTTTTCAGCGTCACACTGAGACAGGATATTTCTAATTTTAGAGATGTTGCGCAAATGGAAGAACGCAGTCTTACATATTTGTTTAATATGTGCGTTGAAGGACATGTCCTGGTCAAAAATGACTCCAAGGTTCCTCACAGTGTTACTGGAGGCCAAGGTAATGCCATCGTGAGTAAGAATCTGGTTAGATACCATATTTCTAAGCTTTTCAGGGCCGAGTACAATAACCTCAGTTTGATCTGAATTAAGAAGCAGAAAGTTAGCGGCCATCCAGGTCTTTATGTCTTTAAGACATTCCTGCAGTTTAACTCATTGGTGTGTGTTATCTGGCTTCATGGACAGATAGAGCTGGGTGTCATCTGCATAGCAGTGAAAATGTATGCTATGTCTTCTAATGATGCTGCCTAAGGGAAGCATGTATAATGTAAACAGAATTGGTCCTAGCACTGAACCCTGTGGAACTCCATAATTAACCTCAGTGTGTGAAGAGGACTCTCCATTTACATGCACAAACTGGAGTCTATTAGATAGATATGATACAAAACACTGGAGTGCAGTACCTGTAATACCTACAGCATGTTCTAATCGCTCTAATAGGATATTATGGTCGACAGTATCGAACGCTGCACTGAGGTCTAGCAGGACAAGCACAGAGATGAGTCCACTGTCAGAGGCCATAAGAAGATCATTTGTAACCTTCACTAAAGCTGTTTCTGTGCTGTGATGAGCTCTGAAACCTGACTGAAACTCTTCAAATAAACCATGCCTCTGCAGATGATCTGTTAGCTGTTTGACAACTACTCTTTCAAGGATGTTTGATATGAAAGGAAGGTTGGAGATTGGCCTATAATTAGCTAAGACTGCTGGGTCTAGAGATGGCTTTTTGAGTAAAGGTTTAACTACAGCCAGCTTGAAGGCCTGTGGTACATAGCCGATTATTAGAGATAGGCTGATCATATTTAAGATCGAAGAATTAATTAATGGCAGGACTTCTTTGAGCAGTTTTGTAGGAATGGGGTCTAAAAGACACGTTGATGGCTTGGAGGAAGTAATTATTGAAGTTAACTCAGAAAGATCAATTGGAGAAAAAGAGTCTAACTTAACATCAATGGTACTAAGAGTAGCTGTAGATAATATTACATCTGTGGGATGATTACTGGTAATTTTTTCTCTAATGATAAAAATTTTATTTGTGAAGAAGTTCATGAAGTCATTACTAGTTAACGTTAAAGGGATGGTTGGCTCAACAGAGCTCTGACTTTTTGTCAGCCTGGCTACAGAGCTGAAGAGAAACCTGGGGTTGTTCTTATTTTCTTCAATCAGTGATGAGTAGTAAGATGTTCTGGTTTTGCGGAGGGCTTTCTTATAAAGCAGCAAACTATTTCTCCAGGCTAAATGATGATCCTCTAAATTTGTGACACGCCATTTCCTCTCCAGATTACGAGTCATCTGCTTTAGGGTACGTGCTTGAGAATTATACCACGGAGTCAGGTACTTCTGATTAGAGACCTTAGTTTTCACAGGAGCTACAGTATCCAGAGTCGTACGTAGTGAGGAGGTGAAATTATTAACAAGATAATTGACTTCTGTTGGAGTAGCGTTCAGATAGCTGCTCTGCTCTGTGTTGGTACAGGACATTGAAGATGATAACAGTGGGTGGATTATATTCTTAAACTTAGTTACAGCGCTTTCAGAAAGACATCTACTGTGATAAAGTCTACTCTCCACCGCTGTGTAATCAATTATTGTGATTTCACATTATCATCTGTAAAGTCAAATGAAGTGTGTACACACTAATCTGCACTAATAAAATGCAATTCTAAAGCAGATTTAAAACCCAGCTTTCACTGTACAAAGTAGCTATACCTACAGTGTATATATACACAAACATGTAATTACATTAAAAAAATCAGAAGGGGACACACAACACAGAATTAAGAGGCCTTCAACAATAAGCAGATACATAAACACAAAAACACATCAGGAGACAAACAGAGTTATAGCTATAACAACACGAGAGGTTGGTGGGCTGAAAGCCCAAAGAGTAAAGGTGGGTTTGATCCCACATGTAAGGGCAAAGAAGGAGGGCACTCTTTTTACATCAAGTGGTAACTGATTCCAGACTCGCAGCGCAGCAGGTTTTTATTTGAGGCGTGACCTTGAAAGATGTAAGAGATATTTGCCAGTGGATGTGAGAGACCCGAATGTGAATGAATACGATTTGTAACACAATCTACAGGCAGGCCTATGACGAGCCTCGAAAAACCATCAGTAAAATTTTAAAATGAATTCTAAAATGGACAAGAAGACAGTGCAGAGAGCACAGCACTGGAGTGATGTGCAGCAGACAGCAGTCGGCTCAATCTGCACCATCTGCAAGGAGATGGAGGTAGATGGAGTTACAGTTATCCAGATGTGAAGTAATAAAGGCATGGATGACTTTCTCGAGATCATGAATAACATAAAAAGATCAACTATTTGTGACAACAAAACAAATTTTTTTGTCAAAGCAAAACAAAACTAGGTCTTTTGCATGAGTTTTTAAATATGGGGCGAACTGACCTAGATGTAGAAGACCCAAAGATGATGACCTCAGTTTTGTTTAATTGGATAAAGATTTTAATAATCTAGCCTGTAATATGTTCAAGACAGTTCAAAGGACTCTTTCATGTCATATAATCTTCAATTCTACTCAATTCAATGTTATATGTATAGTACCAAACGACAACAACAGTTGTGTCTGTCTCCTGAATCCAAACTGGAAGCTGGTTCCACAGAAGAGGGGCCTGAAAACTGAAGGCTCTGCCTCCCATTCTACTTTTTAACTTGCCTTAGTGTGCCTTATATTGAAAGGTAAAGGCCCTATAATAATAGAAAGAGAACAGGACAAAAAAAAGAACGCTCATACAACCCCTATGAGCATGTCCCATATGGAAATGAAATAGTAAAAACATATATGATTTACTCATGAAAGTGGCCACTTTCTCATTACTTTCATATATATTTTTAGTAAGTATACAAAACATACAAGTTTCATTATATAATTTTTCAAGGGATCTTATATGTGTTTTCACTCTTGTATGCTTTTCATACAAGTTTCATACAAGACAGATAAAAACTTTATAAGATTTATATATATCTTTTCCATATGGGGTGGCTCCAGCAGATTCAGGCTCCTCCCCTCACCCCAATGGTCCAGCTGGGGTGAGGGGAGGAAGACAGGACAAAGACTATAGAAGAGAGCCAGGGATGAATAATAACTAATGATTAAATGCAGAGTGGTGTATAAACACCAACTGAAAAACAAACGCACAAACATCATGAGAATCCTTCCAGCAGCCTAGACCAATTGCAGCATAACTAAAGGAGGACTTAGGGTCCACCTGATCCAGCCCTATGTCAGTAATGAAGCAAAATGCCTGGATTACTAAATTGATATGCCGGTGTTGTGTCCTGGCTACTACCTGACCTGACCCCACTCTCCATGACTAATGGTATGGGACAACAGTGATGGAAGTCTCAAGACAGTCTCCTCAACTGACTCCTAAATGGTAAGTGGTCCAAGATGAAATGGGATGGCACACAGAAATGTTCCTCAGGGTCAGAACTAGCCCACTCCACCAAATGCTGAAACCTCCAGCCCTGACAGCGTGACTCCAGAATCCGTTGACCAGTGATGGCAGGATCCCCATCAATGATTCTGGGTGGGGGTTCGGGGATGTTATTCTTTGTCCCCACTGACAGGGACTAGAAAGAGAGAGCAGATTTCTCCTGTTTTGGCTTCCCTTCATTGGCTTCCTGTTAAATCCAGAATTCAAAATCCTGCACTTCACATACAAGGTCTTAAATAATCAGGCCCCATCTTATCTTAATGACCTTGTAGTACCATATCACCCTATTAGAGCCCTTCGCTCTCGCTCTGCAGGCCTACTTGTTGTTCCTAGAGTATTTAAAAGTAGAATGGGAGGCAGAGCCTTCAGTTTTCAGGCCCCTCTTCTGTGGAACCAGCTTCCAGTTTGGATTCAGGAGACAGACACTATCTCTACTTTCAAGATTAGGCTTCAAACTTTCCTTTTTGCTAAAGCATATAGTTAGGGCTGGACCAGGTGACCCTGAATCCTCCCTTAGTTATGCTGCAATAGACGTAGGCTGCCGGGGGACTCCCATGATGCACTGGGTGTTTCTTCTTCACTCACTATGTGTTAACAGACCTCTCTGCATTGAATCATATCTGTTATTAACCTCTGTCTCTCTTCCACAGCATGTCTTTTATCCTGTCTTCCTTCTCTCTCCCCAACCAATCACAGCAGATGGCCCCGCCCCTCCCTGAACCGGAGGTTTCTTCCTGTTAAAAGGGAGTTTTTCCTTCCCACTGTCGCCAAAGTGCTTGCTCATAGGGGGTCATATGATTGTTGGGGTTTTCTCTGTATGTATTATTGTAGGTTCTACCTTACAATATAAAGAGCCCTGAGGCTACTGTTGTTGTGATTTGGCGCTGTATAAATAAAGTTGAATTCCAAATTAAATTGTCTCATGGACCTGATAATATTTGTCGTTGTTTGCTCAAATGTTGTGCTCAGCAACTAATTCCTGTATTTCATTATATTTATAACAAGTCTTTACGGGCACAGCACGTACCTATTGTGTGGAACGATGTTTTATGTTGTATGTTTTAGTGCCTTTTCCTAAGACAAGTCATCCCAAATACTTTAGTGTCTTTTTCTGCCTTCCCCCATCCAGCAAAGTCAGATATGACTGAAGCAGTCTCCACATATTTTAAAGTAATGCATTAACACACACACACCCCTGTCTGCACAGGTGTGGGAAACATCTTGAGGGTTATAGATATAAAACACAGCCAGGGCTGATGTGGACAGGATTATCATCTTCACTGCAGACATAAAATGATCTGACCTCCACACACACACTAATCCTGTCTGAATGCAGCTCACAGTGCAGCACAGAATGACACACTGGATCACTGATATCACGTCTTCGAGATGACCCACAGACTGACCATTTATCAGTGAGGAGCTGATGTATCCAAAAATCCTCAGGAAAGCACAGAGTGTCAGCAGATATGAGATTATTTTCATTGGCAGGTGTTAAGTTTATCTCATTCTGACAATGCAGAGCTTTATGAAACTAGAGCACAGAGAAAATGAAAAGGTCATTTTTGGATGAGGCAGCCTGTGCTGACAAAATCCATAAAGTACACATTAATAATTTATATATGATGAATACTTTAATCTAGTCCACTGATACCTAATAAAACTACTGTTTGCCATGAAGAACTCCTCGGTTCTTTAAAGTCTGTCTGCTATTCAGCTCAGATGTCAAATAAATAACCATGCATTATGGATATGACCAAAGGAGACTTTTCTACTTCGATTGGTTCGGTTCATTCTTTAACATGAAAGTAAGGAAATCTTTGGTCTACACACATTTTTATATTTCTTTTAAACCAGTGAGCTTGTCTGATAGAAATGTTAACGATTCAGATCTAATTTATTTAAATGGACGACATGTAGCATGGAAGGATAGAGGAGAACGTTCTCCTGTCCGTCACACTTAAACTCAGATTAGATTGAACTAAGCTAAGTGCTTTGAGTGTGACTCACTCGGACCAAATTAATATGTGTGTGTGTTCATTAGGTCTCAGCTTTAATTTGTGATCCTCCATTATCTCCTCCAGTTTCTGCCTCCGGAGAGAGAGAAGGTGGTGAGAGCGTGGGTGAGACAGGAAGACGTTTGATAGAAAAGAGAAACAGAGAGGAGAGTTGGTTACGGAAATAGACCTGACTTGGATTGACAGTCAGTCGAAGTACTTAATGGGTGTCTAGACAAAGTTGCAGTGCAACATGTGTGGAGGTCAGATCAGCTCCCACAGGTCCAATTCAGGAGGAATCTGATTAAATAAGAGATAAAATACTAAGATTTCCACATCAGAAAAGTCTCAGCTGTGAGTAGTAAATGTGGTATAAAGTAACCTGTACCACAGATCAACACTGTTACCCAGAAGCCACACGTGGCATAGACCTAACGTGTAATGACTCAAAGTGAAATGATCTTCAATGTAAAGAGAAGAGAATCCTCTGCAAACAGTTCCTTGAGTGAGGACGCATCGGCGCTGCTTCTGGTTGGTGTGGGCCAGTCATTTACTGCCCTGATCTGCCCAATAAAGAGACAGAGTGGGTGTAACTCACACTTTTCTCCGCTTACAAAAAAAGTATTCTCCAGGAGGCGCTGCAGGACCAGATGGATGTGGGACTCGTGAAAAGATAGGTATGTCATCTAGATATACAAAGACAAGCCTTTTAAGTTTGTGAGTCCAAAGCCCATGAGCAGGTATTCAAAGTGTCCCAGTTTAGCATTAAATGATGTCTTCCACTGATGGAGATCAGTGTGATCTCCATCTTTGATGCGCACTGGATGGTATGCGTTTGGTAGGTCCAGTTTTGTAAAGATTCAGCCAGGTTCAGCAGCTAAAGATGTATCCAGACAGCTCATAGTTAAAGGCACTCAAAAATGGGTCTCAGAAATGAAGTTCATTGAGTTTATTTCTTTTAGAAGGGACAAATCCACCGTCTCTCAAGCACATAGCTGCAGGAAGGAGGTTGGTCAGGTAATCAAGTCCTCTGTTCGCCACATGCCAAAGTCCACCATACTGATTTTCCACTCCAGCTTTCACACAAAAACCTCTGCAGAAGGGATGAGGAGTAAAAAGAAGGCAAGCATGACAACAGGTAAACAGACTTAGAGCATGTGGGTGACTAACTACCACAACAGGTTCAACGCTCAGGCAAAGACTGAAGGAGCTTCCCCAGATTTTAAAGGAGCCTGTTGATTACCAGATGATTAGCAGGGGGTGATTATCCTAGGTGTGTGTGGCAGGAAGGCGGGGATCCCGGAGGCCACTGTAAAGTAAGGAGGGGTCATGCTTTCACACATGAACAAACACACACACAGACTCATGGAGAAAATGAGAGAGGCAGAGAAAAGGGCATTACAGCACAGGATGGCACCATAACAGAGAAGCTCTGCTCCTTTTTACTGATGATTCTCATTATTGCTCTAAATTCATTATTATCAGGAAGTCCTAAAATCTCCCTGAAAAGCCTTCAGTTAATCCAAAATGCTGCAGCAAGAGTCCTGACAGGGACTAGAAAGAGAGCAGATTTCTCCTGTTTTGGCTTCATGTTAAATCCAGAATTCAAAATCCTGCTCCTCATATACAAGGTCTTAAATAATCAGGCCCCATCTTATCTTAATGACCTTGTAGTACCATATCACCCTATCCGGTTGTTCAGTCTGACGTCACTAGCCGTGTCTGGACCTAAACTCTGCTGCAGGTCCATATATCAAACGATCACTGTGGCATTACTGAGAGTTGAAAAACTGTCTAAAGTCTTTCATCTTTAATAAAATGATCAGCATTCTGCTCTACCAGGTGTAACAATTGAGTTTAACATCCAGGCACCCATGAAAACGGAATTTATGACATTTAACGGAGTTAGAAGTTAGCAGGAAGTTAGCTCGCTAGCTTCTATCTAAATACAATATAGCATGTCCTGACTGCGGGGTATTGGAAACAAATGAAAACATACAGCTCTGTTATCACTTCCAGCATAAATGAAGACAGAAAACTAAACAGCAGTGACGTTTGTAGGGTTACTGAAGTTGGGCTAGCTGGTATATAATGATGTGCTACGTGACCGCTAGCGACACAGCTATGTTAGCATAATATAAACAAGCTAACTTTTTTTCCACTCGATAAAAGTTAACGTGAGTGTTCTCGGTGGTCAGGAACAAATGTAATCGCATGGCAGGATGCTGTAAAAGGACCAAACTTCAGCCAGGAGAACAACTGAGATAATCCATCCACAATACGAGGTTAGTCATTCATATACTGCTGCATGGGCTGGGCTGTGGCTACACCCTAAGGTTTTAAAAACTGAGCTTAAATAAATGATTAGCGGTAATAAAAGCCGAGGGAGGTCAACAGTGATCACCGACTGTTTTAGGAGCTTTTTGAGATCAAATATAAGAAAATACAAAACATTAAACATGTTAACAACACAAAAGGCACATTAAACACAGACTACTTTAGGCTTGGAAGTAGGATTCGTCGCGTCATCACTGAACAACCGGATTAGAGCACTTCGCTCTCGCACTGTGGGGTGCCACAAGTCATTCGGCGACGGACCGGCCAGCGGAACACGGCGTCCCGATGGCAGGAATAGCGACAGTGGGAGGTGACACGTGAAATCCACAGCAGGGCAGGGGTGTGTCTCTGCCTGCATCTGGCGGTGCTATGAGGGAGGCCGTGTTCAGGTGTGTGGCTGGACTGTGCAGTGACGCGCTGTCAGGAGGAGACAGGTCTGCGACAGGAGCCTCCTCCTTGGTTTTTTGGCGTGATTTCCATCCCGGAAGAGGAATTCCTCTCCTGGGTTTTTTTTCTTTTTTTTTCAGATTTACCCGAGTGTGGTTGGACTGTGGGATTACGGGACTGTGGGGGAAATTTTAGTGTATGGGAAACATTGTAGCATTTTTTTGCATAGTGTATATTTATTTCTGCCGGCAGGGTTTGTAGTGCATTGAGAACGTTCTTTTTATTGTATAGGGTATTTTGAAATTGTATTTGTAATTCTGGTTTTGCCTTTTTCCATGGAAATAAATGGTGTGTTTAAGGCTGATTTAGTCTCTGTGCCCTGAGCGCTGACCCACTCAGTCCCCTTCTTCTTGTATGTGAATGGACTTTGTGGTGAAGATTTAGATCCACCAGTTTTAGCAGCTACATTTGTCCCTGTCTGATCCTGGTTCTGTTTGAGGTCTCTTCTTGTTAACACAAGTGTTGGTAAAAGGTTGTGTCAGAACATGTTCTTCATCTGCCTGCCATCATCTCACATTTAGCGGGAGCTTCTCTGTGATTCACACCGATCTGAGACCTGATGCCAAATCCTCTTTTTGTGGTTCGATTTAAAGTGTCTGTGTTGCATGTTGTTATCATGTGGCAGCAGATCTAAAGACAAAGGCAGCGACTGAGCTATAAAGATCATGATTGGAAAGAGGAAAAGAAGACGAGTGAGTAAGTCTCCTAAAATGGCAGTGCTGGCTGTAGTCACTTATCAGTCTGTCCTTTGTTTCTGACTCACTTTGGCTGTTTTTCTCCAATTAGATTTAAATATTTGCATTTCTGTGTGACTTCTCCTCATCGATGTGTTTCTACTGTGTCTTCATACTCATATGTTAAACTCGACACCTTCCTCTTCTTCCTCATTACTGATGGGATTTCCGGCTCTTTTTAGAGAGCCAGCTCTTTCGGCTCCCAACTGGATCTTCAGGTTGTTTTGTTGCTTTAATTAATGTATTATCAACGGACGAGCCCCCATTTATGTTACGTTCTAGGTCTAGGCGTGTCCTGAACGCAACAAAACATTGGCCCACCACACTCCACCCAAGCAAGAACACAAACAACAATCTCTTTTAAAAATGCTAAGCAGCCATTTATTTGCTTCAGCAGTGAGCAGTGCCAAAAATAACAAACAAAACTCCCTAATGGTCCCTATGCTCACATAACAGTCACGCCTAACACAAAACACTGACAACATTGGATCGTAACAAACAATATAAAATTATGCACAAAAAGAATTACTAATGTAAAAAAAAACATGGTTTTATTTATATATGTTTATATATAAATATATGCGGTGGTCCCTAGAGACAAAGCGCGTACAAACTCCAAAACACATTTCTAGCATTAACTGAACTTCAAAACAGAGCTACTACATCACTTAAATTACACAATTGAAAGCATATGTGTATGGTTTGTTTATTTATACAAAAGCTCTCATATATATTCAAATAGTTAAAAAAAAATGTTCATTTACCTGTTACTGCCACACACCAAATCCGGTCAGTGGTACTTGCTGGCTTGTGTAGCCACTCGGTAACAAAAGCTCAACACTGCGCCCTAGCATCCTGGAGCACTTCTGTTGTGTTTTGTACGTGTTGTGGAGTTTCTACGTGTTTCGGAGTTTGTCCCTCCCGCTCTGTTCCTGTGCTACTGCGAGTGTAACTACCGCCCCTCCCCCCTCTGCTCAGGTCAAGCACAAGGCTCGCGTGCAGAGTGAAGCGGGAAAAAAGGGCGAGAGAAAGAAAACAAACCATGGCTCCCAAAAAGGAGCCGGCTTGCGTCGTTCACTTCAAAGATCCGGCTCTAAGAGCCGTTTCGTTCACAACCGACACATCACTATTCCTCATCTCTAACCTCCTTTATTCTTCCCCTGCAGTGCTATGCTGAATCCAAGAATAAGGATGCATCTTTATGTAAAAGAGACCAACTGTCACGGTCTGGGTGGCAGACCGTGGGGGATGTTGGAGAAAGGACCCAAACGCTGGACTTAGTGGAATGAGCAGTGGGTTTATTTACAGTGAGGTAAATGTACACCACACATTAAATCTCCAAAAGTGCTCCTTCGACTCCCGTGACGTGTCTTCTCCTAAGTGCTGGTATTTCGTGCTCTCTGCCCCTGTGCCTTCGCACACCCCGTGTGTCTTGCAGTCCTGTGTTCCGCTGTCCTCCTGAGGAAAAACAACAGACACAGCCGTTATGGCACCAACTCCAGCAGGCATACACTGAACAGCACTTTAAACACTGACATGGAGTCTAACTCAACGATCCTGCGCCGGAGGAAGCTCCATCGCTCTGTAAAGTAGCTCCCCCGACGAGCCCGATCAGAAACAGGTGTGTGAGAACCTAGGCGTGACCGGCAGCCGGCAGGGCCACGCCCATCAGGCCTGCAGGTGGCTGTCCTTCATCCTTCAGTCACACCCGCAGACACACACACACACACACACACACACACACACACACACACACACACACACACACACACACACACACACACACACACACACACCAGCATGGAACACAAGAGCACAGTGCAGCAAACATACATCCAATACACTAATAACAATAATAATAACAACAATAACAATAACAATTACGGTCCACACTGTTCACGAACCCCGAGTCCCCGGAACCGGGTCCGTGACACCAACAGGAACAAATCAGTCGTATTTCTCCACCTTTGCTCAGTTAACTTAGTAGGTTAGTAGTTTCTCCGGGTTCACAGCCACAGTTATTTCTCAGCTGGAAACAGCTGCGGTCGTGTTAAGAACTCAAGTTAATGTATTTCATTGAATGGTTATTTATGTTAGACCCTGGCCTAAAGGGAACATCTAAACAGCTTAAAGCTTTCGTCTCTCCTCAGCACTAGGGCTGGGTATCGTCACTGATTTCTAGAATCGATTCGATTCCGATCCACAAGGTCCCGAATCGATTCGATTCAATTCGATTTAAATCTGGGAAATTTTGCTTCAGACAGTCAGAAATATTATAATTCAGATCTGTACATTTACATATTTTTGTATCTATAAAAAGGAAGCTGACACTCGCAAGACTTTATCAAAGGTGTGAGCATCACAGCAGATGCCTTTGTGTCAAAGTAGCTGAAGATAAAACACAGAAAAACATGAAGGTGATTTTCCTGGCCTGGATTTTATAAAAATATTCTGCAGTACATCAAAAATGAAAGAAAACCATTAATCAACATATGAACATCACCTCTGAAGTTACAGCGGTTTTATTAGAGACACGGCTGAGCGTTTTGCATAATTTCCAAAAGTTTACATTTGTTCAGAAACCTGTTGAACGGAAGAAATGAGGCTTTCTGTTTGGAAGTAAGTAAAAGGAAAAAAAACAGCGGCTGACAGCCTGTAAACAACAGTAGACTTGTGCGTAACAAGCAAGCGAATAATGCAGAAAACAGATTTTTAGACGGGAAACTGTTCTTGAAGTACAGAGAGAGAGAGGGAGCTGTGCATGAAGTGTGGTGGAAGCAAAACAGCAAAATTCAGAGTGAAATCATGACGATGTTTATGTGAAGCATAGTTTGGATCTTCTTTTGCTGCTGGTTCGGTCAATATTGTTTGGAGAGAAATTAAACCTGCAGCTTCAGAATTGGTGCAAAAAGGGCGTAAACACAAAGCTCGACCCGCCGAAACATCAGAATCAGCGAGCTGTCGGCTTTCAGCCCCGACCGTGTCCGTGCAGTCGGATGAGAAAGGCGCTTTGTGTTTACGTCTTTGGGCAGGACCCGTGTTCCTGCTCTTATTTACTGTCTTAGCTGTTTGGTGGTTGTTGAAATTTTAAAGGTTTAACCTGAGATTCTGGCGTTTCAGGCAAAATAAATTAATATTAAAAAATCGATTCAGGATTTTAATGAATCGATATCACGTTATCCAAGCCAGAATCAATTTTAATCGATAAATCGATTATAAAAACCCACCCCTACTCAGCACCGGGGATTCAAAGGGTGGACAAACAGCCTTCGCACCTTCACAGCTACTGATGTCATATTCACAAACACTACTTAAAACTACTTTTCTCATCATCAACCCTTTGATTTTATTCTTATTACTACCACCATTGTCCTTGGTTTTTGGGTGGTGAAGGATTTGGTGTCTTGTCCTTTTGTATACTGTTTAGTCTGCGCGCTGAGTTTTCGGTTTTGACTTATGCAGTTTGACTTTTGAGCCTTTTATTAACATCAAGTCTGAGTATTAATGGAATTTGTTTTTCTGTGTTTGGTTGCTTTGGTTACTTTCCCAGCCTTCCCTAGCGTTCCTTTTCCAAGTTTCTCTATGTTGAGCTTTTGTTCAGCATTTCTGCGATGTGTTACTTCCTGTTTTAAGTTTTATTTTCTCCCAGTATTTAAGCCCCAATCTTAGTGTTTGTCATTGGCTGTTGTCTCTTCTCCCAGTTGGATTTGATTTTTGTGGTTTTGGAGTGCTATCTAACTACCATTGAACATGCACAGTATGTTGGATCAGTCTTCCTCTGGAATGTGCTGATTACGGCACCCGCTTCAGTGTTTTTTTCCAAGTTTGTCAGAGTTAAAATGAGCTTCTTGATGTCTGAGCTCAGTTGATACTTTACTTTATGTTATATGTCTCTATTTTCAAGTTGAGTAAAATATGACTGCCTCTCCCTCAGTCTGGTTCTACCAGAGGTTTCCTCCTATTAAAACAGAGTTTTTCCTTCCCACTGTTGCCAAGTGCTTGCTCATCTCGATTCATCTGATTGTTGGTCTTGTGTCTGTTTTATTCTCCCGTCTTTAACTTAAAATATAGCGTGCCCTGAGATGACTGGTGTTGTGATTTGGTGCTACATAAATAAAATTTGAATTGAACTGAATGTTCATTTTTGCAATTAGGGTACCATTAGAGAAAGCAGGAAGGATTTAAGGTGGGTCAGCACACACACTGACTAGTTGCTGCTGTATGGGTGTGATGGTTTCCTTCAGGCTACTTCCACACTGGCCCGGATAGATTTGAAAACTGCGTTTTCATCTGAAAACTCTCCGCGTCCACACTATCGTTTTCATCTGTTTTCACAGAGTTGTGCGTCCACACTGAAATGGCCGAAAACGCTTACGTTCCAGTCGTGCGCATGCATGAAACGCAAGACAATTCGACCTGCCTCATTTCTGTCTGCCGCTTATTTACTTTTGGGCTCTTTGAAACATGGCAGAGATTTTTAAAATGGAGTAACAATGAGGTGGAGTTTGTCAGTCAGGTCCACCCCTCACTCACCCCAGTGTTTATCATACCGGGAAGGCGATGAAGAAAACACTCATCCTAATGGGACTTCCCCTTACTCTTGACATTGGATGGCATGACCACAACGTGTGCACATGAAACTACAGTTGTGGATGCAGTGTGTGTGAGAGAGAGAGAGAGACTTGTCTGTTTTGCCTATTAGAAAAGATAAATCATCCGTCCTATCTCCTCCAGCCTGTATCTGATTGTGTGATGGAGTGCGAGCTGAACATTGTGGCGGGAATACTAAACAGAGCGTTGTGACTGATGAGGACAACAAGGACAAAGAGGAGGAGGGTCAAACAGGATGATAATGGAAGTGTGAGCGTCGACACCTGTATGTAAACATAAAGCAGCATCAGACTGATGACCATGCTCCATCTGTACTCCCTCTGTTCAGTTTTTTCTTGTTGGGTTTAAACAACAGCAGAGAGACAGAAAACATGCCACGCCGAACAGAACATGCACACTGAGCCAGCACCTATTGATTTCAGCTGTCTGCTGTTTTGTGTGCAAAGACAACCTGACTTCAGGACAATCGATGCTAGCGTCATGCTTTGTTTACAATATTGGGCTGCCATTGTTAGTTCACTTTCAGATTCAGTTTTCATTGTTTAAAAATATTTAGTTATTTTCACCAGAAATGTTCATCAATCAAGCGTTCAGTTTACCTTACCTGGTATAAACTTACCATGGCCCCAACCTGTCACCAGGGGGCCCGAAGAGTAGACATGGTCCCGAACTCCTGTAGGCCGACCACCCACAGGAGACACCTTAGGTACTGGACTCTTCTCCAATCTGATATTGTCCTCGGTGAGAGGCAGCGTGCAGGGTTAGGTATTCTTGTGTACCATCTGCTTGCTGCCAGTACATTGGAGTTTCACTGATGAATAAAAGTCACTCTTCCCTGCACCTTTTGTAATAATGCCATCAGGTCTGCAGCCATATGTTAAGGACACTCGGATGACGAGAGGAGCTGAGCTGTCAACCTATCACCACCTGGTGGTGGGTTGGATCAGCTGCTGGGGGAGGATCCTGGGCAAACCTAACGTGTTTTAAGGGTTACAGTGGAACTGGGAATCCCCTGGCACTGAGTTCCTGGTCTGGGAGATCTTCATCTCCCACTTCCTGCAGAACTTTGGCAAAAATCTGAGGGAGTGTGAGTAGAGGATGTTCCACACCTCAATAGCTGAGGCTACTGCAAGGAGTTGTGGCTGCAAGGTGGCTGGTGTCTGCCATGGTGGTAATTCCCAAAGCAGATGGTGGACACCAGAGGCGAAGGGAACCATTAAGCTGAAGAAGGAGTCCTGTTGGGTCCTAGCCTGTGGGACAACGGAGACATCTGATAGGTCCCTGAGGTAGTCATGGTCCCTATGGTCCCTATAGTAGACAAGAACCACCCTGAGCTCCTGTAGACTCTGAATGTTGTAGGACTGTCTTAGTTGACACGCCTTTGTTAAGGTGAAACAACAAGGAGGTTTTCATCCTGAAAATTGAATATCACAGAGATTATAGATATATATGCACCATAACAACCATCCTCTGAGAGGATGTGCAGATGGCATGGATGTGTAACTATTGCAGTGTGTTCTGTGCATTAGATGGAGGAGTTGTACAGGGAGATTCATTCACTGGTGCATTATGGGTAATCTCAGTCTCTAACTGAGTATGCTCCTGTGACTAGCCAGCACGTCATGGAGTGGGTGGGAGGTGTTATCCAACATTGTCTTTATCTTGGACAACATCCACCTCTCAGACACCACCCTAAGGGAGTCCACCTCCATCCCCACAACATTGCTGGCCTTGCAGATCAGTTTATTGAGTCTGTTGGCATCTGTGACCCTCAGCCTGCTGCCCCAGCATGCAACAGTGTAGAGGATAGTACTGGCCACAACAGACTCATAGAAAATCCTGAGCATTGTCCGACAGATGTTGACGGACCTCAGAGTCGACTCTGGCCCTTCCTGTAAAGTGCAGTAGTGTTTTTAACCCAGTCCAGTTTATTGTCTATGTGTACTCCAAGGTATTTATAGTCCTCCACAATGTCCACATCGACCCCCTGGATTGAAACAGGGGTCACAGGTTTCCTGGTCCTCCTAAAGTCCACAATCAGTTCTTTGGTCTTCGCCACACTGAGCTATAGGTGATTCTGCTCGCGCCACGTGACAAAGGAGTCGACCACAGCCCGGTACTCTGACTCATCACCCCTGCTGATGCATCCAACCACCGCAGAGTCATTAGAAACCTTTTGGAGATGGCAGGTCTCTGTGCAGTGGCAGAAGTCTGTGGTGTAGAGGGTGAAGAGGAAGGGAGAGAGTATGGTCCCTTGTGGTGCCCTTGTGTTGCGGATTACCTTGTCAGACACACAATGTTGACGCACATATTGTGGTTTTCCTGTCAGGTAATCAGCAATCAGTTTAATGAGGACCTCAGCCCAGTCAGCTCCTGCTGTTAATGTGTGAATGTCTTCAATGATTTACAATGTTTCAGTCAAATTCTTCAAAATCAATACGGAGGCGAATTGCCTCATTTAACTCCTAGAGTAGAGTTGAACAGGCACATTTCACACAGGCGGTCACAAAGCACTGTACACAAAATATTTTGGCACCTTGTCAAAAATGTAATCTGATTTTCTACAATTATCTCTAAGGAGCTTGGAAAGAAAAGCGTCTGGACTTCTTTAAGTTACTTGACGACGTTTCACCTCTCATCCGAGAAGCTTCTTCAGTTCTAGGGTCAAATGGCGGAGAGTCCCAGATTTAAATCCCGTGGGAGTTTCCCCACAAAGAGGTACAACAGGACCCCCTGATGATCCTCTACCTAATCACACGAGCCAAGGTGTGAAAATGGGTGTGGGTCACAATCAGCCAGGGTTTCGGGTGAGCTCATTGTAAGGAGCAAAATATTACAGAGACATGGTAAAAGAGAAAAGATGACTAAATATTAGGGGTGCAACGATACACAAAATTCACGGTTCGGTTCGGTTCGATACTTTGGTGTCACGGTTCGATATTTTTTCGATACAAAAAAAATGTTCATGCCTTTTTAATTTGTCATTTATTAAAATTATAAATATATATTTTAACTCAAAAGTACAGTTTTTAAATTTAACCCTAACCCTTGTGCGTGTTTTTTATTTTGACAGCGAATGCGCACCTGCGGACCACTTATGTGCAGCCCTGGTTATTTAGCTCGTCATATTGCAGCCACAGAAATTCTTCTGTCCATGAAACCATAAAGCTGCACTTTCTTTTTGCCTTATAGTCTGATTTGTCATAACTTCTCCGTTTTGTGGTAAGCTTTTCTTTGGCTGTCACTTCTTCACCCTGACCTGTCTTATTTGGCTCAGCAGAACTAAAATATATATCCTGCTGCTTTTACACACGCACTCACATAAGCTCAGCGATTCTCTGCGCGATCAACCTCTCACATGTTTAAGCTTGCTGCGGGAGATTTCACTTGTCATGTTTGCATAGTAAGCTACCAATTAATAAGACGATGTCAGAGGAATTGGTGCACAAATTATCATCACTCACAGATCAGTGCTGTCATTGCAAAGTGAAAGCAAAAAAACAAGCGCAAATTCAAACGCGATTTCAATATGTCACATATTGACAGTGGCTCACCGATGCCAATGACATAATTACCCAGCTACATTTCTGAAAGAATGCAAAAGCATTGACATATATTTTTCCTTCCTACGATAGCCCGACGGGCAGGGCAGAGATAGATTTTGGTAGCCCGACTGAAAAAATCGCTAGCTCCAGGACGTCGGGCTAGCGATATTGCGAGCCCTGTATCTGATTGAGGAATCACTCATCTTTGGAAAAGAGAGTTTATTACAGAGAAATGGCTCTTTCCAAAATAAAAGCTATACTATCCGCTTCTTCTGGGCTATATTCTCAGCAGCATAAGGAGAATCATGTGCTAACAGCTGTCTAAATGACTCGGCTAAAGTTAGTAGCATGCTTGTTGTTTTTGTCTTTGCACTAGGATGATGTCGGCGTAAATGTGCAGACTAAAGCTTTCTTGGCTGCTGCCTCAAAGCACACTGTGCGCTGTCTATCTTGCGTGCTGCACAATATCGTTTATTATTTAGTAAATATTGATATCTATGACTAGCTAGTTTATTGTGATGGTGCTTTGTTTTCTCTATTATTATGTTGCTCTTTGTTGTTTGCTGTCTCCTCTGTTTGTTTTTTTTGTTTGTTTGTTTTTTTTCTCCATACAGGTGACCCAGGAGTTCTTTTTTTTTTTTTTTCTCTCTCTTCCCCCCCCTTCTCACCGTCTCTTCTCCCCTTTGGTTTTCTTTCTTTCTCTCCCCCTCTTTCTCTCATTCATTCCCCCTGTCCTATTTATTAAAAAAAAAAAATAATAAAATAAAAAATGACAAAGGATGAACTGAAGCTCTGCCATCACGTAATGTCGCATACTGCTGTTTCTGATGTCATTTAAAAATAAAAAAAATAAAAAAAATAAAAAATAAAGTTAGTAGCATGCTTGTTGTTTTTGTCTTTGCACTAGGATGATGTCGGCGTAAATGTGCAGTCATATTCGTTGTGTTCCCACTAGTGCTTTCAGGTTAATCTCGTTGAAATGACCTTAACGCCACAACACAGCAAATCTCCGTTAACGAGCTACCGCCGATCGCCCTGTGCATGGGGCTAGACGGCCAACACGTTAACGAGCTAACTGCGCTAACACACTAGTTCCCACCCATGTAATTGAGCATTGCATGGCACATCCAACATACTGTTTTACTTTAGTGCATGACTCGACTACTCCACCTAGGCTGCACTGTCGAGCCTAGGCGGAGTAGTCAAACGCAGATTCACTGAGCGCTCAACACAGACAGCATCGTCAGAAGGAAAGTTGATAAAATAAATTAAAAATTTTGTATTGTTCGATACATATGCGTACCGAACCGAAAGCACTGTATCGAACGGTTCAATATCGATACGAATATCGTTGCACCCCTACTAAATACACTCAACAAAAATATAAACGCAACACCTTTGTTACTGCTCGCATTCCCCATGGGATGGACGTAGAGACCTAAAATTCATTCCAGATACACAATATAACCATCCCTCCCAAACAGTGGTCACAAATCAGTCCAAATGTGTGGTAGTGGGCACATCTGCTATATTGAGATAATCCATCCCACCTCACAGGTGTGCCACATCAGGATGCTGATCTGACATCATGAGTAGTGCACAGGTGTACCTCAGACTGCCCACAACAAAAGGCCACCCTGGAATGTGCAGTTTTGTCTCACAGCAAAATGCCACAGATGCCACAAGCAATGAGGGAGCGTGCAATTGGCATGCTGACAGCAGGAATGTCAACCAGATCTGTCGCCCGTGCATTGAATGTTCATTTCTCAACCATAAGCCGTCTCCACAGGCGTTTCAGAGAATATGGCAGCACATCCAACCGGCCTCACAACCGCAGACCTCGTGTAACCACACCAGCCCAGGACCTCCACATCCAACAGGTTCACCTCCAAGATCGTCTGAGTCCAGCCACCCAGACAGCTGCTGGAACAATTGGTTTGCACAACCAAACAATTTCTGCACAAACTGTCAGAAACCGTCTCAGGGACGCTCAACTGCATGCCCGTCGTCCTCATCGGGGTCTTGACCTGACTCCAGCTCGTCGCCGTAACAGACTTGTGTGGGCAAATGCTCACATTCGATGGCGTCTGGCACGTTGGAGAGGTGTGCGCTTCACGGATGAATCATGGTTCACATTGTTCAGGGCAGATGGCAGCTGAGAATGTCCCAGTTCTTGCATGGCCAGCATACTCACCGGACATGTCACCCATTGAGCATGTTCGGGATGTGCTTGACCGGCGTATACGACAGCGTGTACCAGTTCCCACGAATATCCAACAACCTCGCACAGCCATTGAAGTGGAGTGGACCAACATTCCACAGGCCACAATTGACAATCTGATAGACTCCATGCGACGATGTGTTGCACTGCATGAGGCAAATGGTGGTCACACCAGATACTGACCGGTTCTGGGTCCCCAGACCCCCAATAGTGCAAAAAACTGCACATTCCAGGGTGGCCTTTTGTTGTGGGCAGTCTGAGGTACACCTGTGCACTACTCATGATGTCAGATCAGCATCCTGATGTGGCACACCTGTGAGGTGGGATGGATTATCTCAATATAGCAGATGTGCCCACTACCACACATTTGGACTGATTTGTGACCACTGTTTGGGAGGGATGGTTATATTGTGTATCTGGAATGAATTTTAGGTCTCTACGTCCATCCCATGGGGAATGGGAGCAGTAACAAAGGTGTTGCGTTTATATTTTTGTTGAGTGTATATATGTATCTATAAATATAAATATATGTACACTAGTGATTAAATAAGAAAATCTTGAAAAGAAATATGATGGGAGGGCAGGTGGGATATTGCCAGTGTTGGGTAAGTTACTTTAAAATAGTAACTTAGTTACATTACTAGTTACTTCTCTCAAAAATAACTCAGGTACTTCAAGTTACTCGTTACTTTCAAAGTAACTAGTTACTAGGGAAAGTAACTTTGGCTTTACTCAGACTTCTCTTGTTAATGTGTTGCTTCCATAACTTTGCAGTCTTCTAGCTTGCTTACTTGCCACAGTGCACTGTGCCACCTACCAATAGAAAGGAAAAGATAATGTGCACATTTCCACGAGAGAAATCCCACGCCTGGACTGCTGCCATGATTCTAGCCTGCGTCACAGCGTCATGTGTGCTTTTTACATCCAACACAAAAACTGCAGTCGTGGTGCTTTGATTGTACTCAGAACTCGGAAATTCTGCCTTCTGAATAGGAAGATGTAGGTAACAGCAGACTGCAGCTGAGCTGCATACAGGGCTGGACTGGGACAGAAAATCGGCCCGGGCATTTTTACTAGAGACCGGCCCACCATTATAGGAAAAATCATAAAGCCTTTAAATGAAAACAAACACTGTTGTGACAGTGATGTGCACTGTTCTGATGGTATATATGTATCAATCTATCAATTGTTTGTTGTAAGATTCAGATAATTATTTTTTAAAAGCTAGACATTTTAAATGAGAATAAGAAAGAAAAGTCTTTCTTTGTGCCCCCCTCTCCCTGTTAATGCCCTACATGCCCCCCTGGCCACACTTTGCTAGACCCGCCCCTGCACAGTTACCAGCTGTCAGCTACCTAAAAAAGGATCCTGGTGTTATTTGTCTCTCAGAAACAGTTCATAACTTCAACTCCTTCATGTCACCTAAAAGGTAAACCTGTTTCTCCATCACAGCTCTGATGATTCAGTAAGGACATCTCCTGGTTTCATCTTCATGTTTCCCTCTCACCACATATCCAAACCGACATCATGACCAGCAGCTTTACAGCTGTGGCTCCAGCAAACATCAGCTGATAGTAGAAATTAATATTAAATAAATTCTAACAACAGCTGATCAAGCTTAAACGTGCTGCTGTTGTTTAGCGCAACATCCGCTGGTTTCCTCTTTCTGGCACAAAGTGAGCGATAAACAAACAAGAGAGCCGATCAGCTGATCATTGATCAGTTTCATGACTGAAGTAGAAACAGGAGAGGGAGGGGAGAGGATGAGAGAAGAAGAGGCAGCTGTGCAGCAAAGACACAGAATAACTCCAGCTTTGTGTCTTTTCCATTGTAGCTGAATTACGGGACAAACTGTTCCTTTTCACCTCAATAAGAAACACGTAATATTTTCTCTGAATACCAGACGGGACAGTTGGCAACTCTAATAACTTATGAACAAAATAAAGTTCAACATCAGTAACACAGCACCACCCAGCTGTATAGAAACTCCGTCATGCTAGCTAGCACGCAGTACGGAAAAAGTCAGCACAACGAAAATAAACTCCACCTAAGCTTGGTATCTGACCCAGAGAGACTGCAGGTCATAACTTCTTACCTGAAGTTCAGTTCACACTTGGACCGGCGGCCGCCTCGGGTCTCTTTTCCTTCTGCGTCCCCTTTCCCTCCTCCACCTGCTGGCCTCCACCACTTGCTAATGTTACTGAATCTGTGGAAGCTCCGCGATGCCACCACACGAAGTAACGAGTAACGACCCTATCTAAATTCAAGTAATGAGTAACGCGTTCCTGGTTTTGGCATAATAACTAGTTACCGTGCTCGTTACCACAATAATAACGTAGTTACTGTAACGCGTTACTTAATAACGTGTTAGTCCCAACACTGGATATTGCACAGGAATGAGCAGCAGAAAATTACAGTATTGCACATAAATATCAATAACAATAAAGTGGAGTGACCAGTGCAGATTAAACAGAGTACTTGTGAAGCTGCAGGGTAGCTTCTGAGTGCTGTGTTGTGTGTGTTTAAGTGTTGTGGTTGAGGTGTCGTATGGCTTGGTGGTAAAAACTGTTTTTAAGTCTTGTAGTCCGAGCAGACAGGCTCCTGTAACATCTGCCAAATGGTAACAAGGAGAACAGCTGATGTGCTGGGTGGCTGTGGTCCTTGATGATGCTGTGTGCTTTACGGAGGCATCGCTGGAGATAAATGTCCTGAATGGCAGGAAGCCTCGTGCCAGTGATGTGCTCTGCTGCCTTCACCACCCTCTGTAGTGATTTACGGCTGCTGGCAGAGCAGCTTCCGTACCAAACTGTGATGCAGCTCATCAGCAAGCTCTCAATTGCACACCTGTAGAAATGTGAGGCAATGTTGGCGTTCATGCCAAACTTCCTCAGCCTCCTCAGGAAGTAAAGCCGCTGGCGAGCTTTCCTGATAGCAGTGTCTGTGTGAAGGGTCCAGGAGAAGTCCTCAGTGATGTTGACTCCAAGGAATTTGAAGCTGCTGACCCTTTCGACCTTGACACCGTTGATGTGGATGGGCTGGTGTTCTCTGACTGGTCGTTTCGGGAGTCCACTATCATCTCTCTAGTTTTGCTGATGTAGCTTTTTGTAGCTGCTTGTGGGGTCTCGCTTTAAGGCTTCGTAGGTAGGTATTGTTGTTACTGAGCAGAGTAGTGATCTTTAAACCTAAAGAAGTCCAGATGCTTTTCTTTCCAAGCTCCTTATGACCTGGATGACTGAGAACCTTCACAGACATACAATTATGTCAAATAATTTGTTTTAAATAGCAACTTTGAAATGAGCCCATCGTTGGCATCAAGACTCTGTTTCTTCAGTATTCAAGTTTAAAATAGGATGAAAAAAATGGTAGATGGCCTGTATTTGTATAGCGCTTTACTAGTCCCTAAGGACCCCAAAGCGTTTTACACATCCAGTCATCCACCCATTCACACACACATTCACACACTGGTGATGGCAGCTACATTGTAGCCACAGACACAATGAAACACGACCTTACCTCAGTGAACTGTTGATGTTGGATAGCAATGTGGGACAGATGCTGGTAAGAGTCTCTGACAGGACAGAAGGAGGTAATATATCTAAAGAGCATGATGAGGATTTCTTTTCACCCAGTTAAGTCAAGTGTAACTGTAGTAGTAAATGACCCAGGAGACTAACGACCATCTTCATAAGAGGAGGCACTTGAAGAGAATTTGGATCTCAAGTCCATCACCTTATTCACAAAGTGATTGAGAAAAGTATTACAATCTTCATCAGGAAGTAACAGCTTGAGGAGAAACAATACAGTTGATGGTATCAAATAGTACTCTTGGATTATTCTTATGAAGTAAGAGGATCTAGAAATTTTCCAAATAAATTATTTAAAATAACAGGTTGATTGTGCAGTATGCAAGCAGAGCAAAGGCCCAGGTCCTCTGTTTAAGGTACAGATAAATGGGAGCCATGATAAGCTGCTGTATGAGTGGGATTACAGCTGTTGGCATCACAGGCCCCCATTTAGGGCCTGCTGAGCGCCCTGAGTTTGTCTGATAAATACAAACAGAAAGTTGTTCACTACGCTTTGCATCACTTGACAGTGTGACGAAGACTCTAAACTATGACTGTCAGATATTGTCAAGCCCAGCAGAGTCAGCTGTTTTTCCTTTGCAGCTTGGTGTTGCAGCCGCTGAGCTTTATTTCTCATGATGATGCTGAAATTAGATGCAAATTCTTAGGAAGGAGAACGGAATGAAGACCACAGAGATCAGTGAGATATCACAGAGATGAAGCTTGAGGGCGACAACAATAAAAAAACAATAAAAATGGATGTCCAAAGAGGCGATGCGAGTGTGATGGATGGTTTTTCATAAAATGGACAATGTTGGGTTAGAAGGATGCTCCAGGCAGCAGAGAGAGATGAGCAGAGTGATGGTGGGAGATGAAGATGAAGACTGGCTTCAGTGCTGAAGAAACAAATGTAAAAAAAAAAGACTGATTTTGATGTCCAGGCAGAATTTACTGACAGTCAAAATAAATTAGCTAAAAGTGACAAAAAATAGATATTTTATTTTAGGCAAACTGATTTTTATCTTCTTTACTTTTGTTAACAGCAAACTCAAAATAAGAAATCACCTCAAATACTTTCAAATCAGTTACTAAATAACAAATTACATGAGGACATGCCATGGATGTTTTACATTTCCACTTTATTAAACTTTAATCATCTTATTCTCCATCTCAGACCAAATATGAAATTAACATGAGCTACATTTTCAGTCAGGCATGCATCAGTATGTAAATGTGATAAAGAGCAGAGGACACTCTTCTCCTGCAGTCATGCTTTAACGAGTCTGTACGGACTGTTACTGCGTTCCAACATGACAAACCGCAACTGTGTTCCAGTGCTACGAGTGATTGAATTATTTTTATGGCAGGTTGCTCTCAGGTCTCTAATTAAACAAACTGAATTAATTTTGCTGATTTCTTCCATGCAGGAGGGAGTGCCGCTTCACATCTAACCGGATCATTCACCCCTCGCCACACAGCGTGGCTTCAAGGCCTGAGAAGTTTGTGAGGCTGAAAATTCACAAGCTTGTGTCAAAGCACAGTGAGGTAGAGCACGCTGACAGCAGACACGCGTGCTCCATATCATGTGCCCTATCAGTGTCCCGTTCATGTTAGCTCCTTAGCAGAGCTTGGGAATCGCAGTGCATTCTGGGTAGTCACAGACATGTTTTTCACGCAGAACCAAAACACAGATGGACGCCATCAAGCAATGAGGAGGAAAAGACACCTGAAGGATGAGCAGCTGGATTCAGAGGCAGAGCAGAGTTATCAGGAGGTTTTTAAATCAAATCAAATCAAATCAAATCACTTTTATTGTCACATCACATGTGCAGGTACATTGGTACAGCACATGTGAGTGAAATTCTTGTGTGCGAGCTTCACAAGCAACAGAGTTGTGCAAAATACAATAATATAAACAAGCAAAATATAAGAATGGCTACATCTGAAACTAATAAATATATGTACACAGTGTTGGGGAGTAACGGAATACATGTACCGCCGTTACGTATTTAAAATACAAAATACGAGTAACTGTATTCCGTTACAGTTTAAAAAGGTGGTATTCAGAATACAGTTACTTTGTTGAAATAAATAGATTACACTGCGGTACTTTCCTGTTTCATTTTGTCGCGGGTCAGGACTGTTTGGTTTTGTTTGACAGCTACGTTCTGTAGTTCCAGCCGGCAGCGTTACGGTTGCCATAGTTACAGGGCGACGCGCTCTCTCTCTCTGCGACTGTGTGTTTCCTGGGTGAGAGAGCGCCTTTTCGTTGTTGTTGTTGTTGTTGTGCTAAGCTAACAGGCAGAATACTACAAGCATAGCTCTAAAGAATGTAGCATCATGGGCAGTGTAGTCCGTGTTGCAGGGAGAATGGACTGCCATACACGTTATGGGTCTGTGAGCGCGAGGAGGGAGAAAAAGGGGAGTGGAAAGGTACGAGTTGTCATCGAGGAAAAACGGGAGCTGGAAGCATGTAAATATAATAATAACCACTGCAGCCAAGAAGAGTGCCTGACGAGCCCAATTGTAAGTAAGCTATTAAGACTCGACTGTACGCTGTGTTCGTGTTTTCCTCCGAAACAATGAGTTCTGTTGGAGCAGCCTTTCAACGCCTCTCTCTGTCTCTCGCAAGCAGAGTTGACCCAGACAACAAAGTAAAGCTATTTTTCGGCTACGAGCCTGACACGGAACCGACGTATTAGTCAGAGGTCCCTTTACTACGGGTTCGGAGCCGCGGACCTTCAGTAACAGTAATAAATCACAGCAATAGTACATTCATGTAGTTGTAAAAAGCATGATAATATATTAAGTAATCCAAAGTATTCAGAATACGTTACTCTCATTGAGTAACGTAACGGAATATGTTACAGAATACATTTTGGGGCATGTATTCTGTATTCTGTAATGGAATACATTTTAAAAGTAACCTTCCCAACACTGTATGTACAATATATAATAGTATATGCAAAAAAAAAAATTTTTTTGGATGTGTATACTAAATGTTTTTCTACGTGTGTGTGTGTGTGTGTGTGTACACATATTTTACAAATTAAATAAACAATAAATAAAATATCTAAAAATATACAGAGTTGTGGCGTTACTGTACAGTATGGAGTGCATAATGTTAAAGTTCCAGTAGTGAAGCTGAGGTGTCTATGACGTGTTCAGCAGTCTGATGGCCTGGTGGAAGAAGCTGTCTCTCAGTCTGCTGGTACGGGACCGGATGCTGCAGAACCTCCTTCCTGATGGAAGTAGTCTGAACAGTTTATGGCTGGGGTGACTGGAGTCCTTGATGATCCTCCCCGCTTTCCTCAGGCACCGCTTCCTGTAGATGTCTTGGAGGGAGGGAAGCTCACCTCCAATTATCCGTTCAGAGCACCGCACTACTCGCTGGTCCTGAGGATGCGGGGGTTCATGCCAAATCTTTTCAGTCTCCTGAGAAAGAAGAGGCGCTGCTGCGCCTTCTTCACTGTTTTGTTTGTGTGTACTGACCACGTAAGATCCTCAGCCAGATGTACACCAAGGAACCGGAAGCTGCTCACTCTCTCCACAGCAGCGCCGTTGATGGTGATGGGGGTGTGTACTTCTCTGCACCTCCGGAAGTCCACTATCAACTCCTTTGTCTTTGCGACGTTGAGGGTGGGATGGTTGTCTTGACACCCGTGGGTCAGGGCCCTGACCTCCTCCCTGTAAGCCATCTCATCACCGTTGGTGATAAGACCCACCACTCGTCGTCCACAAACTTCACAATGATGTTGGAGTTGTTAGTGGCTGTGCAGTCGTAGGTGTAGAGTGAGTATAGGAGAGGGCTCAGTACACACCCCTGTGGAGCACCAGTGTTCAGTGTGATGGGGGATGAGGTGATGCTGCCCAGTCTGACCACTTGGCGTCTGTCAGACAGGAAGCTAAGGATCCAGCTGCAGAGGGAGCTGCTCAGTCCTAGATCCTGCAGTTTCCTGTCCAGCTTCGAGGGAACGATGGTATTGAATGCTGAGCTGTAGTCTACAAACAGCATCCTCACATACGTGTCTCTCTTCTCCAGGTGTGACAGGGCAGTGTGTAGTGTCAGGGCTATGGCATCATCAGTGGACCTGTTGTGGCGGTATGCAAACTGTAGAGGGTCCAGTGAGTCGGGTAGTGCAGGGCAGATGAAGTCCCTGACCAGCTTCTCGAAGCATTTGCTTACGATGGGGGTCAGGGCTACAGGTCGCCAGTCGTTCAATGAGGAGGTGGTGGAGGATTTGGGTACAGGGACGATGGTGGCCATTTTGAAGCAGGCTGGGACTACAGACAGAGAGAGGGAAAGGTTGAAGATGTGCGTGAACACTCCAGCCAGCTGAGCCGCGCATGACTTGAGGACGCGGCCGGGAATCCCGTCCGGACCAGTAGCTTTGCGTGCGTTCACCTTCCTGAAGCACTTCCGCACATCCTCCTCAGACACAGTGTGCGCACTGACGTCATCCGCGGTGCGCACACTGTCCGGTCTCATGGTGTTCGCTGTGTCGAATCTAGCGTAGAATACGTTTAGATCCTCACACAGAGAGGCCGTGGTCTGCGGTGTGCTGGGTTTCCCTCTAAAGTCTGCGATCGTGTTTAGTCCCTGCCACATACTCCGAGGGTTGTCAAACTGTTGCTCCACCCTGTCCCTGTACTCACGTTTGGCTGCTTTGATCGTCTTCTGGAGTGGGTAATTTTATCATTATTTATATCATTAGGATGCAGGGTGTAACTGATTTCTGTATTTTTTACATATTAATTGATGGCTGGACTCATATTTATGCTGTTTAAGCTCTGGATAGTTTTGGGGGAGTTTTACAAACCGCCTTTTGTATGTAATCATGATTTTAACTGCATAAAACGAAAAAACTTCAGGAGCTAGAAAAGTTTGAACCACGTGCTGAGAAATGTGTGTGTCCCCAAACAGGGACGTTACCGCAGCTCAGTGAGTGAGTCTTCGCCGCAGTATTCTCCTGAATGACAGGCGTCGCCACTCGGACAAAACTACGATGTCAGCACTGACAGAAGAGCAGAAAAAGTCAAAACTATTTAAATTGTTGCAACACCAATGTGTAGCGTACCCTAGGGGAAATGAATTTAGGCCTCCTGTTTGTGAGGGTCAGTACAGCAAGTATAATGAGCCATGATGAGCTGCTCTTCCTATCATTGCTACCGTGGTGACACTTCCTCAGCAGGATGTGATCATCACATGTGTCTGAAGCATCTTCATTCCAGGAGAGAGAGGCAGCTAAAAGCTACATCCTAGACTATAGAGAACGATAGAGGCCCTAGACGAGGGCCGACGCAGCAGCTGCCTGTGAGCAAATACACACAGTTACAGCAAGGGCCCAAGAACAGATCCTTGAGGAACCCCTGTATCACAGTCTAAATATGGAGATTTAACTCCATCCAACACCACACACTGTTTCCTGTGTGAGAGATATGAGGCAAACCACTGAAGAGCCTGACTGGAGATATTAAACTGAGTCAATCTGGACAACAATATCTGATGGTTTACAGAGTTGAAAGCCTTCTTCAGATCTAAAAATACAGCTCCAACACAGGGACTCTTGTCCAGCAAGCTCTTCAAGTTCTCCACTAACCTACACAGGGCAGTATCTGTGGAGTGATGTGCCCGAAAGCCAAACTGCAATGGATGTAATGAGGGTTGGGTGTTTTCTAGGTGAGCAGTGAGGAGTTTAACCACCCACTTCTCAGCTATTTTAGATACGACCGGGAGTATGCTTATGGGGCGATAATTAGCCATGTCAGTCTTCACACCTGCTTTGAAAATTGGTGTAACTGCAGCAATTTTCCAATCTGTTGGAACAATGGAGTGTTTGAAAGACATATTCAAAACATGAGTTGTTGGACGTACGAGCAGATCCATATGTTCCTTTAGGAAATTTGTGTTAATACCATATACATCAAGTGCTTTTGATTGTTTTAAACCTGTAATTAGTTTAGCAACTTCAGTGTCTGAAATATGAGTGATGGTGAACAAATTTTGACCAGCATCATTTACATTATCAGAGCATACGACTGAGTCAAAGCTCTGACTGATCTCCTTAACAGATGAAATAAAGAAAGTGTTTAAGTTACTGGCAATAGATAGAGGCTCTCTAACAATAGAGTTATTTACATAAAGTTCAATTGTATTTTTACTTTTGTTTGAATGACGGCCTAGTAATTTATTTAAGTGTTGCCAGATCTTTACCATTACCTTTGGCTCTTTCAGTTATATTTATAAAAATTTTTGCTTTGGCCTGTCTCAAACTTCTTGTTACTTTGTTCCGCATTGAAGTAAATCTCTGTCTGTCCAGAGTTAGACCTGTTTTCAGGAACTGCTTTAGTAATTGATCTCTTGTTTTCATTAAATTCTTGCACTCTTTGTTTAACCAGGGCAAATTAGATGTTGTCTTTATTTTTTGTCGACTTCTAATTGAGTATGTTGATATAACATCCTTAACACTGTCAGTGAAGTGACTGCTGCAGAATTGTGGATCATCACTACACAATAAAGGCTCCCAGTTAACTGATGCTAATGGTTCTGCTACATTTTGTCGCTGACTTCTTGGTATGGATTCATAAAAGGATCTCCTATTAGATGAACTTTGAAAGTCATTCTTAACCCGTGATTTTAAAAGTTTTCTAGAAAATAATATAAAATTGTGGTCTGAAATACCAGTGATAAAATTATAAGATTTAATAATTCGCTTGGGCTTATTACTGAAAACCAGATCTATTTTAGTTTTAGAGTGTCTTGTTATTCTTGTGGGTTGTTCAATGTGTTGAGTAAAGTTCAAAGTCTCCATTATGCCCTTGAGTGTTTTTCTGTCCTTTTCACAGTCCCAGTTGACATTAAAATCTCCCATTACAATTATTTCATTAGACTTATTATTTATAGCATGATATTTAAGTAATATCTGTAGTTGTTCATAAAAAATATTCTTTGCGGAAGGAGGGCGATATAAACAGATCAACGTAAATGACATTTACGTTGATGCAATAATCAATAATCAAAAATGCAATAATCCTTTCTGTCATCGTTGTATTTTTACTCAGTTGTATATAGTATTTGTATTTGTATTCTATTTTTATCTTATTGTATATTTATTTTATTTTATTCTACTGTATATAGTATTTTATTTTATTCTATTCTGTACAGTTGTGTACTGTATTTATTCTTATTGTATTCTAATTTTTGCCTCATAACTTTTGCACTGTCCACGTCCTGCTGTGACAAAACAAATTTCCCACGTGTGGGACTAATAAAGGTTATCTTATCTTATCTTATCTTATTTCTGGGGAAAGAGTGATTTTAACAGAAATATGTTCTATTTCAACATCTATTGGTGAACTAAGTAAAGAGCAATCTAGGTGTTTTTTTACATACACAAGTACTGTATTCCTCCTCCTCTTGTTCCAATTCTATCCCTTCTGAATACTGTGCACTCTGGAAAGACAACCGCAGACTCAGGAGAAGAACTTGTGAGCCAAGATTCAGAGATACCAAAAATAGAAATATTGGAATTGCTTAGAATATGTTCCAGTTGCTCATGCTTTGGTAACATACTGCGAATGTTAATGTGTCCACATAGAAGCCCCTTTGGTTTATTTTTAGTGTCCCAGATTACTTTAGCCTGATTAAATGTCTTGCAGATCTTTGTTCCTCTGTAAATTTTAATAGCAGGATTTCTTGTCCTTTTGTTGACAATGCTATGAGCATTTAATGATGAGAAACCCTTTACCGGAGACTGTAGTTTGGGTACAGCAGGTGGGGGCCCAGGCAGCCGAAATGGAGGCCCAGGCAGCCGCGTTGGAGGCTAAGGCAGCCGAGGTGGAGGCCCAGACAGCCGAGGTGGAGACCCAGACAGCCTAGGTGGAGGTCCGAGCAGCTGAGGTGTAGGCCCAGGCAGCTGAGGTGTAGGCCCAGGCAGCCAAGATTGAAACCCAGGCAGCTGAGGTGGAGTTCCAGGCAGCTGAGGTGGAGACCCACGCAGCTGAGGTGGAGACCCAGGCAGCTGAGGTGGAGACCCAGGCAGCTGAGGTGGAGGCCCAGGCAGCTGAGGTGTATGCCCAGGCAGCCAAGATTGAAACCCAGGCAGCCGAGGTGGAGGCCCGAGCAGCTGAGGTGAAAGCCCAGCTAGCTGAAATGTAGGCCCAGGCAGCTGAGGTGGATGCCCAGGCAGCCGAGGTGGATGCCCAGGCAGCTGAGGTGTATGCCCAGGCAGCTGAGGTGGATGCCCAGGCAGCCGAAGTGGATGCCCAGGCAGCTGAGGTGGAAACCCAGGCAGCTGAAATGGAGGCCCAGGCAGCTGAGCTGGAGGCCCAGGCAGCTGAGGTGGAGGCCCAGGCAGGCCTAGGCTAACTAGGCTAATTAGTTGTAGCCAGTCCAAATCACTGATGTTTGAATTAGGTCCAGGATTTAGTTCTAAATCACCAGCCAAAAGTAGCATCAGAACAAGTTTCAGAATCTCCAGCGATAGTTGTGGTATATTTGATTGTTCATGTTTACCTGGGGGTGGTCTAGCATGACCAAAATCCAAGAATCTTGTGAACAAAAGATGTTGACTCCATTTGGCTGGGAAAGTGGTATAATTATTCAGCTTTCTTGGACATGTCAAACTCCACAGAAGATAAAAATGTATAAAAACAAAAAGACAAGTTGATGTCAAGATCCAGGGGTTTTTAGATGGTTTTTAGGTGGGTTTTTTGGCAAACGCACAGGACCTGCCAAGCTGTGTGTCTGCACCCTAGCAGCCATCTTGAGAGTATGTCCAGCCGGCCCTGTATGCTTCAGGAAAAACTGAACAGGATGGAGGTGGACCCCTGCCTGGTCGCTTGGATCTCCGACTACCTCACCGACAGACCACAGTACGTCAGGCTGAAGGACATCACGTCTGACACTGTGGTCAGCAGCACAGGAGCACCACAGGGAACTGTGCTGTCCCCTCTTCTCTTCACCCTGTACACCTCTGACTTCTGCTATAACTCTGAATTATGCCACATTCAGAAGTTTGCAGACGACACAGCCATCATGGGGTGTATCTGGGATGATCAGGAAGAGGAGTACAGAAGTCTGGTGAGGAACTTTGTCGCATGGAGTCACACAAACCACCTGCAGCTCAACACCTCAAAGACTAAGGAACTGGTTGTGGACTTCCGGAGGTCCAGAGAAGGTCCACTGCCGGTTCAGATAGAGGGGGAGGAGGTGGAGGTGGTCAACAAGTACAAGTACCTCGGGCTGTGGGTGGACAATAAACTGGACTGGTCATGCAACACAGAGCACCTGTATAAAAAAGCCCAAAGCCGACTGTACTTCCTCAGGAGGATGAGGTCTTTTAACATCTGCAGGAAGCTCCTGCCACCAGTCGGTGGTTGCTGGAGTACTTTTCTATGCTGTGGTGTGCTGGGGGAGCAGCACAGCAAAGAAGGACTCATGCAGGCTGGAGAAACTGATCAGGAAGGCTAGCTCTGTGGTCGGCATGAAGCTGGACACTCTGGTGACAGTGGCAGAGAAAAGGACACTAAAGAAACTGCTGGACATTATGGACAATGCTGGGCATCCTCTGCACACGGCCATTAACAACCAGAAGAGTCTGTTCAGTGACAGGTTGCTTCTCCCAAAGACAAGAACTAACAGACTTAAAAACTCCTTTGTCCCACACGCCATCAGACTGTTTAACTCCTCTCTGGAGGGGAGAGGGAGGGGAAACAGGAGGACAAAGGAGGGGGGAACAACTAAGCTGTAGTGCCTCTTCACCTCACTGTGCAATACCTTTTGTGCAATACTTTTGTTAATAGTCAACAGTGCAATAGAGCTCAATACTTGAAATGTGCAATTCCCTTGTATTCTTATTCCTATTTATTCTATTTATCCCTTTTGTATATTTTATTCATATATGTCTCTGTGTTTATATATGTGTATATATATAATATTCTGCTCACGTTCTGTAACTTCTGTCGGTGCTGTGCTATTGGAAACCGAATTTCCCAGAGGAACCCACCCGAGGGATTAATAAAGTTTGATCTTATCTTATCTTATCTTATATCACAGTCAGTCAAACACACTCACAGCAGTTATTACACACACTATTATTATTGTTATTTTACTTTGATAGAAAAAAACAGAAACAACAAAAACAGAGAACTGGTCTGAAGGTGCAGGCAACTGGACGATGACAGACAATGTAAAACAAGAACAATGAAAATTAGATTTAATATGTAAAACGACAAAGAAGCAGTGAAGACCTAGTCAAAGGAGATTTTCCAGGAACACTTCAACCCTTGTTTGGTTTGAATTAAAATAACACCTTTTACAACAATAAAATGTTCCCTTTGAGCCAGAAGGGAAAGAAAAGGAACACACACATGTAAAGGAAGCTCTTAAAACATGGGTTTCCATCAAAGATGCTCAGAGAAGAAGGTCAGACACCAACGAGGAAGAATCACAGGGCCATCCCTCATGTAGCAGGTTTATCAGAGATGCTCAGTCTTCTCCAAGCAGTACTTCAACCCAGCAACACACTCAGACACAAACTGGTTCATCACAAACACAAACTCAACCACGTAGCTGTGCAGAGCTCAGACCTGGAGACAGCAAACAGCCACAACATAGAAGAGCCACCTCCACGGGACCAGGCTCAGCTGTACATCTGCGTCTAAAGGTCAAAGGTCACTCTTTGAGGATGCCAATGTTCACATGTTGGACAAAGACAGATGGTTTGAAAGAGGAGTGAAAGAAGCCATTTATGTCCACTGTGAACGACGGGGCTTACGACACCAACTGTCTGCCATCTATAATCCAGTTTTGAGATCCTTCCCAGATGCCTTAACGCCCACTCACACCCTGGGCCAGCTGTCCTCAGTGAGTCACATGATAGGGCGGGGCTTGGTTTCACAGCAGGTTCAACTGAAACTTCTGCTGATTTTGACCTACACCTGTTTTCACACCTTGGCTCGTGTGATTAGGTAGAGGATCAATAGGAGGTCCATGACCCTCTTGGGGGACACTCTCACAGGGCTTAATAATATAACATAATATAAGGACCCAATAATAATAATAATAACAATAATACCCTCTTAAGTTCCATTTTTATAGTATTTGTTGTAGTTTTTATACTTTGAAATGTGAATGGAAAATCTTTGAACAGAAGCACCAGAGCTAACTCTTGATTTGTTGCTGGTGATACAATGAGTGCTAGAGGTTATATTAGATCCCACCTCGGTTCAAACACATCACATAAAATCACACAAACCTGCCAAATTAGAGAAAGAACAGCTCAAGTTCTAACTCTTGAGCAGGGAACGTGGTCACTGGAGTCAAAGAGCCAATCGCAGCTGAGGAAATGAACAGAAGTGTATGATTTCAGCTGATGAGGATTGCACATGACTGGTTTTCAGTAGTTTACAGAAACAGATGGCCGGAAAATGCACAATCGCCCTAACCACAACAGGAAGCCATTCACAGTGAACCGAACCTCGGCCATGGGGGCGTACGGCACATCTCATGAGGTCGTTTGTTTGCAGTTTCGACAGTTCGTCAGCATTGAGACATATTTAAAGTTCCTGTCCCTGGTATATGATGAATATCACTGCTGTATGAAATAAGCTTCTCCTTTAGTTTGAGCCAAACCCTCCACAGGGAGTGCTCTCTAATTGTTTCCTGAAGCCAAATTGGAAGCGCTGCCTGCTAAGTGAGAGCAGCAAAGAGTGCTGCAGCGAGGGTGCTCACAATTTTGCCAATTACTTCAATCAACAAGGTGGCAGCAAACGAGAAATAAGAGGAAGTGTTGTTCACTGATGGAGGTGGCGCTTCTAAAGAGGTTAAATATTGTGCTGGTCTTCCTGAGGCAAAATGAGGCAAAGAAGCTCATCCCTGTTATTTATCTTTTTGCAGACAGCAGCAGGCTGTACCGTGGCCTGGATGCACTAACAGGCTGATTAATGACTCTGGTCTCACCTTCAGCTGGCTGCGAGGAGGAGGAGATACCTAACAAGGTTCACCTCCATCACAGAGGAGCAGCAATATTTCTGTGCTCAATGACATTCGATGCTCAGACAGTCAGTCTTCTGCTTATTTATCAGATTATCTCCACATCAATCAAATAATGCAAACTTAATGTCTGTGAAGGTTCTCAGTCATCCAGGCCACCGTAGTCTACGGAGCATGGAAAGTAAAGTGTCCGGACTTCTTTAGGTTTTCTCACCACACTCTCAGAGACCACTGCTGGTGAACTGAATTTAGAGACACCGTGGTTACTGAGATGCTTTTAGTGTGAGTATAAATGTGAGCATCATTTAAAATAAACTGAAAGCTTATGTAATGTTTGTGGCAGGAGGGGCTGGACTCTGAGATGGCGAACTTAAAGCAGCAGCTTTTATTTGGTGGCAAAAACAAACTGAGAAATAAAAGACACAAGTAAGGCTGGGCCATATTATACCATTCATGGTAATACCGGTATAATGTTGGGCAACGATAAGAAAATAAAATATCGCGATAGAATATGGGTAAAACGCGCATGCACATGGCCGAAAAAGCATGGCGGCAACGGAGAATAAGAAAGGGGAAAGTGGATCATTGAATGAAACAGATGAACCAGAACTGGTTTTTGGAACTTCAGTGATGTGGAACTGGTTTGGTGTTTGTCCGTCAGATACCCACCAAAGCACATTTTTGTAGAACATGCAAGCGGCCGTCGTTATTGCCGTATTTGTCGGACTAAGGTGCTCGTAAATCTGGGAGTAATCTAGGTCCTAAACTCTGTATGCTTCAGGTCCTAAAGTCAAATGAACACTGCGGCATCACTGAGAGTTAAAAACTGTCTAAATTCTTTCATCTTTAATAAAATGATCAGCGTTGCTGCTTTACCAGGTGTAACAGTTAAGTTTAACATCCAGGCATCCATGAAAATGGGGAAACACAGGATGGCTGCTGTGTTTGCTTCGGATTACTCGGATTATGGCTTGTCACGTGCTCCATAATGTTGTGCTGTGGACATCTATGTGCTTTTTTGTGCAGAGGAGTTTTTTTGTTTCCTGTTCTCATGCTGTCCTCGCAGGAGCTCAGCGAGAGTAGAGGTCTCTTTTTTCCTCTTGTACTTTCCCATTGTAGTGTATATTTCAGTGTTTTTTTCTGTAGCGCTACCGATCTCCGACCTGTATCCCCATGTGATGTCTGTGTTGTGTGTGTAAGGTCGGGGGGTGTCCTATTTCACTGCAGGGCAACCTGCACATGGCGAATAAAGCCTTGATTGATTGATTGATTGATTGATTGATTGAAGCAGAATTTATTACACTTAACGGAGTTAGAAGCTAGCAGGAAGTTAGCGGAAGTTAGCTCGCTAGTTTCGCTAGTTACCTAAACATGATATAGCATGTTCTGACTGAGAGATTTCTGAACAAATTTAAATGTACAGCTCTGCTATCACTTCCTTCATCATATCTTTATTTACTTTTTCCTTTATCAGTAGAGCCAAGATTCACCATGGTGACAGGTAAATACTCTGACAAGCTGGTTTTGTGCTCCATTAGTTTTTGTATCCTGTCCTGATGTCCTGACCTGAATTATGGTCTGAATGCTTTGTAGCCCTCCTCTGATTAATGTTTGTGTTTTAGTTACTTAATTTTTTTATTCATACTACTGACTATTGGATATTAGATTAGGGGTAAAGGCTGACGAAACATAAGAAGAAAGGAGATAATGGGAGGGGGTGGGTGGGGTGTTGAGGGTGACGTAAACGGACCTCCAACGGCTGCTTCTGTTACAAAGCACACTTGTGATACTCAGCACCTAAAACACCAAACAGAGGGGGGATACATAAATATACTATGTTGTGTGTGTGTGTGCGTGTGCGTGTGCGTGTGCGTGTGTGTGTGTGTGTGTGTGTGTGTTTGAGCAGCAGGGAGGGGCCACATTTTTAATGCCGCTGTCCTGAGACGTTTGGTTGGCTACTCCCTGTTTGAGTCAGCGCTGCATGCTCTGCATCTGCGAACAGCATGCGGCTGTTAATGCAGTCAGCGATCAGAAACATATAGCTGCTGAACGCTGTGTCAAATCAAACTTGCTGTGCTGATTGGATAGAAAATAATTCGCTATGTATTATTTCTGGAGTCCTATTTCTGGAGTAATTTAGAGATTTTCAGGAGGTCCCATCCGTCAGATAGCAGCTCAGAGACCCCCATATTCTCCACACAGTTCTGTATTACACTCTGCCAGCCTCATTGTGCCTCCATTGCTATGTTTCTCCGTCCAGAAAATTTCAGTTTCCCAGGACCTTTGCACATGTCATCTCCATCTCTGCTGCTGCCGATAGGAGACTCCACAGTAATACTGATCAGCCGGACGGATGGGAGAAAGGTCTCATCAGTAGAAACCCAGGCATTCAGGTTTAATGCCTTGATGTGAGAAAAAGAATTACCGGTAAAAATTAATTTCATTACCGGTTTTATGAAACTTTATGTTGAAGTGTTTAAATGACATCTCAGTGGGACTTCCTGTTGAATAAAAGTGATAAATAAATTAATTTAATGAGAATTTACAAAGTGATATAAAAATGAGTGTTCACGGCTTGTTGGAGTGATTGTTTTACTCAGTGAACTACGAGAATGACATCATGAGTGAAGGTCCGAGAGGTGAGCTGGAGGCAGCACAAACTGGACATGATGACAATGCTTAAAGTTTTAGAGCCATAATGAGCAGCTTTACTGTTGTACTTGTTATAAAACTGGTTACGATGAGCCTTCATTGTTTTGTAGTTACACCCCCTGGAGTCCAGGGTAGTGTTTGTTTAGGTTTACCAGAATCCATCATGATATTTCCTACAGGCACCAGAGGACACCTATAACAGCCAGGCACAAACCACCGAGCAGATCCTAAATGATCTAATCATGGTGTTTTTTCAGTTACTACCAGGTTATTGAATCATTCAGTAATGTACGGGTTTACTGTTATTATGCTAGATGTTTCTTTGAGATAAAAGGGAGGTTTTTCTTCCCACTGTCGTCAAAGAGCTTGTTCATACAGTAGGGGGTTGTCTGACTGTTGTAGGGTCTATCTTACAATATAAAGCGGTTTGAGGTGGCTGTTGTGATCTGTTGCTAATAAAACTGAATTTCATTTAACTGAATGTTAATCAAAGTGCACCAACAGCGCAGCAGATATCAGAGTTTAAAGAACCCTGAATTGAAACAAACTGAACATGTGTACTTCCACTTTTACCAAGAGGGCGAACCACACCGCTGGAAAACTATCTGTGTGAGCGACACACATGAACTCTTCTGGTTTTTGTGAATTCAAACTAAAAACAGAATGAAACAACTGGCTTGTTTTTGTGCTGCAGTAATAAAAACACATCTCCTCTGGCATCATAACAAGGTCAAACACACACAGACCTAAAAGCTATTTTCATTGTTCATTTGATTTCCACAGCGGAAAAACAAGGCACTTAAACTAGTTTGTGGCAGCTTCCTGTTCTCCTGCTCAGAAATCACAGAATCAAACACAGGAAACGATCTTTGCACTGGCCCGCATGTCTGCACTTAATGTGATGTTAATGTTCTCATGTGATATGGTATCTATGTGAGGAAATACCAGAGGTCCACTTAGCTGAGCCTCCCATACAGCTGGCAGCTATAGCCACCTGTGTCACCATCCACCTGCCTGTCAGAGAGGCCACGCCCCTAATAAAGAAATTTTAAGCCTCTTTTTTCTTTAGTCATCAATTCAACACAGTGAGTTATTAAAAATAAGTAACTAATAAAGTTATATTCATTCCTCCTAAACTATGTGTGTTCAGTTTTCTTTTATAGCATGGCTATTCAACTACGAAATTAGTTGGGCCAGATTTTCAAACCGAGGAATTTATCTGGGCCAGATATTTTTTTTGAAGACAGTAAGCAGCAGATCATGATCAATTTCAAACCCACACAACTGTATTGAAAAACAAGTAATTTTTTTTATTCCTTTTCCCCTGTAAATCACAAATGCACACCAAAAGGTCCATTTAAAAAAAAGGGAGCTATAACTAAACTATTTTTGCACATTTGAAATAATAATAATAATAACAAAAAAACATTTTGATAATTCCCTTTCAAATTAAAATAAATATTTCGCTGACCACTCATTTTTCCTGCCATGGATGGAGCACCATCCGTCACAAGTATACAGACACGCTTCATATCCAGACCATTTTCCTCAAAAAGAGCTGAAATCTTCTCAAACATTATTTCGCCAGCTGTGTGTCCCTCTAACGGTAGTAAACCGAGCAATTTCCCATCCAAAAAACGGACATATACGCACAACTGTGCATTATCAGTTCTGTCTGTGATCTCCTGCTATAGACATTACATCAGTTTTCTTCAGGTCATTTAACAGCATTTCAAACTCGTCTGACGCCAGAACTTCAACTCTACGAATATTTGAACTGTCCTACAGGGGTACGTTTTTAATAGCAGATGTCACACTTACTTTAATTTATTCATCACTTTTCACCGCATCCACCACGGCCAGCATGCAGTATTTCATTGTTTCAGAATCTGTGAAAGGCCTTTTCTTCTTCGCCAAGAAGCAAACACGAAGGGAAGATGCTGCAGCTCTCTCTTGGGCTGTACAGGACCCTCACCATGGTAGTACAACTCCGGTTGTAAGATTATTAAACTCGGTAAAATGAATAAGTATTTGTCAGTCCAGGCAGGGTTAAACCGACAGTTTTCATTGTCAATTTTGCGCTTTTGGAGTGAGAGAGACATGCTGTTGTCGTATCATATATTACGATGATTGTTTAATTTGTTTACATCACGGTGCATTGTGGGTTAAATATTGCTAGGCTACTAGGAGTGTTGCGTTCACAGTCTACACTACGCTGTAGGAATTTTTCATTTTTTGATTTTTTTAAAATTAATTAATTCATTTTTGGGGTTTTCTCTGTGTTTCTGCCAGGACCACAGGCAGGGCCACTCGCAGGTTGCTTCTGGGCCACATTTGGCCCGCGGGCCGCCATTTGAATAGGCTTGTTTTATAGCAAAAAAAGATCCAAAACTCAGTTTGTGGAGGACCAAGGAGTAAAACTGAGGAGTGAAAGATAGGGCAAGGGTTTAAAGATGATAAGTACAAAATCACATTCAAATCCACACCTTCATAAATCCAGAAACCACCGAGAAGATGAGCAGGATATTGTGAATGCCTCCCACCCCACCTCTGATAGCTGAAACTAATCACGAAAACAAGACAAAGAAAGTAAAACCCAACACAGAAAATCATCCCCAAATAATCCAGGAAGTAACTAACAAATGCACACAGCAATTCTTCACTAAGGAAAACTCGGGGGAGGACTGAGGACTACAAAAAGCAACTCCAAACTACAAGCATGGAATAATTAACAGGAAAGCTCTAAATGATCACAAAACCACTGAAGCGCAGCTACCACAGACGCCGGACGAGGCGATGTCATCAGCTGATGGAGCTGTTATTTTGGTCCATATGAGAAGATGTGATCAGTGGACCTCATACACACAATGCTAACATCCACCATCATATTCCACTGCAGCACACACAGGTGGGTCACAGGTCAGGTGTAACAGCATGACATTCATCCTCCCGCCTCACAAACAGCCCATAAACAGTATGCATGTAAACGTGGGGATAGCATCTGAATGCCAGTCACTCAGTGAAACCTCTGGTGTTGAACAGGTGACGCGACACCTATCGGACACAGGGCCTGAGGCACCTCCCATGATGCAGCTGTGCTACCTGTTTGTAGCACCTGCAGGTCTTCACTCAGAGCTAAAGGAGGCTATTCTTGTTGCTTTTGTCTCTGTGTACATGATGTGGTGTGTGGTGGAACGTCTTGATGCGAAGCTGAGGAGTTGCTCCCTCAGTCGTCTGCTTTGAGGCACTCACAGCACAGTGTTTAAAGTTTAGTCTAACGTTCACATAGACATTGGCTATTACAGAGAGTCAGAGAGGTCTCAGCTTTTAGGATGCAAACAATTCTCACAAAATGTCTTTAATATATGAAAAAACACCCAACTTTAAGAAGGTTATTATACGAGACTGAGAGATTATATCAAATTACATTTTGATTCCCTGGAAATGAGTTTCATTTTGTAATAGTTACAATCAGTCATTTAAGGCATTTGAGCATTCAGTCAGTGTGATTTAATGAGACAGCACTCAGATGTGTCAGACAGGGACAGATACAGCCAAACAATGAGGTTAATGAACACAGACTCCTGTGTGGAGACAAAAACCTCCTGTGGAGAGAGGAGAAAACTACCGGATGTAACGTCCTACTTTTTACAGCAGCACATGATGAACACCTGCAGCCAGGGTGCATAGGACGGATGTCAGTTTTGTGTCCAGGCACTCAGCAGGAAAACTAGGGAAACAGTCAGAGAGCTTTTCAAGGGAGCACAGAATTGGATTTAGGATCAATCTAAGAATCAGGACACAGAAACAAAGTGCTGCTAATCAAGTAAACTCTCTCACTCTTGCAAAATTTAACTGTTTAGAAATCAAACACCACAAATATAAAGCATGTCCACAAACCTGCCTCCATCATTGGCTCAGAGCTCATCAGACCGCTAAACTGCTCAATTAAACTTGCTCTAATTCTTGTAGGAAACTGAAGTGATGTAATCCATGTTTGGTCTGAAACATTTGAGCTCAAATCAAAATAAGTAAAGACGACTAAGTGATCTAACACCACTGAATGCACAGGTGAGTCACCTGAGCGGGAGTTGATGTTGATTCAATAATCAGTATCACTTACTGATCTGATTCTTTAACAGTTCTCTTATTCTTCTCATTGGCTGTCATTTGGTTTGAGGTTTCTTAAACTTAGGTACAAGTTATTTGGTTATTTTAGTAAGAAGTCCAGTTCAGATCTAACATCTAGACAGACCTGGTCAAAATGGCACAGCTATAACGTGAGTACATGAACAGACATCCATATCTCATCAACAACAGAGAACCAACATGTTTTTGACAGCAGAGTAAAAACACATCTTTTATAAAGCTCCATAGAGCCCATTAATTCTGCATGAGAGCGCCCGTGAAGCAGGAACTGAGTTTTTAATGTTTTTCTTTATTTTAGAACTTCAGCTTTTAAAGCTTTAACAGTTTTTTCTGCTTTTGCACAGATTGGATCAATAACACTGGAATCACTTTATTAAATTATGGTCTTACTTTTACTATTATTTTTATTATTCAGCTTGAGTTTTTATGCCATCAACTGTATCCAAACATTAGCAAATATAGGTTACATGTCTGTGTCTTATTCTTCAAACACACACAGGCTTGCACTGATGATCAAACACAAGTTAATATGTTCATTGACTGTGTGCATCTTTCTTGAGAAATGAGAGGTAGGAAAATAGGCCACTAAGGAGGGAGGATAAAGAGCGGATGGATTCAGAGCAGTGGCACCGCTGGATTGAATTCACAGCTTCATACAAACTAATGAGGCTCAAACAAAGAGATCTAAGGCTGAGCCAGGATAAAAGACCACGAGAGGTACACAAAGACACGTGCACGGTAAGATGCATACACACAGTGTGCAGCCAGAAAACACAGCAGCAGTTAGACATGAGCCTGGATTGGTTCAGCCCAGTGTGTGACCTTTGTCAAGCTCATCAAAAAACATCTAATTCTTCTGTAATACCAGCAGCTGCTTGGCTGCACCTCCAATACCACACTCCAAATTGCAATTTGCTGCAAAGTCCCAATCGCAGCAACAGTCAGCTCAAGGCACTTTATAGTAGGCATATTGCTATGAGCACGTTACAGTGGTTAGAGCCAACTTCAGGGATGTTTAGGTGAAGGGAGCAGAGATGATGAGGTGCTGGCTGGGTGTGATTTTGTTTGGGATTCTGTTTTGCTTCCACTGACATTTATTCCTCTTCTCTCCAGAGCATCTCTTCCACCAGCCTCCTACTCTAGTTAAAGATCATCTCTGCAAACATCATAGTCTGCAGAGTCTCCTGCCTGGCCTCATCTGTCAGCATGTTCATCACCACAGCAAACAAGAAGGCGCTCAGAGCCGATTCAGTTCAACTCAGTTTTATTTACATACCACCAAAACACAGCAACAGTGAGCTCAAGGCGCTTTATATTTTAAGGTAGCCCCTACAATAATACAGCAGAAACAGAGACCATTTTATGTTCTTTCAGCTGAGTCTTCAGTACTTGCCTTAGTCTCTGCAGGTATTTGGTGGTTGTGGCTTTCCTGGCAGGCTCTTCATGGTTCCCATTTGCCTGTGGGATTGGAAGACACTTATAGCTAATCTTAATGTTTGCAGCGTTCTTATGGTAGTGTAATCCCCTCAGTTCTGACTGCCTTCCCTCTCACACCGTCCGAATACACTTATCCAGTTTGAATGACATTCTAATATGGTTGCTCTAGCTCTCGTTTGGTGTGGATCAATGAATCAATGTCTTGTCACACTGGATATCATCCATGCGGAGGAGGTGGCTAATAATTGCTCCGTTCAAAACTCGGTTTCCGTAGCCAGTGCTGTTAATGATCTGGGGGTTCAGGCCTATGTGCAGTAGCAGTGGGGACAGAGCATCTCCTGGGTGAATCCTGCACTTGGTGGCAGTTGGAGTTGAATTGAAGTTGGTTGCCTGTGATGTGTGCAGCATTCCCATTGAGTTCCTGATGAAGGTTCTTATAGTTCTGTTGCTGCTGTACAGTTCTAGGCTTTTCCAGAATCCATGTGTGAGGCATAGGTTTTCTTGTAGCCAATCCAGGTAATGCACAGGTAGGTCAGTCTGGTCAAAGAGTCTTGATTGACTGCTCTATCTATCACTAGCTCCCCTTCTGGCATTGCTACCAATTACTTTCTGGGCCCTGCCCACGTACTGAGCCATATGCCTGTTCATCTTAGCCACTATGATGGCTGGCATGTTGTGCTGAGATAGGTTATTGATCGGTAGTTGGATGGTACCAGTCCCTTCTGGGACAGTCACGGCAGACAGCTTGCCCTCCCTGAGCCTGGTCATGCAAAAGGTTTCTTCCTATTAAAAGGAAGTTTTTATTTCCCATTGTTGATAAGTGGTCGCTCATAGGGGGTCATCGGATTGTTGGGGTTTTCTTTGCATGATTATAGGATCTTTACCTTACCACATAGGCGCTTTAAGGTGACTGTAGTTGTGATTTGATGCCACATATAAATAAAGAAATTGAACTGATCAGGATTGTTAACTCTATTGAGTTTCAGATGTGAGGAACATGTATGTGGAGGTCCACACATTGTTACTGTAGTTTCCTGTAGGCCTGTGTTCGGTTGACAAACGGTCTGGCTCTCCACATCCAGAATCACCCAGGTCCACAGAAAGTCTTCCATACTCAGTGTAAGCTACATGAAGAGTACCTGGAAGAACACAAATCTAGTATTATGGTCCATGTATTTTAAAAAAGCCATTTTTGAATTCCTTTGTTTGGATTTGATCTTGTGTTTATTTTGTTTATTGGCAAATATTAATGCAAAAACTGTGACGATTGTCCCCTTTGGGTCACTGTAAATGATGGGTGCTTCCAGCTGGTTCTTGCAGTGTGAAAAAACTTATATGAATTTTAGGGATGAGTACGTTGTGTGGAACAGAAGAAAATGTCATTGCTACACAGCCAGAAGCAGGAGAAAATGTGAGAGACCAAATAAAATGGAATAAATGACATTACAAAGGAAATAAAGGCAGCTGCCTGGGCCAGCCGACCTCGGGAATTCGCATGATAAGGTGGGGCCAGGTTTCACAATGAACACACCCGAAACCCTGGCTGATTGGGACCCACGCCCAGTTTCACACCTTGGCTCAGGCGATTAGAGGATCATCAGGGGTCCTTTTGTCCCTCTGTGGGGGGAAACTCCCACTAGGTTTATATCTGGGACTCTCCACCATTTGACCTTAGAACTGAAGAAGCTTCTCGGATGAGAGGTGAAACGTCTTCAAGGAACTTAAAGAAGTCCAGACGCTTTTCTTTGCAGCTCCTTTGACTACGATGACCTGGATGACTGAGAACCTTCATAGACATATTTAACATTTATAGTTTTTGTTTTATGGCTTATACTTCCCAGTGGCTCTTGTTTACATTCAGTTTATAGGGTCTATGCCTAACAATATACTGTCGTTGTGAATCTGTAAATCAAACTGAATTGAATATTTGAATGTTTATTCGAGTCCTCAGTTTGAGGTTATCTTTGGTTTGGGGTTTCTGTGAATTTGGGTTGTCTTTCCATCCTGTTCCCCTGGTCTTGTCTTTTAGTTTTCCTTGGCCTTACTCTTTCTTCACGTATTGACTAAATCCTTTTTCTCCTTATAATAAACTTTATAGTGTAAAGAAATTAAACTGCTGTTTCCTTCATCTGGGTTCATTAAAACCTGTTTCAGCATCCATACAAACAGGACACCAGCAGAAAAAAAGACGCTAAAGGAGGCACCGATGATCACAGAAGCTTTAGTTAATAGACAGCTCACAGGCTCTACTCTAGCTTTAACCCCCACACAGAAAGGTAAGCTTTTGTCAGCATGAATCAGAGTCAGGCAGACTGCTTTAATGATTTTAGTTCTTGAAGATTTGCAGCTTCATAACATCCAATCCTTCTCCTGACACCCTCAGTGATTTCCTGTGGAGAGCCGAAAATCCCTGCAGACTTTTTGTGTTTATCTTTCTGCTTGTATGTGATTGGTCACTATCATAGAAAAAGTCAATATTGCTTTAGAGCAGAATAGCTCCAATAAATGTGCTTTATGAGGAGGCTTTATTTAGGTTTTTATGTGTCAAGGGAACAAAAGTGAATGTGTTTACTGTGGTGGTTCAGACTGACACCCACAGACCCTGCTGTCTGAAAGCTGCAGCTCCTCGGGGGTTAGCATGGAAATGACGCAGCACAGACATTTCTCAGATTAAGCTTTCCTTTCCTGCCTCTCTGTGGCCTCCACAAGCACGAAGCTCTGAGCTGGCTTGGTTTACAGCGTGCACCTGTGAATATGTCTGTTAATTATGTTACACAGAGAGGTGTGGAAAACAGCCGACATCACTCTGAGGTGACTGAACGCAGAGCAACCTTAGTTTGTTGGCTGATCTTTTACACACAGAGCAGCTTCCAAAAAGGCAACCTATCCATCTCTCTCCACCTCTGCTTTCCCAGACCACACCTTCTCAATTCAAACTGGCCTATGACATAATCCTTCCAGACAGGGAAAAGAAGAGAAAAGAAGATTAATTTTCACAAAAATCACTTGTCAAAATGGAAGCAGACATGTCAGATACGAATGTACACATACTCCTCTAACTAATTTAAATGTCTGCAAATGGTCCCTACTCTTGCCAGCTCACATCCAATAAACAAGCTGCATTTGAGGAGCACTTCCTGTTTACCAGCAAGACCAGATGGCTGCCACAGAGGTTTGACTTGAGTAACTTGCGCCAAATGTTGTGCTTCTGGGTTGGTGCACAGGTGTGTTTAGCACTCATTTTACTTTTTAGAAACCCCACCGTGGGTGAGATGGGGAAGGACTTGGTGCTTCCTAACAAATAGATATGATTTCGCATCTTTATAAGTTTCTGCCTGCAGATAGTTTGCTAAGCACATTTAGGGCCGCCTACGCCACAAACTCACCTTCAGTGAGATCATCTAATAATGTCAGCGCCTCGTTTGCTTTATCAAGAACTTCCAGATTCAACAGTCAGTCCCAGAAGCATTTTGCAGGCTCTTCATTTTTCTTTATGAATTAGTTCCTAAGCCTAGGATTAATTTCCAGAGTAGAAAACAAAAGTAAACTTAAAGTCACTGACATGTCTAAACCTAAAATCTCCTGTTGATAAAATCTGGTGTATACATAATTATATCTTTATATGTTTTTTTTATGGTGACTGGCCTGGAGTCACAGCTGAGAGTTTAATAAAGCCTTAAGAACGTGTGTTCAAAGAGAATCAAGCCTTTGTGCTTTATGATTGCTGAATGAAACATTCATCAAACCAAGTGTCGAGTTCACTACCTTCAGAATGACTGCCCACGAGTCCCACACTGACCCGGCTGTGAAGGACTGGGTACGCGGTGAGCTCTTCGGTTGTCTTTGATCTATATATGCACACTTCTGTGAGTTCTGCACTAAAACATTAAACTAGTAGAAAAAAGTTTCAGGTTTCATGGATGCAGCCGACAAACCTGCAGCAACTGTGTGATGGACCAAAATCTGGACACTGGATTTAATCTGTACTGGCAGGCTGGTACCAGCAACATGTATCTAATCAAATGTCCGGTGAGTTTAACTTCTAACCGTATCTTGCTTGTGGATAAATGAGACTTCATCCAGTGAGACAAACCAGGAAGTGATGCCATCTCTTTGCTTTGAAATGATCATTCAGTCAGACTGAACTTGGTTGTGTCTTCAGTCATTTCAGGCACTGAGTGAGACTTTATCAAACACTAATTTACCCGATTATTTCCAGCTTTATCAGACTAAACACCAGAGAAATGCAGTTCTGCAGCCATGCTCTGAAGTCCTGACATCAAGGTTCTTAGTGTGATAGCGCCCTTCTTTCCAACTCCATTGCACTCAATTACATCCACTCTATTAGCAGATTACATTATCAGACGTTTCTATACACGAGGCGTGTATCGGCCATTCCTTCTGTTTCTTCATTATCTTTGTGTCATGTCTGTTCCTCACACACACACGCAGACACACACACACACACACACACACACACACACAGACTTTATGATGTTGATCACCTCAGGCAGTGTGAAACAGGCCTTAATCCATCACCAAGGGATTAGTTATGGACTGATATGTCAGACAGAGCAGAATGAAGGATTGAAGGAGACAGGAGAACAGTCGAAGAAGAGACTGAGTGGTGAGAAGAAGGATGAGGAACAACAGATAAGGGTTCACACTTCACAGACTTTAACTAATACTTTAGAAATACACTGTGTAGACCTCTTTGAATTCAGGTGTGTTTGGCGTCATTGCCTCGGGTGTATTAAACTCAGCAGTCTGCTGAAAGAAAGGGTCGTTTTAAAGAGCTTGCTGAATTCAATTGTGCTGCAAGAAGATGTCGCGTGTGCAACAAATCAGTTAATAAAGTTTCCTCCCTCTCAGATATTGAAGTAAAGTGTTTGGAAAGCACAGCAGCTCAGCCAGTAAACAGGAAACCAAAGAGGAGAGCATTAAAGTGTATTAAAGCCTCCGACCATCAGCACAGAAACCGTGCACCAGGAGCTTCATGGCCGAGCAGCTTCTGAAGGTGTGCTGTGGAGGTGGTTGGTGTCCATGTAATGTATCTGCTAAAGTATCGCTTTATGCAGTTTTACATACAGTATGAAATGGTTTTACTGCCTACATGTGAAAGAATTTAACATAAGAAAACACTAACATGTCATTCTTTAAAAAATTCACACAAAATGCCTCAGTACCTCGCTTCTGCTCCCAGCATCAATCCAAAGTGGAGTCCACTAACCAGTAACATCTCCCAGCACGGCACAGACTCTGGGACAGAAACTGGGAGCTGATGTGGCTTCACAGAGGATTCAGGCTAAAAGTTAATTTCACGTAGTAAAACCTGCACGACCAAACAGGAAATTACAGCCTCATCAGTTTGATTCATGGACACATCGTTTCAGCATCAGAGCTAGGGTTGCCAAATCCCTGAAAAATAAATAAGGGACACCTCGTGGCCAGGACCGGGCGACCCAGTTGTCTTCACCCTTCCCAGTGTGGTGAATTTTCTAGCTCTTTTTTTGTGTGTGAAATTATTTTTTTAACCATTTGACTTGAAGTTGATTTAAGTAGATGCATATTCTATTCTTTGTGATATCAACACATGTGAAACAAATGATCATTTAGCCATTTATTTTTAGCTCAAAATGACAACATTAACACAATAAAACAGGTCTCTTTCTTAAACAGAAGCCTGTCATGCTTAACTTTTGAGAATATAAGTAAATCTTTCTTTAAAAGAACTCTGTCCTGCTTAACTTAAAATAATAGAAAACAATAGAAAGAAAAATATTCTTGTAACAGTGCCAAGCTAGTCAAGAAGGCTCACCAGCGCCTCTTCTTCTTGAGGACTCTGAGGAAGAACCACCTGTCCTCAGACATCCTGGTGAACTTCTATCGCTGCACCATCGAGAGCATCCTGACCAACTGTATAACAGTCTGGCACGGGAACTGCTCTGCCTCGGACCGGAAGGCGTTGCAGAGGGTCGTGAAAACTGCCCAGCGCATCGCCGGAGCACCACTTCCTGCCATAAAAGACATCTACAGGAAGCGGTGTCTGAAAAGGGCTGGGAAAATCATCAAAGACCCCAGTCACCCATCACATGGACTCTTCACCCTCCTGCCCTCTGGGAGGCGCCACAGGAGCCTCCGGACTAAGACCACCAGGTACCGGAACAGCTTCTTCCCCACAGCTGTCAGACTCCTGAACTCTGCCTCCTGACATCTGACCCACGTTAAACTCATGGACTGAACATACACACACCCACAATGGACAAGTGTACCCTCAAACACACAATAATAACATGGACTGAACCACCACTCACAACCACTAGCACTTTATATAGCCTCTGTAGAAACTATCTACACCCTCACTTATCTTAACTGCACTACTGTATAGCTCTGTGTAAATAATCATTCTGTACATTCGATAATCTTTAATCCTACAACTGTTTACAACTTGCATAGTTCCCATTTCTGTATAGCTGTATATCTCAGATTCTGTAAAGTTATTTATTTCATATTCTGTATAGTTTTTCATATTTATATCCTGTTCATAGCTTGTACATACTTATAGTTATAGAATATTCACAACATACTTCATACCGTGTACATTATAACATACCATAATAGACCCATTTCTGTAATATACTTACATATCTATATTATTGCTAATATATATTGTAATATATCTATATCACTAAAGCACTTCTGGATGGATGCAAACTGCATTTCGTTGCCCTGTACCTGTGCATGTGCAATGACAATAAAGTTGAATTCTATTCTATTCTATTTAGTGCATTTAGTACAATTGGCTTCAGTTGAGGTATTATTTCAGCTTTTCTAATGCTAATCAGCTGCTCCTGTTTGTAAACCCGCTTGTTCCCATGATTACGCATCTTAACTCATCATCATTATTCATCTATGTATTACTTTTATGTATTAGTCATCTATTTGTTGTAATCATCTATCCTTGCAGTTGTTTATTACACAAAATAAATTATATTATCACACTTCTGGCCACATAGCGCTGATATTCATTGCACATGCCCATATTAACTTTTTCCAGCCAGGTGTTTTCCTTTTCCCATTCTTCCCTTTCTCTGAGGGAAACAAACATTGCTGCTCTAATGCTGGGCTCACACTGTGCGGTTTTAGGCCCATTTTGAGCCGATTTTTGAGTGATCGGACCGATTTTGGCCTTCATCGTGCGTCATGTAGTATACGTTGGGTAACGAGAAGTGATTAACACCTCACGACCAGTTCCCGATCATCAATCGCTCGTGAGGGTGTCACCGCAGCTGCTCACGCGCAAACGTAAACGTTGGTGAAAAAGATGGAGCAGCACGGCTGTGCAGCGTGTGATCTGGACACAAGCGATGGAGGCACAACTTGTAGAACTTTGGAAAGCTCATCCGAGCCTTTTCGATGTGGCCTCACAAAATTATCACGACCACAACAACCGTGAAAATAGTTGGATTTACACTGCTGCTCAATCACAGCTGCCTGATCAATGTTTTTCATTAGCAATTTAGCAAAGTTGATGGTGGTGGTGTGTCTGTGTGAGTGAAAGACAGAGAGAGAGAGCGACAGATTTTCTGTTATAACCTTCATGTTATGGAGGCACAGTGTGAGCACTCAGGTCGCATCAGAGCATCGGGCGGTACAGTGTGAGAGTACATCGTGACCTATGAACTTCTAACCCCTGTGAGTCAATCGTGCAGTTTGAGCAGGAGCTGAATAACGTGACTGAAAAAATCGCACAGTGTTTGCCCAGCTTTAGGTGTACTGTCGTCCGAGACTTGCACCGCAGTGTCGGTGTTTGTTTCCCTGTTGGCCATGCTTCTTGTTGTGGTCACCTGTTGTCTTCCGGTATTTTCTCCGAAAGCGACCTTTCCTCGACCAATGAGATGAGCGGTAATCTGAATTGTCATACTCGAATTGTCATAAGTGTGCTGTCAGCTCATTGGTCACAAAGCAGGAGAGGGGCTGGGAATTATGTTTTCAAACAAGGCGTTAATTCCATAAACATTTATAGACTACTTTTGATTCTCACTGTATTATGGGACAAAGTGCGTCCCTTATTAGCTCAATACGGGACGTGTACTTTTGTTTCGAAATACGGGACGATTCCGTATTTTAAGGGACGGTTGGCAACCCTAATCAGAGCCGACCCTGAGCCGCACTTCTCATGGCTAACATGAGCTAATGCTAGCTCCCTGCTAACATGGAAAAATTACCCATAACTCATGGAAAGATAGGGTCAGCAAATTCTTCCAAACTCTTGATTAACTTAATTGCTTTTTAGATGAATCACACTCAAGTCACAAATAAACATAATAACACTTCAGAGTTTTGAAGAAGAAGAGCTTTTTGTAAAATCAATAAAAACAAGGAAAATGGTAAAGAATGAAGGAAAGTGGGAAGTATTATATGCATTTAGGGAGCGAGTAAAGATAAGGGATAGAGATGGAGAATAAAGCGGCCTGTAGTTTAAAGAAGATGGACAGAAACCAACAGACTGTCAGTATTTCTGTTGGCTGACTCTTTAGATCAGGGGTCCCCAATCTCAGTCCACGAGGGCCGGTGTCCCTGCAGGTTTTAGATCTCACCTTGGGTCAACACGCCTGAATCACATGATTAGTTCATCACCAGGCCTCTGGAGAACTTCAAGACATGTTGAGAAGGTAATTTATCCATTTAAATCAGCTGTGATGGATCAAGGACACATCTAAAACCTGCAGGACACCGGCCCTCATGGACTGGGATTGGGGACCCCTGCTTTAGATCCTGCAGTCTCATCATTTCACAGTCAGCATCGCACCAGCAGTCAATCTGTGCAGAGAAATGTGAAGGATGTGCATTTGTTATTAAGTGCATTATTCCAGCAGCTGCAGTCAGCCAGATGACTGACGTGAGCCGTCGCTCAGTGCTGACGAGGTTTAATCAAACTGCATGTGTGGCCCACAGACACTGGAAAAGATGGACGTAGCTGCAGGTCTGAGAACCGCCCTAAATTGACCAGCAGGGGGCGACACCGCTGATTTAAAAAAAGAAAAAGACTTGGAACATGGTCCTGGGCTTTGCTGGACTTTATGGGCCCGCTGTGCTGGACTGCAGTTCACTAAACAGCTGTGAACAACATTAACAACGTGTGTTTTTATGTTACGCAGAGCTTATTAAAATTTTAATATCAGGTCTGTTTTTCTGTAATTTCACGTCAGATCTCATCCAGACTAATTTAAAATGATTTGATATCTTTGTCTATGAGCAGCGTGCATTTCAATAATGAGATGAGGTTGTGACAGTGTGCTTCTCAGTTATTACAATGTGCCACAGATCGCTCCCAGCTAGTGTGAAGACACTGATATACAGAAACGTGTCATAATAAAAATTATGCACTTGAATCAAAATACCCACTGAAAGCCAGCGAAACAGAGATCTAACAAAAGCATGTGAAAGCTCCTTTCAGGCTGTTGTGTGATGTAAAAGGAGGGTGGTGGAGGAGGAGAGTGAGACCAGAGCATTGTCTGACTGATGGTAACGGTTTGATTTTTGCCATGTCGGCAATATTAGGGGATACATCCTCTGACTTTTACTTTTGGTGCTTCCATCAGACTCCAAAGTGCAGCTAATCAAATAAACGGGAAATTGAAGCAGTGTGGGCGCTGCACGTCTTTAGCCTGTCATAAAGAGGAACGGCAGGACACGATCAGCTCAGCTTTTCGTGCCCATGGTCAGAACCTCGGAGCTACTGCAGAAATAAAAGGTGATGTGATTGGTTTCACACTTACACCAGCAGCTCGCCACTATCTTCGGCTTCTCGGGTCGTTTGTGGAGTGACTGATGCGTTGTTTAGTTACTCGGGATAAATAAGGGAAGCACTTAATGTTAGAGAGATGAGTGAGCCTTTTCCAGCACGGTCAGTAAAACACAGAGTGAACAGAAGAAGCGAGCACATGTCAGAGAGCATCGAGTGCCCTTTTCTGGACTCTCATAGCAAACAGTGTCACTTTTGTCTGGCTCTGTTTAATAAGTCACGACATGAGTTTCCTCCTCCGCAGGCTCATCTTGTAATCTGCAAGTATACAGACTGCTGTTCATACTTTGCATGAATCTTATCAAACACACTCATTCCAAACAGTAATGCCACTGAGTGGATAAAAGTATCCAGCCTGCAGTCCACGTGGTTATAAAATTAAATTTCTCTCTGATCCAGCCTCAGTAGTCCTCAGTGTTTCCAACAACATCCTCACTTTTCAGTCCTACCAGGAACATTTTTTTACAGATCATGCGACTATTGTACAGGTTTGTCTTTGCTTCATTATGGTGATATAATTTATATTCATCCATCGTGTGCCGTGTTGAACCGTTTAACCACCTCAAAGGTGAGTGATGTGTTTAAGCTCTATAGTGTCAGGTCTGAGGTCTTAATATGAGTCTATTATTCACAAATGATATGAAACTGTATATTTTACTGGAAGTGATTAAAACGGGTGCACTTATGAAACTGCACAAGGTGTCACATGTCAGTCATACAGAGCTGATCTCACACAGATGACCAGTTTAAATAAAGGCTGCTTTGTGGACACATGACCTAAAAATGAATCTGAATGCTTTTCTTGGCTGCATGTGGAAATACTTGAGTTTGTTTCTCCTGCTGATGGTAGTGTGTGCAGGTTAGGAATTCATGAACACGTGAAGTGCTTTCATAAATACATTTAGTGGAAACAAGCTTGTCAACACTTAGAAAGCAGGCTACAAAGCTAATGTGGCCCATTTTAAGGAAAAACTGTTTTTAAATAAGCCTTTCTCCCAAATTCCTGCTTCTATTTCCAAAGGCTTTGCTTCCACGTGAAACATGGCCTACGATCATCTCCGTGCCCACACATCTCCATCATCATCAGAGCAGTCTTCTGAGCCTCGAGGACGTTTCAGAGGAGGATGAGCATGAGCTGCAGCTGATTTTCATCATGGTCCATGTTTCATTCACAGCAGAAGGAGGGTCAGCTGACTGACGGCTGTGACGTCACCGTTAGAGATCAAACTGCACACACACACACGTCCTTTATGTTAGCTCTTAGAAAGATTGGGGAACACTGACGAACAGCCACAAATCTGTCACGTTGTAAACATGAAATCACATCAGAGTGTGTAACCATGGTTACAGGCGGATGCTCCATGTGTGTTGCTCTCTTGTGATCAAAGATCTCAGGTTACTAAATCCATCCAAACGCAAACATGGACCTTGACGATAAAAAATGTGAAAATATACCGTGTATGCATCTATGGTGTGTATTACTGCTGTAACCACAGTATTACTGACACGAGTCCACGAGGCCATCATGCTTACGGAAAATGTTGCACTAACGTTTTCTTAGAAGAACAAAAGTCAACCCTTCATTCGAGTGTGTTTTATGAAATTTCACTCACCTACATCATGGCGTGCATGTCTGTGTTCAAAATGTGGCATTAAAAAGATGATGTTTAGAGAGTAATGTGCTGTTATTCTCCTTTCTCTCAGAAACACAAGGACACTACACAGAACAGTTTGTATGAAATAAATGTAGACGGATGCAGAGCACTGACACAAACAGGGTTACTAAAGCACTAAAATTAAAAGTAAAAAGAAAAGGAAAGAAAATGGGACGGCTGTATGAGCTGACACAACAGAAACAGAAGCTCTGACTCACACGTGACCGCTTCATCACATTTTGTAATTCAGTTTCCCTGATTTGGCACATTGTACTTTACGAGTATTGATTCCGCTATGAATGACATGAATAAGTTTGTGTTCCAGGGATTAAACTGTGACGTTCACCGATGAACAGACCAGGTGGTTGGAACAGGCTGAGTGAAAACCAAAGTTTTCTTTCCAAATACAAATTTACAAAATTTAAAAATGTTGAATCAGTTTAAACAGGAGCAGAATTTTGTACATGTATTTTAACACAACTAAATGGACCTTATTCTCATTATTTTCCTTAATATCAGTCATATCTGATATCATCACAAGTATTGACTCCACTGCACTTGAGACGATAATAAAAGATTATGTGGGAAATCAGAAAACATGGTTTATGATGTTTATTTTAAAATCAGCTGAAAACTGATTGCACAAATTCAGACATTTTCGCTATTCAGCTCATTTCTCATTTAACATATTAATCAGCTTTAACTTTGATTGCGTCTTTGATTAAGAATAAAGATGTCACGGTATGAGTGAGTATTTTTCCAGTGTGGTTCTCCCATGCATGTTCCGACCCCTGAAACTGCAGGGTTTCTGTTCCCTTGCCTGCTGTTTCCACCCGCAGGCAAACAGGCGGCCATCAGGTGACCAGTATTTAAGACCAGCATTGACTTCCACTCTGAACCAGATCATCTGCTACCCCACGGTACTAAAGTGGCTCTCGGTGTCTCGTTTTTTTAAAGCTTTTCCTTCTGGTAATCCCATGTCTACCTGTCTTTTCGCGATCATTATTCAACTTGCAGCAGATGGCCCCGCCCCTCCCTGAGCCTGATTCTGCTGGAGGTTTCTTTCTGTTAAAAGGGAGTTTTTCCTTCCCACTGTCGCCAAAGTGCTGCTCATATGGGGTCATATGACTGTTGGGTTTTTCTCTGTGTGTATTATTGTATTGTCTACCTTACAATATAAAGCACCTTGAGGGGACTGTTGTTGTGATTTGGCGCTATATACACTCAACAAAAATATAAACGCAACACCTTTGTTACTGCTCCCATTCCCCATGGGATGGACGTAGAGACCTAAAATTCATTCCAGATACACAATATAACCATCCCTCCCAAACAGTGGTCACAAATCAGTCCAAATGTGTGGTAGTGGGCACATCTGCCATATTGAGATAATCCATCCCACCTCACAGGTGTGCCACATCAGGATGCTGATCTGACAGCATGAGTAGTGCACAGGTGTACCTCAGACTGCCCACAACAAAAGGCCACCCTGGAATGTGCAGTTTTGTCTCACAGCAAAATGCCACAGATGCCACAAGCAATGAGGGAGCGTGCAATTGGCATGCTGACAGCAGGAATGTCAACCAGATCTGTCGCCCGTGCATTGAATGTTCATTTCTCAACCATAAGCCGTCTCCACAGGCGTTTCAGAGAATATGGCAGCACATCCAACCGGCCTCACAACCGCAGACCTCGTGTAACCACACCAGCCCAGGACCTCCACATCCAGCAGGTTCACCTCCAAGATCGTCTGAGACCAGCCACCCAGACAGCTGCTGGAACAATTGGTTTGCACAACCAAACAATTTCTGCACAAACTGTCAGAAACCGTCTCAGGGACGCTCAACTGCATGCCCGTCGTCCTCATCGGGGTCTTGACCTGACTCCAGCTCGTCGCCGTAACAGACTTGTGTGGGCAAATGCTCACATTCGATGGCGTCTGGCACGTTGGAGAGGTGTGCGCTTCACGGATGAATCATGGTTCACATTGTTCAGGGCAGATGGCAGCTGAGAATGTCCCAGTTCTTGCATGGCCAGCATACTCACCGGACATGTCACCCATTGAGCATGTTCGGGATGTGCTTGACCGGCGTATACGACAGCGTGTACCAGTTCCCACGAATATCCAACAACCTCGCACAGCCATTGAAGTGGAGTGGACCAACATTCCACAGGCCACAATTGACAATCTGATAGACTCCATGCGACGATGTGTTGCACTGCATGAGGCAAATGGTGGTCACACCAGATACTGACCGGTTCTGGGTCCCCAGACCCCCAATAGTGCAAAAAACTGCACATTCCAGGGTGGCCTTTTGTTGTGGGCAGTCTGAGGTACACCTGTGCACTACTCATGATGTCAGATCAGCATCCTGATGTGGCACACCTGTGAGGTGGGATGGATTATCTCAATATGGCAGATGTGCCCACTACCACACATTTGGACTGATTTGTGACCACTGTTTGGGAGGGATGGTTATATTGTGTATCTGGAATGAATTTTAGGTCTCTACGTCCATCCCATGGGGAATGGGAGCAGTAACAAAGGTGTTGCGTTTATATTTTTGTTGAGTGTAAATAAAATACAGTTATTTTATTTATATAGCTGTCATGAGGCAGCTGGTCACTACACACCACTCATCTGTGATTCTGCTCTTTCCTCTGGAAACAATTACATCAAAGAACTTCTCACCTGCCTGCCCTCCTGCTCACCTTTGGATCACCTTCCATCTTCTCCTGGAGGTGAAAAAAAGGAAAATTGATAATATTGGAGTATTTTTTTCACTGAAATTCATGAAGTCTGCCTAATTTATCCTCCTACTTCCAAGGTGCACAGAGAAGGACAAAGAGAACTGAAGACGTTTCATTTGATATTACGAGACAGTTGGAGGCAAAAGGAGTGGATGCATCAGACACCGTCAAGCACTTTGCAACCTCTGTTCTCTGTTGTTTTTATAGATATTTCTCCTGTTTGTTATTGATTCCTGCTGTGTCACTGTGTCACAATTCTGTTGCACATGTACAAAGACAGTAAAGGGCTATTCTATTCTATTTTAGTTCTTTATGACTCAAGGATATTCAATTCAATTCAATTTTATTTACACAGCGCCAAATCACAGCAAAAGTCGCCTTAAGGTGCTTTATATTGTACAGTAGATACAGAGAAATGACACGACACATATGATTACAGTCTGTCCTCCTCCTGTCTTTTGCACACCTCCCCTCCCTCCCCCTCTCATTAGCTAATTACTCTTCCATCAACAGAAGAGCAGAAGCCAAATGATAAACACACATTTGCTGCATTCATCATTTATCCAGAATGACTGTGTGGAAATATGTATGTGTATGTGTTTTATTGCCTCGAGATGTCAACAGCGTGAATCCTGCAATTTTCTTAATGCTTCATTGGGACTGATCACCTGTCACCAAATCAGCTGAACAAACATAGAAGCATATGCTGCTCTTCATCTGCGGTCTGCTGAGATAAGCAGAGGCTTTAAGAGATGAGAATAAATTGCACAGAGTGATTAATGGGGGGTCCTAAAAAAAGTACCCCTTATGAGGTCCTAGAGCCAAAAATCGACCTTGCCATAAAAAGTGCTATAAAAAGATTATACATTAATATTTTATTCCACTTTAAATTAGCCAATCTTTTAGACCTACTTCTCCTTGAAATATTCATGTCAAGTTTTAATTATATTTCGCGGATTTTAACCCTTTATATCCCGGTTTTGTCACATGAGCGCACGGCCGTTTTTGGCGAAAAAAATGAAAAAATTAAATATTTTCCATAAAATACATTTGAAAGTTATATTTTATTGTACTTTTAATTAGGCCTTTAGATGGACCAAAGATCGGCACCAACATTCATTTCGATCGCCTTTTATTTTTTTTGCAGGAGCGCATTTCATAAAATGCACACACTATCGGTCCTAATCGACCACGCCCATAAAAGTGCTATAAAAAATTTATATATTAATATTTTATTCCACTTTAAATTAGCCAATCTTTTAGACCTACTTCTCCTTGAAATATTCATGTCAAGTTTTAATTACATTTCGCGGATTTTAACCCTTTATATCCCGGTTTCGTCACATGAGCGCACTGCTTTTTTTGCCCCAAAAAACATAAAACTTGAATATTTTCCAAAAAAAACATTTGAGGTAATATTCAATTGTTATTATAATTAGGCCTTTAGATGGACTAAAGATCGGCACCAACAGTCATTTCGATCGCCTTTTTTTTTTTTTTTCAGGACCAGAAAATGGTCTCCAGGCGGCAAATGCTGCTCCTCTAGGCCGAAATAAGTGCATCTTGCCGGGGTACGTCGCGACGATGACCGGGGCACGATCACCGGGGACTCATTTTTCCAGCACACACGTCCGATACCACGTGACAACAAATACGTCATTTCCTGTTGACTAAAAAAAAAATGCACCCTCTAATGGTCCTAGGGACCGAAAATGGTCCCGCCCCATCAGCGGGCGAAGCCGCTGCTGCACGCCGAAAATGAGGCTTCATTTCCCGCAGGTCTGTTACGGCAGCCCGCTGTTTTCCAGCCCGGGGTCAAATGTGGAGCAAGGGCGCCACCCAGTGGACAAATAAAAAAATTACAACTCTAAGGTCTCTTCTGCAACACGGAAATGATACTTAAGCGATCGCCGAGATGCTTACGGTATAAATCCTGCAGTGAAAAATAGCGTTTATAATGGATTTCAATGAGGCGATTTATGGCTCTAGGACCTCAAGTGGATGTCGGTTTTTAGCTTAGCCACCTTAAGCTAATCGAATAAACGGAGACGGCAATTCTAAAGAAAAATGAAAAAAAAAAGGGTTGGAAGGTTTGGCTATATTCTATTCAACACAGTGAAAATGGCCTAATATTAAAAAACGCTGAGGACGAAAAAATGGCCGTAGGTCTCCCTGAGGGTTAAACAGAGAAAGTCAAACATCCTCCTGCAGTGAAGAACTCTGCAGCTATGTGATGAATCAACAACGGACAGTGAGTCCTGCATCACCATCAACATCCACAACTAAAACTTTACATTAGAAATAAACATGTTTACAGCCTGATAAATAAACAGTTTGTTCCCTAAAGATAAATGATAAATGCACAGGAGGTAGTTTTCTAAACTAAGTGCTTTATCTAAGAGAAAAATACCATTCATGATTGGACAGTGCTGTTTGTTCAAGCCCTCCTAATCCTCACAGTCGGCCCCCTTCCTCCTGGTGCAAATGATCATAGACCTGCTGACGTTCTGAAAGGTGTCTGTTCGTGAGAGGAGGTTTCCATCCCGCGGGGTGGACCTTCAGCATCTCACCTGTTCTTTGTTTCCAGGGCAGTCAGCAGGAGGGCTCTTAAGCCAGCGCTGCCTACCACTCTCCCCCAGTTTGGTGGTAACTCGGCCTCCTCGTGTTCCTCATTCGTGCTCGTCTGTCTCGTGTGTAACGTTGCCCTGTTGTTCCCAGTTTTCTCCAGATCCATGCCCTGCTGTGCTACTCAGCAGCGCTGGTCTGAATTTGGGCACCGAACAGTCTACTCACCAAAGGTTTCGTACTCACCTCGTTCCGTGGCCTGCCCTTGGACTCTTGGACCTCGCCTCCCTCTGGATCTCCCAGACCTCCACCTCTCATGGGTTCCATCTCTCATCTGGACACTCTTATGGCTACCCCCTCCTGTATTAACTGGTTTTCACTTGCAAGTAAGTGTGCTTCCCTCTGTAATGCTAACTCACTTTATTTAGCTGCCCAGTAACTCCTCTCTCCTCTGTTACAGAGTTTCCCATCCCATGCCCTCCTTGTGTTCGCTGTGCACAAGTGTTGTCCCGTTCTACTGCTCCTGTCTAGTTTCTTGATTTAAATCCATGTTCTAGTCTGAGTCTTGCTTCTTTGGAAATAGTTCATGTGCTTTCTGAATCTGCTTTTGGGTCCAAACCTCTCTCGAGCCTCCAAACGTGACATAGCCACTGTCCTATGATGGTGAGGAACAAATCAGCTGTTGCAGCACCTGGCTGCTACTTACCTACTTAGTTCCTCAGACTGAGTGCACCGTGTTGGCTCTCGATGGACTCCAGTCACTCTTGCATTGCACTGTTTATCCTCCAAATATGGAATTTCCCCCTCTATAAGAGGAAAATATTAATTTTGTGTTCATGAATACAAATCAAAATATATGAGATGTGTCCGATGCTAAGAAACGTGAATCAGCGACTTGAATAAGTCACAGCAGCAGCATCACTTATTAACAAGGCTAAAGAGAGACAAACTTCCCCAAAAACTGCTCGTTAACTAGAGGGCGCCCTCTCGACCTGCGTGACAGCCTCACAGCTACTATTTTCTCTGCGCACCGCAGACGCCATCTGTTTAACCTCCTTACATCAGGAAGGCGCTTTAATACTTTGTTTAAATATTGTATTTATGTTCTTTAACAGACTGTGGACTATAAATCCATTTACAGACAGACAACTATGAAGGATTTTTCATGGTTGTTGTGACTCCATCTGCACTGCAGTGCGATGTAGTTGGTTTATTACAGTCGTGTAAGCCATTTCTCTGCGACACCTTGATGAACTACTTCTTTGTAAAAACGTGCCCACCGTGTAACCCCACAGATTTCACGCCGTCAAAGCATTTTCGGTTGGTGACTGATGTGTACGCTTTGCTGTCTTAATTGCAGCATTTGAGCTGTGACACTGAAGCACAACACAGAGGCATGATGCAGACACAGGCGCTCTCAGCCTTCATTTCCTGCTCTACACACAGCTCAATCCTCGCTCGGTGTTTGCTCTTCACTCTTTTCTTTCTGCAGGTTATCCATAATCATCACAGCTGGGTTTAATGCAGGCAAGCTTTTATTCCCAACTCTCATAAATCCCTTTCTAATACAGGAACCCTTTATAATGTACAGCTGCTGCAACCTAATGCGACACCTAAAGTACAACTAAGACTCAAAATAAAAGAACACATGAGCATTTCATTGCTCATTTCACTGTGGGAAATTAGGTTCTGTACAAAGGCATCATGGGAAAGTTAACGACTTGATAATCAATATTCAGTGTAATGGATTTAACCTCAGGTAAACACACGTGACCACAGGTGAAGGAAGGAAGAGGCAAAGACACGTGAGAGGGAGAGAAAAGCTCATGAGAGACATTTCCACTAAGTTTCCTCACCACATATTTCAGCCTGCAGGTCTGTCAAGCTCTTCTCATCATTTCCAGCTATGCTTGAACTCTACTAGGATAGCTTTGCCCCACTCACAGTTTAAAGTAGCCGCTCTTCATTTCACCCTGGGCCTTGGTGCAGCCTCTCTCTTCATGTCCATCTTTAAGCTTCTCCCTCTTATTATATTTCTTCTACCTGGCTGTCCCTCACAAACAGAAGGTGGGACTTCTGAGAGAACCACAGAAGGATGATAAGAATAGAAGGAAGTGTGGCGAACTCGTGTTGGGCTCAAAGGGATTACTGAGTTCTTTATTAGAAACGTTTCCTGTTTAATAGGAACCCTCATAGGCAGAACGGATTAGTGTAAAACATGTTTCCCAATCAGGGATTGACTGAAACTCTTCTCCAGCTGATGTATCGACCATGTTTCATGCTTCTTGCTTCCTTGTGCTATCAGCTCTGTTCATATGCAGCTTTTCTCTGAGCCTTTCAAACCATTCAGTGTAACTACAGCCCGAGGGTTCACACTGTCCCAGACACATTGAATGATTCAGAATTTTTGTGATCCAGAGTGATCCAAACCAGGAAGCAGCAGACCTTTTCATCTTCTTCCTGTCACATGATGGCTTTTGTCTCCACCTGTTAGAGACCCTCAGCATGAACTTTACTGAGAACCATCTTCCTGTGTAGCTGTAACTGTAGCTCTCTGGCTGGCCACCTGCAGCCTGCTTTCACAAACGCCCCAGGCATCACTGCTGTTCCATTTTGTGTCTTCATGTTCAAAGTGAGAGCAGAGCTGCATCCACTGTGCTCACTAGATGGGAGGTTTTCCAGATTACCATCAGACACCAGCCACAGATATACCTGGCACAGCTGTCTGTGCTGTGATTGGTGGAGTATTGAAGGTCAGCGGAGGAATCCACAGCAGACATGGACCGCATCCCATGTCTGGATCTTTTTCTTCACTAAGGACCAAAGAGCTGTGGGCCAGGAAGGAGCCAGTCCGGACTTGTTTGAGAGACAGAACAACTGCTCAGTTTGCATTGAGCGTTGCCTGTAACCAGTAGCTGAACGGTCGATGACTTTGTGGAGTATTTAAGGACTTCTACCACTGTGTGGAGAGTGTCCTGTTCAGGATCTTATCCCTGCTTTCTGGAGAGGGATTTGCTGACTCAAATGATGACCTTCAGCTTGCACTGGGCTATTTAGTTCACTTCAACTCAATTTTTTATTTATCCATCCATTCTCTTCCTCTTATCCTCGTCAGGGTCGTGGGGGTGTGGAGGTTATCTCAGCTGTGTTAGGGCAGGGGGCAGGGTACAGCCTGGACAGGTTGCCAGTCTGTCACAGGGTTGACAGCATAGACACAGACAACCATTCACACTCAAATTCATACCTATGGACAGTTTGTAATAACTGCATGTCTTTGGAATGTGGGAAGAGAACCGGAGAGTACCCACACAAACACGGGGAGAACATGCAAACTCCACACAGAAAGACCTGATGGGGGAATTAAACTCAGGACCTTCTCACTGTGAGGCAGCAGTGCTAACCACCGTGGTGCCATCAGTTTTATTCATACAGCGCCTAATCACAACAAGGTGCTTTATATTGTAAGGTTGACCCTACATTAATACATACCGATAAAAACCCAACGATCATATGACGCCCTATGAGCAGCACTGTGGTGACAGTGGGAAGGAAAAACTCCCTTTTAACAGGAAGAAACCTCCAGCAGAGCCAGGCACAGGGAGGGGCGGGGCCATCTGTCTTTTACAGGATAAAGACATCCTGTGAAACAGTTAATGAATGCAGTTAATTCAGACAGCTCATGATTTGTCTGAATATTAAAATCAGTCAGATTCTTGCCCCTTTCTGTTCTTCTGCTGAGCCAAATATTTGAAATCTTGGAGTAATATTTGACTCTTCTCTGGGCCTTGACTCACACGTAAAATCTCATTCCTGTTTCTTTCATTTAAGGAATATTTCTAAACTGCGACATATGGTCTCCTCAGCTGAACTGGAAAAAACTGTCCATGCATTTGTGTCATCGCGTTTAGATTATTGTAATTTCCTGTTTACCAGCTTGGATAAATCATCTCTTTCTCGCCTCCAAGCTATACAAAACGCAGCAGCCAGACTACTAACTCGCTCTAGCAAGCGAGCTCACATCATCCTATTTTATGTTCTTTACATTGGCTCACAATAGATTTTAGAATTAGTTTTAAAATCATTGTTTTAACATGCAGAGCACTAAATGGCCCCAGATTATTTATCCAAGCTTCTCACAAAATACACTGCTGCTCGCCGTCTCCGCTCACAGACTCAGAGTTTGTTGGTTGTTCCCCGAACACGACTGAAGATGAAAGGGGGCGGAGCCTTTCAGTCTGTGGCACCAAGGCTGTGGGCCAGTCTACCTCTACAACTACGTTTGGTTGACTCTGTGGAATCCTTTAAAAAACCGTTAAAAACTTTACTGTTTAAACAAGCTTTCTGTTGACCAATGCTTTTTACGTTCTTATATTTTTAATTTACATTTAAACTCTTTATTGTGTACATTGTGCATTTTGCTATTTATCGTACTGTTTATTTTAATCTCTGTGTGCAGCGCTTTGTGACTACCTGTCTATGAAAAGCGCTTAATAAATAAACTTTACTTACTTACTTACTTATTATTACCTTTGTTTCTGGCATTAGTTACTTTACTAAGGTATTCATTCTTTATTAACACTGAAGTTTACAAATTTTGATTGTTTCTGTGTTTTACTTTATTTTTCTCTTTGTCTTAACTGCTGTATGTGTGTATTTTTAATTTATGCACAGGGCTGGACTGGGACAAAAAATCGGCCCGGGCATTTTGACTAGAGACCGGCCCACCAGGTATTATAGGAAAAACCATAAAGCCTTTGAATGAAAACAAACGCTGTTGTCACAGTGATGTACACTGTGTTGTTGGTATATATGCGTCAGTCTAATAAACTTAGACCTACACCATCCTCCCTTTTCTGGTATTCTAAACAGTACCTGGAAGCAGACTGCTTGGTCGAGTTAACCTCCTGAACTCTCTACAACACATGGTGAAAACCTGAAATTAAGACAGAGAAGACTAGAGGTGAGACATGATCATTACTGATTACTGATGACAGATTTAGATATATTTTCATAAACCATTCATTTGCCACATCAATAAACAGCAAGGCAGGGCAAAATATTTTTTCTAACATGGCAACCTTTACAAAGTGAAAGGAGACAGAAAGACAGGTGAGAAAGAATAAAACTGACTTTTTGATGGCATTTTACACACAGCACTGGTACAGTATCTAGAAAATATGGGAAATACTGGCATCATACACTCAACAAAAATATAAACGCAACACCTTTATTACTGCTCCCATTCCCCATGGGATGGACGTAGAGACCTAAAATTCATTCCAGATACACAATATAACCATCCCTCCCAAACAGTGGTCACAAATCAGTCCAAATGTGTGGTAGTGGGCACATCTGCTATATTGAGATAATCCATCCCACCTCACAGGTGTGCCACATCAGGATGCTGATCTGACATCATGAGTAGTGCACAGGTGTACCTCAGACTGCCCACAACAAAAGGCCACCCTGGAATGTGCAGTTTTGTCTCACAGCAAAATGCCACAGATGCCACAAGCAATGAGGGAGCGTGCAATTGGCATGCTGACAGCAGGAATGTCAACCAGATCTGTCGCCCGTGCATTGAATGTTCATTTCTCAACCATAAGCCGTCTCCACAGGCGTTTCAGAGAATATGGCAGCACATCCAACCGGCCTCACAACCGCAGACCTCGTGTAACCACACCAGCCCAGGACCTCCACATCCAGCAGGTTCACCTCCAAGATCGTCTGAGTCCAGCCACCCAGACAGCTGCTGGAACAATTGGTTTGCACAACCAAACAATTTCTGCACAAACTGTCAGAAACCGTCTCAGGGACGCTCAACTGCATGCCCGTCGTCCTCATCGGGGTCTTGACCTGACTCCAGCTCGTCGCCGTAACAGACTTGTGTGGGCAAATGCTCACATTCGATGGCGTCTGGCACGTTGGAGAGGTGTGCGCTTCACGGATGAATCATGGTTCACATTGTTCAGGGCAGATGGCAGCTGAGAATGTCCCAGTTCTTGCATGGCCAGCATACTCACCGGACATGTCACCCATTGAGCATGTTCGGGATGTGCTTGACCGGCGTATACGACAGCGTGTACCAGTTCCCACGAATATCCAACAACCTCGCACAGCCATTGAAGTGGAGTGGACCAACATTCCACAGGCCACAATTGACAATCTGATAGACTCCATGCGACGATGTGTTGCACTGCATGAGGCAAATGGTGGTCACACCAGATACTGACCGGTTCTGGGTCCCCAGACCCCCAATAGTGCAAAAAACTGCACATTCCAGGGTGGCCTTTTGTTGTGGGCAGTCTGAGGTACACCTGTGCACTACTCATGATGTCAGATCAGCATCCTGATGTGGCACACCTGTGAGGTGGGATGGATTATCTCAATATGGCAGATGTGCCCACTACCACACATTTGGACTGATTTGTGACCACTGTTTGGGAGGGATGGTTATATTGTGTATCTGGAATGAATTTTAGGTCTCTACGTCCATCCCATGGGGAATGGGAGCAGTAATAAAGGTGTTGCGTTTATATTTTTGTTGAGTACGATATGTAGTGAAATGCTTGGACAACTGCTCGTGACCTAAAGAAAACAAAAAAGGAAAAGGCTATGAATAAGATAGGAAATAAACATGAAAAATTAAAAAGGGTAAATTTAACTAGGAAGGAATAAAATATAAATTAAGGTTAAAAATGAAATAACTGTACAACACAAATTAGAATGAAGGGTAAATTTAACTGGGAAAGAATAAGATAAAATATATAAATTAAAGTAGAAAATAAAATAACTGTACAACAAAATACACAATATAGAACTATATAAGAATGTATGAAGAAATATAAATAAATATATACACAATAACAGCAGCTGTACAAGTATTAACTGGAAGTGATATATACAGTTCTTACTTCTGAAGAAATTATGATGGGACCCTAAAAAAATTACTATGTACAATAATGGATTTCTATACATCTATACATCAGATGAAAACATTTGTTGTAAGATTCAGATAATTATTTATTAAAAGTTTTTAAATGACATAAAGAAAAGTATTTCTTTGTGCCCCCCTCTCCCTGTCAATGCCCTACCTGCCCCCCTGGCAACACTTTGCTAGACCCGCCCCTGCACAGTTACCAGCTGTCAGCTACCTAAAAAAGGATCCTGGTGTTATTTGTTTCTCAGAAACAGTTCATAACTTCAACTCATTCATGTCACCTAAAAGGTAAACCTGTTCCTCCATCACAGCTCTGATGATTCAGTAAGGACATCTCCTGGTTTCATCTTCATGTTTCCCTCTCACCACATATCCAAACCGACATCATGACCAGCAGCTTTACAGCTGTGGCTCCAGCAAACATCAGCTGATACTAGAAATTAATATTAAATAAATTCTAACAACAGCTGATCAAGCTTAAACGTGCTGCTGTTGTTTAGCGCAACATCCGCTGGTTTCCTCTTTCTGGCGCAAAGTGATAAACCAACAAGAGAGAAAAGCCGATCAGCTGATCATTGATCAGTTTCATGATTGAAGTAGCAACAGGAGAGGAGAGAATGAGAGGATAAGAGGCAGCTGTGCAGCAAAGACACAGAATAACTCCAGTTTTGTGTCTTTTTCATTGTAGCTGAAGTCCGGGACGAATCGCGTTCCTTTTCACCTCAATACGAAACACGCAATATTTTCTCTGAATACGAGACGATTCCTTTTTTTCTACGGGACGGTTGGCAACTCTAATAACTAACCTTATAAATAAAATAAGATAAAACAAGTTCAACATCAATAATATCATAGCACCCGCCCAGCTGTATAGAAACTCACTCATGCTAGCTAGTACGCAGTACGAGTTATTGTAACTGACTGTAAAAAGTCAGCATAACGAAAATAAATGGCACCTAAACTTGGTTTATATCTGACCCAGATGGACTGCAGGTCATAACTTCTTACCTGAAGTTCAGCTCACCGCCTCGGGTCTCTGCTCCTCCTGCCTTTCCGTCATCCACCTGCCAGCGTGTTGCACCTGCTGGCCTCCACCACTTGCTAATGTTACTGAATCTGTGGAAGCTCCGCAATAGCCACCACCAAACAACTGAGTTATTTTTACACATCTCCCAGCATCTGGCCAATCCACCACCTTTCATTGTTTATACCGTTACGGAAAAAAAAACAGTCCAGCTATGTTTATACAGCTTATAATTGTATTGCTGTCCTTCTTGGACGGGCCACGTTTTTAATCTGAAGAGTTGTATTTTTCCAGCTTAGATAACGGTTAAAATAACAAACTGAAAAGCATCTCTAGATGTTGTTCACGAGTAGAGTGAGGGGGGAGATTGATTGGTGCAGGTTTAGTTGTGGTTAAGAGATAAGTTGTCGTTGTGACTTTCTGGTTGATCTGCGTTCCTGCCCTCGTTTCCAGCTACAAGTTGTGGCTAAAAGATTGTGACTGTTTGCGACTAACGTGTCCCTGGCTTCCTCTGAAGGGCCTCAGAGGTAGGATGAGGAGCTCAGAGCCTGGACTCAGAAGAGAGGTGGGTAAACCAGGAAATGCTGGTGAGACTGAGTTTTTTGGTGTCTCCCCTGAAAACCTGGAGGAGGTGGCTGGGTACACAGAGGTCTGGTCATCTCTGCTTAGCCTGCGGTCCCTGAGGTACAGATAAGAAGTAGAAAATGGATGCATGGACTTGTAGTCCTGAATAAAAATAATGTTCTGGTGTAATCTAAGAGGACAAACAGAGTACAAAGAGGAGAATGAACAGTGACTATGTGCAGTTTCACTGCATAAACAGAAAAACTCTGATTGTTTTTGAGGTGACAGGAGTGTGCAACCCTCGCCTCTGTCACTCTGTGAAAATGATCATTTTTGCTGTCTGAATATGCCAAGTCTAAATCTGAGCAGCATTTCATCCCAGTTAATGGACACGTTCTCCAAACCACATTAGGAACAAAAGGCCACGGTATGTTTTACAGTATGATTGTTGTCAGTGGGAGGTGTCGCTCACTGCTGAGCGGGAAATTGCTTTGTTTCACAGAAATAAAGTCGAGTGCAGAGGCCCAAGTGTCGATTTAATCTCTGACGTCTCATTGCATGAGTCTCAGAAGCTTTTATCTGAGCTGACATTACAAACACTTCAAATGTCAGGTGGCAGAGTGTCGCTGCTCCCATTATTTTCTCCAATGAGGCGAAGATGCACTTCAGATAGACACTAACAGATTAGAATTTTCCTTCCTGTGGTCCTGGGTTTGGACCCGACTTCTTTGGACTCTTCGTGTCAGACTTGTTTATTTATTGTTTACATCTGATTTCTTCCTGTTTTGGGTTTTCTTGGTTACTATTATTATTGGTGTCATGGTCCTGAGTCTGGTGACTCAGTGTTTTGTGTTTCTTTATTATGTTCTTGTTTATTCGGATTGTTTTTTCCATTATGATTTGCCATTTGTTAGGCTTCTGTGCTGCCCTGGCCCCACTTCTCTCTGTTCCCTCTGTCTTTCCATGATGTTGTTATGTCTGCTCATGAGTCTGTTAAGTTCTGTGTCTCGTCTGGATCTCTGTGTCTGTCGTGTACTTCCTGTTTTACTTTGTAGGTCTGTGCCTTATGTCAGTGCCTTCAGCTTTGTGCGTCTGCCCCTGCTCGTTGTCGCGTCGTACCCTCACTTTCACTGTGTGTTCTGTTTGCCAGCCTGCCTGTTTAGTTTGTTCTGTAGTCTCAGTTTAGTTAGGTTTTTGTTCAGTTGCTTTCCAGCAATAAAGCTGAGTATTTTGAGTTAGGTTTGCCTACGTGAGTCCTGCATTTTGGGTGCTCTCTTCCTGCCTTCCTGCACACAATCATGACAATTGGACTGTTTTATTACAGTTTTCTGTGATTAGCACTTTGAATCACGGTGTGTAGAGTTTGATTATTTTTCATTACAGATAACTGATTCCTCACTGACCCTATTTCTCCCTTAGAGACAGGGTGAGGAGCTGGGAGGAGCTCAGAGTAGAGACACTTTTCCTTCTCCTCCTAGGTGAGGTGTTCCAGGCGGAGGCCCTGGGGTAGACCCAGGACATGCTGGAACGATTATATCTCTCAGCTCACCTGGGAATGCTTCCTAGTGTTCCCAGGTGGAGGAGGTGGCTGGGAAGAGGGAGGTCTGGGCTCCTCCTTCTATATCGTGCTTGTGTATATTCTTTATTTCCTTTGGGAGGTTTTTTTTGGGAGCCTAGGTTCTACATATGTTTTGGTTAAGCTGTCATTAAACTGATGGATTTAATGCGACATGACCGTTCAAACAGCAGTCGCTTTCTAAAACATCAGATATGTATCGGATTCAGTACCACATACGAAAGTGACCCAGATCGAATTTGAAGATATCGGATTTGTGCCGTTCACACTGTCATACCATGATCAGATATGGGTCGCATAGCGTCAAAAAAGCCTCCCCCCACCGCAGGGAAAAGGGTAACACCACCTGGGTCTGGGTGCAGTTCCCCCCTCCAGGGGCAAGGGTACCTAGACCCGGTTTGTAGAGTATGCTTGGGGAGTGTGATTGTGTGTACAGCGTCTCTTTATGTCTGTCTCCACGTTGGGTGAGTGTGGAGTAAGTGCATATGAGAGCATGAGGGTGGGAATGGATGTTTGTATATGTGTGTGCCTGTATGTCTGTGTCTATATGTCAGGTTGGGTGTCAGGCGCCACCTCTCTGGGGACATCTCAGGCCCTCCAAGGTTTGGAGGCCTATCTCCCCCCACCACCACTTCCCCTGCCAGTGGCGGACTCCCTCAGACATCGGTGCGTTGGTGGTTCTTTGTGTCCGGGGATGGGCGTCCAGGTACACACCGGCTCACTCCTTGACGGCCGCTTATCGGGGCCTGGAGCCTGGGGCTCGCTCGGGCCACTTCGGAGGTGGGGTGCCCCCGGCCTCTCGGCCTGGGGCTCGGTCACTCAGGCACGGCTGGCTGCCGGCGGAGCTCACGGGCGCGTCACTGCAACTCCCCCCGGCTTCTGCTCCGCGGCTGCTGAGTGAGCCCTCATCTGGAACTCTCCTCAGCTCTTTCTGGGACAGTGGCGCGGCTGCCCCTCTGTTGGTCTTCCTTGGTCTCTTGTGTTCTGGGGGCCTCTGGATGTCTGGAGTTTTGATCTCCTCCATACCTGCTTCATGCCCTGGAGGACGGGGCTGTGGCCCCCCCACACCCTCTAGCAGATCATTGCATGAAGGAACCTTTTAAAAAAAAACCCAAAAAAACCAAAAAAAACAAGCGCGTCCATGCTTGTTTTCTTTTTTCTTTCTCAGCAGGTGATCTAGGTGATTTTTTTAATATATATATATATATTTTTTTCTGCCCGTTCTGTTGGTTTTTGTTTTTTGCCCTTCTCCCCCGTCCCTTTTCTCAGCTGTTTCTCTTTCCCTCTTTCTTTCTCCCCTTCTTTCCCCCAGTCAAGTCTGTCCCGTATTCAGTAAGTGAAAATAAAACAAACAATAAAAGGTGAATCAAATGGACCATTACGGCAAGGCTGGGATGGTCAATTTGGTAAAGTAAATCTGTTGGGCATCTTTCTTTGCCTTTAGACAACAATTCTGATGCAAAAGAGCCAAACGGGACAGGAAAAAAAAAAAAAGTCAAATTTGATGCGCTTTCGCCTGCAGTGTGAACGTAGCCTTAGTCTTTGTTGAGTTTCATTTCTTCCTTGATTGTCTTCACCTGTGTCTCATCGCTGAGCTGTGTCCTGCTCTCTGATTGGCTCTGTGTCAAACTGTTGTCCTGTGCATCTGCCTGTACTGTTTGTATGTTTGTGATTTGGACTTTTATCAGCCATGATAAGATGGATGGATGGATGGATGGATCAAAGATGATGGATGGATGATGGATGGATGGATGGGTGAATGAGGGATGGATGGATGGATGGATGGATGGATGGATGGATGGATGGATGAATGGATGATGGATGGATGGATGATGGATTGATTGATGGATGGATCCACAATGGATGGATGGTGGATGGATGATGGATGGATAATGGATGGATGGATGGATGGATCGACAATTGATGGATAATGGATGGATGATGGATGATGAATGGATGAATAAATGGATGGATGGAGGAAGGATGGATGATGGATGGCTCAAAGATGATGGATGGATAATGGATGGATGGAGGATGGATCAAAGATGATGGATGGATGGATGGATGGATGGATAGATGGATGGATGGATGGATGGATGAATTAATGAATGTATGGATGATGGATTCATGTATGTATGTATGGATGGATGCATGAATGGATGAATGAATGATGGCTGGATGGATGGATGGATGGATGGATGGATGGTGGATGGATGATGGATGGATGGAGGATGGATCAAAGATGATGGATGGATAGATGGATGAATTGATGGATGTATGGATGATGGATTTATGTATGTATGTATGGATGGATGGATGCATGAATGATGGATGGATGGATGGGTGGATGGTGGATGGATGATGGATGGATGGATGGATGGATGAATTGATGGATGTATGGATGATGGATTTATGTATGTATGGATGGATGGATGCATGAATGGATGGATGGATGAATGATGGATGGATGCATGAATGATGGATGGATGAATGGATGGATGGATGGGTGGATGGATGGATGGATGGGTGGTGGATGGATGGAGGATGGATCAAAGATGATGGATGGATGGATGGATGGATGGATGGATGGATGGATGGATGGATGGATGGATGGTGGATGGATGATGGATGGATGGAGGATGGATCAAAGATGATGGATGGATGGATGGATGGATGGATGATGGATAGATGATGGATGGATGGATGAATTGATGGATGGATGAATGATGGATGGATGCATGAATGATGGATGGATGGATGGATGGATGGTGGATGGATGGATGGATGGATGGATGGTGGATGGAGGATGGATGGAGGATGGATCAAAGATGATGATGGATGGATGGATGGATGGATGGATGGATGGATGGATGATGGATGGATGGATGGATGGATGGATGAATTGATGGATGTATGGATGATGGATTTATGTATGTATGGATGGATGCATGAATGGATGGATGGATGGATGGATGGATGGATGGATGGATGGATGGATGGATGCATGAATGGATAGATGGATGAATGATGGATGGATGCATGAATGATAGATGGATGGATGGTGGATGGATGGATGGATGGTGGATGGTGGATGGATGATGGATGGATGGATAAAGGCTTGCCTTTTGTTTGCTGGACTGCTCCCTTTATGTCTTTATGTAACAGTGTGACTTGTCGGTGCTCAGAGGGCCTGTGAGAAACTTTTTTTGACCATTTCCAATGAGTTATTTCTGATGGCTGCTTTTATGCCGTCACTCTGGTGCTGTTAATTGATTAAAACAGAAGCATTTGTGTTCTCTTTGACATGGTGGTCCAATAAAAGCTTTCTGTGTGGGCTGTCAGCCTTTTTACTGCTCTAATTTGTGTTGCTGACCATGACCACCTGTACCTCTCCACCCACACGCTCTGATTCAATATTCCGACATACAGACGGCACCCATGTAAAGATCAATACTGCTGAGAGAAATACACCTTTTACTGAGGATAAATAACCCTTTTCTAAACCTGTCCTGTCCAGCAGTTGTAGGTTGCAGAATATGGGTCTGAACTGATTGTTTGATCATTTATTTTGAGCATATGTGTACATATATACAAAACAGAGCATATATACAGGAAGGACAATACTGTCCTCTAGTACAACAGGTGCTCATAAAGCAGTGGGAAGAAGTAAAACTTGTATACTCCCACCACCTTCACATATTTATGGCTCAGTCATGTAGTTGTGCAGCTTCTTCCTGAGTGCATGTAATATATCGAATAACAGTGATAACTTATCACAATTGACATATCTATGTTGAAAACACCTGTTGTAGCTTAATGCTGCCCTCATCCCTGTGCTGCATTAAAAAAACATATCTTTATTCGAAGATTATAGCTGTGTCCCAAAACGTCGGCTGCATCCTTCGGAGGACCCGGTCTTATCCCAGACTTCGTGGTCTACGTGGGCCTTCAAAGACCGAGAAGGCCGGAAGTGCGAGGCTGTGAAATGGGACGTTCTAGCCTTCCCTTCAGATTTGCGTCACCGCTGTCTCGGTGGAGTTTAATAAACTCGGCCGTCTGCTCCTTGCTATCTAAAATATAACAGGACACTAGCGTATGTTGTCGACCGTCTCACACTTCTGTTTAATCAGTTTTCTGTTTAACGTTTATTCAGCTGTGTGAAAATCCCGGAGGAACCCACGTGATGGATTAATAACGTTTTATTTAATCTAATAATCTAATAACTTTGATCTCAGCCAAACCGATTTACTCCGGAACAAATAAAACACCGAAAAAAAGGCAAACAATAACATTTTTAAGTTATCCAAGTGACTTATATATCATGTTTAACCTGATTAGCGAAAGAGCGGGGGTCGGAAAACGATGAAGCCGGGAGTCCGCTGCTTTCACCGGCTCGAGTGACCATTGAACACCCCAGCTTGCTATCGAGCGGGTGGGTAACGGACATCTCCGAAAACGTCGGCGCACACTTTTGCAAATATGCGATGTCTTGATAAACCAAGCAGATATTTGTAATTTACACAGCTACTTTCTCCCCTTAATATATGTTAAAAGTTTATTTTGTGACCCAGAAAGATTGATAAGAGTGATTTTAAAACTTTTAAAAAAGCGGCCGCCATTGTTGGAAACTGGAGTTTGGCTGGGCCGTGCTATGAATTCTGGGATATGGTGGGCCATGAAGGACACACCCGACCCATCCTTCAAATTCGGGGAAATGAAGGACGCATTTGTCGGCCGCATTTGAAGGAGTCGACGAATTGGGACAGCCTTCGTCGCCTGGCTGTGACGTAATCGGCCTTCAAATGCGGCCTCGGGAGGATGCAGCAGACATTTTGAGACACAGCTTATGTATCTGAATTTCAGGAGTGGGACCACGCCTCCAAACACGCTCCTTCCGGTTGCCACCTATATAGGTTCCCCCAGTTTTGCAAACTGTTCATTCTCGTTTACGTGAAAACAGGGTCCGTTCTCGGCGATTACCTTAAACAAAGCTCATCTCTCAGGAGTGCTGTAATTTTACTCACCCTTCCGTTCACTACGATCACCCTCTCGTCCGTCAGCGCATCAGACATACAACTACTCAAGCTCTACATCCATCACTTTTCCTCCGGCAATCCCAGAAACACACCGAACATCACGGCGGCGCTTCCAAACAACAAATGCTGACGAGCTCCTGGCTCGCCACCCAACATACGGCCTGCTACGTCCATCCATCCAGTCATCTTATCTCCGCTAAATCCAGTCATGAAGTAACTCCGGACGCCCGCTACTTCAGTGAAAACCAGCGAGGTCGCCCGCCAGGAGAACTCACAGCTCCTCTCATGTTGCTCCGAAATGGGTCACAGGCCGGGCGAGTTAGCCGAAAAGCCGACGGACCCACGCTTCCAAACAAATTGCGACTCCAACAACAAAAGCTACAGCGTAGTTCCACCCACCTGCCAGCGCCAGGTAGCAGGGGGAAGCTCAGCTCTGTGTTGCTTCCTACTAACACTATTTAAAGCAAACTGGAAATCTGTTGCTAGTTCCATACTCTATTGTTCTTCACCGTCATGATGTTTCCATACTTCACGAAATGCTTGAGCAAGCTTATCCATCGGGGGCGATATGTAGTATGCTTCGGCACTGAGTTGCCAGGTTCCCAACCTCTCATCTGCTGAACTCTGCAGCAAACGTTGGCACCGAGTTGCCAGGTTCCCAGCCTCTCATCCGCTAAACTCCACGTCAAACGTCGGCACCAAGTTGCCACGTTTGCAGCCACTCATCCCTCTGCTATACGCCGCAGCAAACGTCAGGTTGCCAGGTTCTCGGCCACTCGTCCCTCCTCTGCTAAACTCCGCGGCAACTGTCAGCACCAGGTTGCCAGGTTTGCAGCCACTCGTCCCTCCTCTGCTAAACTCCGCAGCAAACGTCGGCCGAGTTGCCAGATTCTCAGCCACCCATCCCTCCTTCACAAAATCCTGCAGCAAACGTTTGCACAGAGTTGCCAGGTTCTCGGCCACTCATCCATCTTTGCAAATTTCTGCGCAAACCTTGGCACTGAGTTTCCAGGTTCCTTTCTCCTCCATTAGCAAGCTTTTCGACCATCGGGTTGCCAGTTTCTCAGCATAGTTAACAAAAAAAAAGGGGCTCAGAGTTGCCAGTATTCCTTCCCTCCATGGCAAATGCATGCTTCGCCACCGACTTGCCAGGTTCCCAACCCCTGATCTGCTAAACTCTGCAGCAAACGTCGGCACCGGTTGCCAGGTTCTCTCTTTATCCCTCATTCGCAAATGCAGCAGCATGCTTTCGGCACCACGATGCCAGGTTCTCTTCCTCTGTCTTTCCTTACGAATGCAATAAGAAGCTTGACACCTAGATGCCTGGTTCTTCTTTATCCCTCATTCGCAAACGCAGCAGCACGCTTTCTAATATAGAGTTGCTAGTTTCTGTGCTCGGCACTGGGATGCCACATTTGCTGCCATTTTTCCTGCCTTCGCAAAGCACCGGCGAACCTCGTGGCACCGAGATGCCAGGTTCTGTCCTCTATCGCTCCTTTTACGACATCCAAACTGCATTGTGCGCATAATTCTTCACGGCATCCCTTCACTTCTCACATGCTATCACTAGCATCATCAGGCATCCACCCTCGACACAATCATTCGAGACCGCTCTCTAAGTCGACTCATGGTTCTGACGGCGCCTGAATGGCTTATCATCTCCCACGAAATCCAGTGGACTCGCGCTCTGCTCTCTGACGATTTTGGGGGTTATTATTATAGACATTATTTTCCTCTAATCAGTCTTTCAATCCATCAAGTCTTCCCAAGCTGCTGCTGTCACTTCTCCTAATTCAGTAATCAGCTCAGGCGTTATAGCTACCTTATCCAAAGTAATTTACCAGCTAAGCACCCCCTCTCCATCTTCTACTCAAAGACAAGCTCATAAGCTTTTCGAGCCCCGCCCCTCCCTGAGCCTGGTTCTGCTGGAGGTTTCTTCCTGTTAAAAGGGAGTTTTTCCTTCCCACTGTCACCAAAGTTCTTGCTCATAGGGGATCATATGATTGTTGGGTTTTCCTCTAGACATCATTGCAGTGTCTCAAGGTTCGTGACTGTGGCTCCGTGCTGTTTAAATAAGTAGAATCAAAAATGAAACTATTCCACTGACGTATTCGACCTTCGTATCGCACAGTTATTACTGCTTCTAGGGGATGCCTTATTTGGGGATCTGCCCGGCCCGGGAGCAGTCGCCAGTCGCCTTCGAGGCCTTCCCAAACCGCAGCCCAATTCATGTCCAAGCATTCACTTTTACCTACTAAAACGCTATCAATCCTGAAATGAGGGCGTGGGCCCAGCTAGTGAAATGCTGATTTAAATTCTGAATGCTTTTTTATACCAAATATATTTGCTTTCCTAGCACAGTAGACTCTCCGTGGGCTCCTTTTGTTCATGTTTCTGTTTATTTTATTTTATCACTCACATTATTGTCTGTGTAGACATTATGCTGGCGTTGACAGTGGGTGAAGGCCAGGCTGGCAAAAGAAACAAAGTCGGGTGGAGGGAAAGTCAAGGATAAAGTAAACTGACTAGCGGACTGAGCCATCTGCAATTCTAATCAGCTGTTCAACGAAAACCTTGGTACCACACAGGAGGGAAAAGGGGCCCTGTCGTGCCTAATATTCAGAGTGACAGTGCTACGTTACAGAGAGATGCTCACACTGAGACAAAGGCATGAAGAGGAGGTAGACTTTCACCGTAACCTCCGTGCGGATCTGTGATATTTTGCTCGGCTAAAAGTTATCAAGGCTGACGAAAGCTTGGTTTTGCATTTGCTGGATATTGATCTGAAAACTCTTTTCTTGCTGCGTCACGACTGACTTTTTAGCTAACGTAAGCTAAAGTGGCAGTGTCTGTTTTTGTTTTTGACACTGTCGCCGGTACGAGATTCCGGAATGGCACCACTTACCTCAACATCCAGCTGTGAAAGCTGCATCAACCTGAGCCAAAAAGTGATCGAGCTGGAACAAAGGATATCCACGCTATACCAAATCCAGGGGGCTGAATGCGAACTTGACACGATCCTCCTTGGCAAAGCTCAAACCACCGCTACTAGCGCTGAGCTAGCCGACACAGTGCACCATCCAGCTGCTGTGTCCCAAGATCCCGCCAACAGTCAACACAGGCTCTCAACTTGCGTCGCTGGTGCTTCTGCCAAGGACGAGAACTCCTGGTTTCAGCTAGGGGCCAGACCCAAGGCTCTGGTCAGCTCCACTCCACTCCAACCAGCGCCATGGACCATGGTTGAGACGCGTGGTGGCTGCAGAGGGGGCAGGAGGATCCGTCTCTCGCACCCTTACCCCTCCGGTGCGGTAGTATTGGAGAATAAATTCAATGTCCTGGATCCTGTGGACTTTCCTCCTCTGACCGCTAGCCCTCGCCATCCCGCTGTGTCGCTGAGGTCTGCGCCATCTCCACCACTACGCCCCCGGAGCCGCGGCGGGCAACCCGACGCTGTGGTGCAAACCCACCGCGGAGAGCTGTGCTTTACCCCGGCTCCTCGGAGAAGAGGACCCACGGCGCGGCTACCTGGGAGTCACTCACGCAGTCCGGCTGGCGCATCTCCATCTGAACACCCCCGGTGTCGCGGCGCGGGCGTCTCAGATGGCCAACAGCCCTCGGTGGCACCTCCTCTCTCCACGCTGGTCCTCGGGGATTCCATCGTCAGGAACGTGCGGATGAGGGGGGCGCTCACGCTGTCGTTCCCGGGAGCCACTGTTGTTGACATAGTGGACAGAATTCCCAACATTCTGGCATCCCACCCACAGGTTAACCGGCTCATCATCCACATCGGCACCAATGATATCCCCAAACAGCAATCTGAGCTGCTGAAGTTGGACTTCCTCGAACTCTTCAGCCTCCTTGGTCAGTTGCAGGTGAGTGCTTTTATCTCTGGGCCCACCCCCACCTGTGGCAGAGGGATAGGCCGTTTCAGCCGGCTGCTCAGCCTTAACACCTGGCTTTCCTCTGCCTGTATCTCCCACGGCGTGGGTTTTATTAACAATTTTGATGCCTTCTGGGAGAGGAGGCATCTTTTTGGGGCAGACGGGCTCCACCTCAATGCCTGGGGACGCCGTTTGCTGTCCGCCAATTTGGCATTTGGCGTACAGCACTCCCGCACATCGCCACTGTCTGCCACTGACTGATGTTCCCCTGGTCCCAGCTCCTATATTTGTTCCACTTTTAACAGTAATACACAAAACTCTGGACTAGGACCTTTCTCTCCCACAGTCAACACAATACCCGTCATAATCACAAACAGAGAGCAACAGAATTATCATAAATCCAGTAACTCCAAAAACATTAATAACCTCCGGCCTCTTCAAAAATATCAACATCCATTCAACTCTATTGTCAATAATCCACCAGTCTCGATCAGTATGGCACTTTTAAATGTCCGCTCTCTGTGGAACAAGTCTTTTATTATTAATGATTTAATCTTAGATAATAAACTTGACTGTTTATTTTTAACTGAAACATGGCTGGGTTCGGATGCACCAGTTGTTCTCACTGAGGCCTCCCCACCAAATTTTAATTTCTCTTTTTCTATTAGAAGTGGTAAGAGAGGTGGTGGGACTGCATCTTTAGCCAACAACACACTCACCTCCAAACAAATTTTATTTGATCATTTTACCACTTTTGAATTCCACGCTATTGTTTTCAGCAGCCCTCCAGTTTTATCTGTCACAGTTTACAGACCACCTAAAGACAGCGCTGCTTTTATCAAGGAATTCTCAGAATTCCTCACCCATGGGCTGTCCACCAGCGTGTCCTCTGTTGTTGACTTGGCTGTCTCTGACCACTACTGTGTGTTTTTTAACATCACCGGTTTTATTCAGCGGGAGACCTCGGTGCGAACTGTGAGGAGGCGCTATCTAACCTCTGAAGTGGCTGCAAATTTTACCAGGGTTTTAGTCAAATGCCCCCCTGTGATTTTACCTGCACCCTGCGATTTGATTTTTAGTTATTTTAACAGCAAACTGAAGAAAAGCCTTGACTCCGTTGCTCCACTCACCACCAAAAAGTTTAACGTAAAACACGTATCACCCTGGAGAAACGAAGAAGTCAAAAAACTCAAAAGAAATTGCAGGGCAGCAGAAAGGAGATGGAGGAAAAATAAAAATAATATCAACCATCAAATATTTTCCGAGCAACTTAAAATGTACAATAATACATTAAGGAAGTCAAGAAATTCATACTTCGCCAAAATAATCAGTAATAACAAAAATAATCCCAAGGTCCTCTTTTCCACCATAGATCATTTATTTAACCCTGATTTTAAAAGCTCCAAAAGAAGCTCACAGACTCGCTCTGTGAGCAGTTTGCAGACCACTTCAGGGGAAAGATCAGCGCCATCAGATCTGATATTTTATCTAATCGCGATATGTTTGTAAAGACATCTGAGGGCTCGATTGTACCTGAGGAGACACTGGACAGCTTTGTCCTGGTTAATGCTGAGAACTTTCAGAAGGTTTTCTCCACAGTGAGACCCACCACATGTCTTTTAGATCCAATTCCTTCTTCACTCTTTAAAACACTTTATGGATTTTTTGAGGCTGAGCTTTTATACATGATGAATTGCTCTCTTCAGTTGGGTGTCTTCCCTGCTGCCTTTAAAACGGCGGTGGTGAGGCCCCTTCTGAAGAAGAGCAATTTGGATTGTAATGATTTTAATAACTACAGACCTGTATCCAACTTACCATTTTTAAGTAAAATCTTAGAAAAACTTGTTTTTACTCAGATTACTGATTTTCTCAATGATAGACAGATCCTGGAGATATTCCAGTCTGGATTTAGGGTGAACCACAGCACAGAGACGGCTCTCCTAAAGGTTTTAAATGATCTTAGATGTAACTGGGACGCCCAAAAGCTCTCAGTCCTGGTGCTACTGGATCTAAGCGCAGCCTTTGATACAGTAGACCACGCTATTCTTTTAAACAGACTAAAACACACGGTGGGCCTCTCTGGTGCTGTACACAACTGGTTCACTTCCTATCTCTCTGACAGATCTTTTATGGTGAGTATGGATACATGCTTCTCTAAGATCCATAAAATGACATGTGGTGTGCCTCAAGGGTCGGTTCTAGGCCCTGTACTTTTTAATTTGTATATGTTGCCTCTCGGCAGTGTCATCAGGAGGCATGGAGTGAACTTCCACAGTTACGCTGATGACACGCAGCTGTAAATCTCCGTGTCTCCTGATGACACCAGACCAATGGATGCCCTTTTTAACTGTATCTTGGATATAAGATCTTGGATGGCAGAAAACTTTTTACAGCTTAACCAGGACAAAACTGAAGTTTTAATCGTCGGTCCTGAGGCTCAGAGAGAGAAACTCTTGTCTAAATTAGAGGCATTTTCACTATGTCCTTCGCTACAAGTGAAAAACCTGGGTGTTATTTTTGACTCTGAGCTTGGTTTTATCCCACATGTTAAACATGTAACCAAAATTGGATTTTATCATCTAAAAAATATAGCCAGAGTCGCCCTATTCTCTCTCGGGCCAACACGGAGATGCTGATGCATGCTTTTATTACCAGTCGCATTGATTACTGTAATGCCCTGCTCTCTGGTCTTCCTAAGAAGAATATTTCACCTTTACAACTCTTGCAAAACTCGGCAGCTCGTGTGCTGACGAAGACCAGAGGGCGGGCCCACATTACACCGGTTTTAGAATCGCTGCACTGGCTCCCCGTGTGTTTCAGGATCGATTTTAAAGTTCTTTTATTGGTTTTTAAATGTCTTAATGGTCTTGGGCCTTCTTATCTCTCAGATCTGCTTTTACCATACGAACCCTCGCGGACCCTGAGGTCCTCTGGTACTGGCCTTTTGATTGTCCCTAAAGTCAGGACACATACTCACGGAGAGGCAGCTTTTCAGTGGTATGGTCCTCGTCTGTGGAACAGCCTGCCGGAGGAGCTCAGGGCCGCAGAGAACGTACATGTTTTTAAGAACAGGCTCAAGACCCACCTTTTTAATTTAGCTTTTACTTAGCGTTTATTTATTTTTTATGCTTATTTATTCTATCCTGTTATTCTATTATTAATTTAGGATTTACCTAAAATTTATTGATTTTATTCTTATTCATTTTTTAATCTTCTTACTCTATTTATATTTATATTTATATTGTATCCTGTTCTTATTTATTTTATCATTTTACCCTGTATATATCGTATTGCGTCATATCTCCAGTGTTTCCTCGGAGGGCGCTCTCTGCACCGGGGCTGTGATCGACTGTGGCTGCTGGGTCTCTGGGGTCCTCTCAGCCTGGTTGGGGGGCTCCTTGGCCTCCCTCCTGCTGTGTGCCCAGCCCGGAGGCTGCGGTCTGTGACCGGCTCCCGATGCAGACGGCTCTCTGTTATAATGTTTCCTCACTTGGCTCATGCGAGCCCAGCCCAATTTTTACTCTTTAAGTGTGCGCGTGTGTGTATGTGTGTGTGGGTGGGGGTGGGGGGATATATGTGTATTGAGAGTGTGGGGAGTGAGTTGGAGGGTGGGGTGGGCTGCTTTTAACTATGTAAAGCACTTTGTGCTACATTTTTTCTGTATGAAAAGTGCTTTATAAATAAAGATTGATTGATTGATTGATTGATTGACACGCTGGGTCTCCGACTGCTAGGTCTGTAACACAGCACACACAAGCAATACACAGTAAATGGACTCATTCTTAGAGTGCTTTTCTACTCTCCCGGGGGGCTCACTACGCTTTATAAAACATTCACACAACTTCACACTCTGATGGATGCGTCACAGAGCGACTTTGGGTTATTTGCAGGGCATCAGGTGAGGACCTGAAGCTTCTGTGAGGAAAAGGAAGCACACGGCACTGTGAACACTAAACCATCAGCAGCAGGTATAACAGATATTCTGTTATACCTGTATGCAAAAAAAAATTTCATAGTTCAGCAATACTGATCAATCTAATAAACTTAAACCTACACCATCCTCCCTATTCTGGTATTTTTAAGAGTACTTAGCGTAAATATTAAGCAACCTAACTAATAGGGTTCCAACTCCCAGCAACAACAAAAATAAATAAATAAAAAATAGGGAACCACCCCTCACGCTCCACCTCATGATGCTTAATCGACGTAATCAACCTTAATTTGATGCAGTGTGAAAAAAAATGCACAGAAATCAATTATTTTTCAAGAAATATTAAATAGATTCAACATCTTTCTTCAACAAAATTGCAGACTGCACAGATGGTACCGTCCCAAAGGAAAAAGTACTATAGCTTACTAGGGTATATTAGACTTAATAGTCACTATATACAGTAATGGACTTCTATTCATTTTACATCAAATTAAAACTTTGGGTGTCAGATAATTATTTATTAAAAGCTAGACATTTTAAATGAGAATAAGAAAGAAAAGTATGTCTTTGTGCCCCCTTTTTCCTGTTAATGCCCTATCGGCCCCCCTGGCTAAACTTTGATAGATCCGCCCCTGCACAGTTACCAGCGTCAGCTACGTAGAAAAAGATCCTGGAGTAGAAAGTAAAATTAAATAAATTCTAACAACAGCTGATCAAGCTTAAACGTGCTGCTGTTGTTTATCCACTGGTTTCCTCTTTCTGGTGCAAAGTGGGCCAAAAACAAACAAGAGAGATGGAGTCCTGACAGAAAAGCCGATCAGCTGATCATTAAGCAGTTTCATGATTGAAGTAGCAGCAAGAAGAGGCAGTCGCTCCATATATCGCTTGTTAAGCTTAACGCAGGAATGCTTTACATTCAGAGATGGACTTACACACTTGCTTTACTTCTCTCGGGGATAACTTTGTCGGAGATGAAATGCCAGGTTGCTAGCGAAGCTCCACATGCTATCCAGACCACCGACAGGTCCTGCATGTCACAGCTGCTCTATCACATGATGCATACTGCTCCTACGTGCTAACGTTCTGAGGCAAGTTACGGCGTGTTGCAAGTTTTGTGAGGTGCTTTCGTGATATTTAATGGATTACATTTTTTATTTTTCTCCGATATCCGATCCAGTAATTTAGGTCAGTATCGGACCGATACCGATACGTAATATCGGATCGGTCCATCTCTAGTTTTAATGTGTCATAATTGCAGCCGAACACTTGGCCAGAGTTCATGTCTGAGGAAAGAGACTCATTATTTTTAATGTCCGGGCCCTGGTTTAGGGTCACACTGGAGTCTCTGGGTTCATGTGTTTCACTATCAGAAATACAGACTGGAATTGCTTTCATACACAAACAGTGGTAGAAACTAGCTGGTTGGTTAAAACTTTCAGTTTACAGCACCCTAAATGCGACCAAACATCAGATTCAGCCAAATTCTCTCTGGTTCGAAGGAAACAGAAGACAGGATGTAGGAGATCTTTGATCGCCTTTGTGGACAGTGAGATGTTTTAAAGAGGACTTTCCTGACTTCAGTGATTCTCTGTGATGACCTGTTTGTTGGAAATGTAGTAGTCGGTTTGGGAAATTATGAGTGAAACATCTTGATACATTCTCAGTCATCCAGGAAAGTAAATCTCCAAAAAGTTGATTCTGTTCATCTGGACGTAGCGTTTTGTAGGAGAAATGTTTCATCATCATCCAAGTGACTTCTTCAGTCTCAGCTGACTGCAGGTTTCCCCAATCTCATAAACAGTAAATTTGCATAATGACTGAAACCAGCCCACTGAAGGAACAATGGGCTGGGAGGTCAGTTCCTTAATCTTAATTATGAAAATTCTCATGACCATTGATCAACAACCACTGACCAAAAACCCACTGATCAAAGCCCACTGATCAATGGCCATGAGTACCATTCACAGAGAGTTTGGATGAGTGACGAAATGTTTCTCCCACAAAATACTACGTCCAGATGAACAGAATCAACGTTTTGGAGATATGAGTGAAACAGCGTGTGAGTGGAAATACTGTTAATATTTCTGTCCCACCAGGTTCAGCAGGCCTCACCAATGATAGTATTCTGTCCGCTTCCTGGTATCTGAGTCACCATCTAACTAGCTCTGGTGTTGCACTCTTTAGCCTCAGATGCTGCCACAGCTTACAGATGTTTCTGAGCATGTGCAGATAACACGTTTGGATGGTGTGCTGTCAGGTACAAAACTCTATTCTCACCTCTCCCCTTCCTCCAGCATCCAGGTGAGTTCACCTGACAGAGAAAGAGAAGCAGGATATCTCCAACACAAAATGTGCATGACATGTAGCATCAAGCCTGTTTTCCTTGTATTTGTACCTGTTTTGGACTTTTCAATCTCCTGTTTTATTTTACTAAGTACTAAGTAAATAATTCATCAGCAGCGACCGCAGTAGAAACCCTCACTAACATTTATCCCCGCCATCACAGAGGTCATGTGATTGGGTCAGTTTGTCAGGTGCAGCTCGTTGACCCAAACCTTTTCATGGACCTTCACAAACCGGGGGACTCTGTCTCGTAGAGACGTCGACCCGATGAGTTCACCTTACTCTATAGATCACCTGTTTTTGTGATTTGATGCTGTTTAGATGAAGCTGGGTTGAACTGAAAAATAAAAAAGGAGAAACTCTGATTTCAGATAGTCGTTTTATTTGAACATTTATGTAATCTGAGTTGTTTTTCCTGCCCGACTCTAAGTGGCACATCCAGCACAACAGTTTTTAACCAGCTGATGAAGAAAAAATAGAGTATCTGCAACAGAAATCGATTCAATCGACTAAATTAGAGTAAATCTGGGAGCAGTCTGTCAGTCTGATGATGTGATGTGTTGTTTAATCTTGTGTTTTATTGTCACATCTTTTATTATTGACCTTTTACTGTTTATGAGATACTCGATCCAGTACTTAAAGGACTGGGATCAGACTTCAGTAGATTTCATTTATTTTTGCTCTTTTTTCATTCGCTCAGGCTAATTGACTCATTTTATAAAATTCTGAATAAAAAACAGAAACCAAATCAAAGCAGACGCCATAAACGGCTGGAGAGAAGCTGCTGCTCCATCACCACCAACCACTGCCTTCTCCAGCTGTTGCCATAGTTACACACTAGTCCTACGAGATGGTGCCGGTTATCAGCAAATTGGCTGTGCTCACACACACACACACACACACACACACACACACACACGCACGTGCTCGTGCACACGCGCACACAGACACGCGCTCGCGCGCGCACACACACACACACACGCACGCGCACACACAGACACACACGCACACACAGACACACACGCACGCGCTCGTGCACACGCACACACGCGCACACACACACACACACACACACGTGCCTGCGAGATGCTTTTGTGCACACATTTAAATTCAGACACCTCGCTGAGTTCACCTGTCACCAGTGTTGGTCAAGTTACTTGAAAAAAGTAATCAGTAACTAATTACTGATTACTCCCCCAAAAAAATAATCCCGTTACTTTACTGATTACTTATTTTCAAAAGTAATTAATTACTTAGTTACTTAGTTACTTAGTTACTTTTTAAAAACACGATTTACAACCTGAAGAGGTGATAAAGCGATAGATCTTTCAGCCCAATTCTACTTTTTCTACATAATCCATCATACAAAATGTAATCAAATGGAAAAGTCTCTTTTTAAAACTTGTTTTATCAGTTTTAATCTTTTAACTTTATGCATCAAGCAAAACATTTAATTATATGCAACATTCTCTGACTGGAAGGAATTAGTTTAACATTTAAACCTATTTTCTACACATTCCAGCACATAAAATAAAATAATTTTTGTGTTTTCACTCACTCTTTCAAACAGATGCAAGTAAAACACAGCAGAAAATAAATAAAGTCAAAGACTCAGCGGTCCTTTTGCTCTATTTTCACCTGTAAAGCAGGAGCAGGGTAGGCGGAGGGTTACCCTGGTGCAGGTGTGCTGCGGTCAGTTGAAGAATCCGCGCGAGTGTCTCTGTGAGTTTCCCATCACGTCGTAGCTACTCGGTGCTTGCTCGGAAGTTTAGGGGTTTTTTTCGCTGTAAAAAGAAGTTTTCTTCCCACGCACGATGGACGCTAATGTTTTTGTCACTTTTTATGGAATCAAACTCAAAGTAAGGTCAGTACTTCCACACTTTAAACGCTGCACGCTCATACTCTCTCCCGCACTCGATATATTATCCATTGTTGATCTGCACACAGCTGCTGTCACCAACGTCGCACTTGCTTACGTCACTGTCATGAGACATTCTCGCAAAAAAAATCACGGTTTTAGTTCCTACGGGAAAGTAACGGTAATCTAATTACCGATTTTGCAATAGTAATCCCTTACTTTACTCGTTACTTGAAAAAAGTAATCAGATTACAGTAACGCGTTACAAGTAACGCGTTACTGCCCATCTCTGCCTGTCACTCACCTGGGCCCTCACATCCAGTGTTGGGAAGGTTACTTTTAAAATGTATTCCATTACAGAATACAGAATACATTCCCCAAAATGTATTCTGTAACATATTCCGTTACGTTACTCAATGAGAGTAACGTATTCTGAATACTTTGGATTACTTAATATATTATCATGCTTTTTACAACTACATGAATGTACTATTGCTGTGATTTATTACTGTTAATGAAGGTCCGCGGCTCCGAACCCGTAGTAAAGGGACCTCTGACTAATACGTCGGTTCCGTGTCAGGCTCGTAGCCGAAAAATAGCTTTACTTTGTTGTCTGGGTCAACTTTGCTTGCGAGAGACAGAGAGAGGCGTTGAAAGGCTGCTCCAACGGAACTTGTTGTTTTGGAGGAAAACACGAACACAGCGTACAGTCGAGTCTTAATAGCTTACTTACAACTGGGCTCGTCAGGCACTCTTCTTGGCTGCAGTGGTTATTATTATATTTACATGCTTCCAGCTCCCGTTTTTGCTTGATAACAACTCGTACTTTTCCACTCGCCTTTTTCTCCCTCCTCGCACTCACAGACACATAACGTGTATGGCAGTCCATTCTCCCTGCAACACGGACTACACTGCCCATGATGCTACATTCTTTAGAGCTATACCTGTAGCATTCTGCCTGTTAGCTTAGCACAACAACAACAAAAAGGCGCTCTCTCACCCAGGAAACACGCAGAGAGAGAGCATCACCCTGTAACCATGGCAACCGTAACGCTGCCACCTGGAACAACAGAACGTAGCTGTCAAACAAAACCCAAACAGTCCTGACCCGCGACAATATGAAACAGGAAAGTACCGCAGTGTAATCTATTTATTTCAACAAAGTAACTGTATTCTGAATACCACCTTTTTAAACGGTAACTGTAACGGAATACAGTTACTCATATTTTATATTTTAAATACGTAACGGCGGTACATGTATTCCGTTACTCCCCAACACTGCTCACATCCTGCTGCTCTGCTTCCACAGACTGTTCAGATGCTGTAGGAATCAAATATGTCTACTTTAATTTTTCACTCTTATTTACACAGCGCGGTCGTCACGCCTGCTAAATGAGTCAGAAGCATGAGGAACGTCAGAGTGTTGCTTTATGGTGGTCGACACACTCATCACAGAACATTAACTTGACAGGACAAACACGCTGCTCCATAGCCCTGCGTTTGGATCATCCTGTCCCTCTGATTGGACCAGAGGGACAGGATGGATGGAGTACATATAAACTGAGAACACAATTAAAGAACAACAAACACACTGACTCAGTCCGTGTCAGAGCCACAAGCTGTGACAGGTAACACAAGGTCACCTGTTTCCAGGCAACACACCACTGTGTCTGTGTGTGTGTGCGTGTGTATGTGTGTGCGTGTGTGTGTGTGTGTATGTGTGTGTGTGTGTGTGCGTGTGCGTGTGTGTGTGTGCGTATGTGTGTGTCTGTGTGTGTATGTGTGTATGTGTGTGTGTGTGTGTGTGTGTGTGTATATGTGTGTGTGTGTGTGTGCGTGTGTGTATGTGTGTGTGCGTGTGTGTGTGTGTGCGTGTGTGTGTGTGCGTATGTGTGTGTCTGTGTGTGTGTGCGTGTGTGTGTGTGTATGTGTGTATGTGTGTGTGTGTGCGTGTGTGTGTGTGTGTGTGTGTATGTGTGTGTGTGTGTGCGTGTGTGTGTGTGTGTGTGTATATGTGTATATGTGTGTGTGTGTGTGTGTGTGTGCGTGTGTGTATGTGTGTGTGCGTGTGTGTGTGTGTGTGTGTGTGTATATGTGTGTGTGTGTGTGTGTGTGTGCGTGTGTGTATGTGTGTGCGTGTGTGTGTATGTGTGTGTGTGTGTGTGTATGTGTGTGTGTGTGTGTGTGTGTATGTGTGTGTGTTATCAAACACGTTAGAAAAACATGATCGTGTGGAGAAAAGTCTTTTACTGTCCTCAGAAACAAAACTGACCAGGGAAACCTGTGCCACAGCCACACATAAAGGAACTCACCAAAATAAAACAGGAAGTGAATGCCAGGGAGACACACGGAGAAAACAGAGGGAGACAGGTACACACAGGTACGCACAGGTTCTCACAGGCACACACAGGTTCTCACAGGTACGCACAGGTTCTCACAGGTACTCACAGGTACGCACAGGTACTCACAGGTACACACAGGTACGCACAGGTACACACAGGTACACACAGGTACTCACAAGTACACACAGGTATATGAATTCTGCAAACAATATGAATTTTGCAAACATTAATCTCCTGCTAAAACCAGGCAAAGACCCTGTATATCCCTCAAGCTATCGTCCAATATCCCTTATAAATGTAGACCTTAAAATAATCTGCAAAGCTCTCTCAAAGAGACTGGAGAAAAAAAAAACCCTCTTAATTCATCCTGACCAAAATGGTTTCATAAAAGGTAGGCACTCATCAACAAATACACGTAGATTACTTAATTTGATAGACTACTCATACAGTAAAAACGTAGAAACTACAATATTCTCTTTAGATGCAGAAAAAGCATTTGACAGAGTTAACTGGAAATTTCTATTTGCAAACACGCTGCTCCATAGCCCTGCGTTTGGATCATCCTGTCCCTCTGATTGGACCAGAGGGACAGGATGGATGGAGTACATATAAACTGAGAACACAATTAAAGAACAACAAACACACTGACTCAGTCCGTGTCAGAGCCACAAGCTGTGACAGGTAACACAAGGTCACCTGTTTCCAGGCAACACACCACTGTGTCTGTGTGTGTGTGCGTGTGTATGTGTGTGTGTTATCAAACACGTTAGAAAAACATGATCGTGTGGAGAAAAGTCTTTTACTGTCCTCAGAAACAAAACTGACCAGGGAAACCTGTGCCACAGCCACACATAAAGGAACTCACCAAAATAAAACAGGAAGTGAATGCCAGGGAGACACACGGAGAAAACAGAGGGAGACAGGTACACACAGGTACGCACAGGTTCTCACAGGTACACACAGGTACGCACAGGTACACACAGGCACACACAGGTTCTCACAGGTACGCACAGGTACGCACAGGTTTTGTCATGGTCTGGTTGGGCACCTGCAGGTCTCAGACAGCGGCTCCTCCTCCTTTAGGCGGAGTCCGGTTGCTCCTCCCTGGCTGACCACCTGTGAGCAATCGTGCCAGCGGTATATCAGACCTGCGCTCTCAACCATTCATCGCCTGAGTATCTGCTATCCCCATAGATAGCACCCGGAGTGGAGATCTCGTTCCCCTCGCTCCCGTCCTCCTGGACCTGGGCCGCCTGCTGCTTACACAACGTGGCCTGCCGGCCCACCGCTCACCTGCCTGCCTCCCCACGCCTCGACCGCTTCCGGGCTTTCCGCTCCACCTGTCCCCTCCATCTGAAACCAATGCCCCCGGTCCCTACCTAGTCCTGTTTCTACCTCCCCGCTGCCCCCGCTGTTCAGCCGTCTCCTAGAGGTGTCTAGGTCGCCCTCATTATTCACCGACGAATCCTACGCGCCACTAGTGTGGTGGCGTCGCTTTGTTTTTTACCTTTGTTTACCTGTGGGCGGAAATAAATTATTTGTTCTCTGTCACCTCGCTTCCGGGTTGGTTTCTGCACCTGTGTCCATCCCTGTTCCCTCGTGCCGCTGGGCCGTGACAGGTTTTCACAGGTACACACAGGTACACACAGGTACTCACAGGTACGCACAGGTACTCACAGGTACACACAGGTACGCACAGGTTCTCACAGGTACTCACAGGTACACACAGGTTCTCACAGGTACTCACAGGTACACACAGGTACACACAGGTATGCACAGGTACACACAGGTACACACAGGTACTCACAGGTACGCACAGGTACACACAGGTACGCACAGGTTCTCACAGGTACACACAGGTACTCACAGGTACACACAGGTACACACAGGTACGCACAGGTACACACAGGTACGCACAGGTTCTCACAGGTACACACAGGTACTCACAGGTACACACAGGTACACACAGGTTCTCACAGGTACACACAGGTACACACAGGTACGCACAGGTACACACAGGTACGCACAGGTTCTCACAGGTACACACAGGTACACACAGGTACTCACAGATATGCACAGGTACGCACAGGTACTCACAGGTACACACAGGTACTCACAGGTACGCACAGGTACACACAGGTACACACAGGTACGCACAGGTACACACAGGTACGCACAGGTTCTCACAGGTACACACAGGTACGCACAGGTACGCACAGGTTCTCACAGGTACACACAGGTACGCACAGGTTCTCACAGGTACACACAGGTACACACAGGTTCTCACAGGTACACACAGGTACACACAGGTACTCACAGGTACACACAGGTACTCACAGGTACACACAGGTACACACAGGTACACACAGGTACGCACTGGTACACACAGGTTCTCACAGGTACACACAGGTACACACAGGTTCTCACAGGTACACACAGGTACACACAGGTTCTCACAGGTACACACAGGTACACACAGGTACGCACAGGTACATACAGGTACACACAGGTTCTCACAGGTACACACAGGTACACACAGGTACGCACAGGTACATACAGGTACACACAGGTACACACAGGTACTCACAGGTACACACAGGTACACACAGGTACGCACAGGTACACACAGGTTCTCACAGGTTCTCACAGGTACACACAGGTACGCACAGGTTCTCACAGGTACACACAGGTACACACAGGTTCTCACAGGTACACACAGGTACACACAGGTACGCACAGGTTCTCACAGGTACACACAGGTACACACAGGTACTCACAGGTACACACAGGTACTCACAGGTACATACAGGTACACACAGGTACACACAGGTACTCACAGGTACACACAGGTACTCACAGGTACATACAGGTACACACATGTTCTCACAGGTACGCACATGTTCTCACAGGTACACACATGTTCTCACAGGTACACACAGGTACGTACAGGTTCTCACAGGTACACATATCTACTCACAGGTACACACAGGTACATACAGATATGAAAAAGAACATCTAAAGCTACGTTCACACTGCAGGCGAAAGCGCATCAAATCCGACTTTTTTGACGCTATGCGACCCATATCCGATCACAGTGTGACAGTGTGAACGGCACAAATCCGATATTTTCAAATCCGACCTGGGTCACTTTCGTATGTGGTACTGAATCCGATACATATCTGATGTTTTAGAAAGCGACTGCTGTTTGATGGTCATGTGACATTAAATCCGTCTTTTACGTCACTGACACAAGACAGACGTCAATTATCAGCGCCGGAGAAAACATCGCGAACGCTTCCTGGCCATCCGGTGAAACTGTTGGGAAGACAACATGAACATTTTATTTGTACTGTATAATCTGCAGATTCTGACAGAAATCTGCAACTATCCTTTGAAGCAGCGCTCCTCTCTAAAACAGCAATAAGGATCATTTTTAAGCCAAATGTAATTAACAAAATAACTTTATAGCTTAAAGCAAAAACTGGGAAACGTAAAGTCTGAAACAGTCAAACAATATAGTTTGTTCTGGGTCTAAACAGAGCGCGTTGTGTATGACGTCTTCTTTTGCGCATGCGGGCCGCTTTGAGCGTTCACACTAGAGCGCGTTTGCTGTCACATTTTATTTGTAATGTAGCAGACAAAAAAATCGGATTTGATCAAAAAATTGGAATTGAGCATCAAGACCTGCAGTGTGAACGTAGCTTTAGAGACGCAGAGCTTCACCAACCTGCAGAAACTGGATCCTCACTGTGAACATGACATCATCAGCATACTCAGAGGACCTGGAGGAATCTCCTTCCGCAGGGACAAGGACGATAACCTTCAAACGCCACTCTGTGATAAATCAGTGCACGGGCTCAGGAACGCGTCCAGAAACCTGAGTCTGCGAGCGGCTCGGCGTGCAGTGCACATGTGCAGGTTACAGCTCCATCACGTGGAGGAGAACCCATGCGTGACCACGATGGAGAAACAGTGCCATATCCTTTAAGACTGATCTGAGGTCAGACCCATCCAAACATGGACACCTCAAACTAAAGAGAAGAGGGAGAAGAGCCCAGCTTCGTATCAGTGCTCGGAGGAGGGTGGGGCTATGAGAGCCTATAGAACATCTGGAAAGGCTTCATGGTGCTGCTAGAATCCTCTATCAGACGGGAACAACATTCCTCTCTTCACAGACTCAAAATTAAAAAAAATTTAAAATTTAAAGCTATGAAAACTCCAGTTTTCCTTCCAGTGGACGTTACAGTTTTTGCTCGTTGCTTGAACACTATAAACCCATGCTTAGACTAAAGTAACACAACTTGAAGCTTTTGTTACCATACCTCAAACACATGTACCCATACCTTAAACAAAAGTGCTGCTTTGCACTCTGGTTGCAATTATGCAACACACTTACTCCTTTATGCAACACACATGGTCCTGCATACTACACTCTATTTCATACATAAGACACTTTGTTCACAAAATGAAATTTCAGGGTGCCATTTGGAAAACACATGTATCCAAAATACAAAACACATCGGGTAATTGCAACCACTCAAATATACACCTGAAGGCACTTACTTGCAAAACTGAACACCAATTAGCCAACCACAAAAAGCCCTCAGTTTAGCCATTTCAAGAACTTTGCAAGCATGGATGGAGGGAGAGGAAGAGGAGGAGGAGGTCAAAGAGGCCATGCACGGACCCATATTTCTGATGATATAAGAGCAACTTTGGTGGACCATGTCATCAACCACGGCCTGACTATGAGGGAAGCTGGGCAGAGAGTCCACCCACATCTAAGCCGCTTCACAGTGGCATCTGTAATAAGAAAATTCCGACTAGAAAACAGGTCTGTCTTCATCTCACTGCCTTCTACTCTACTCAGATGGTTTTTATAGTACTGTTCTACAGTTACCATATCAAGTGTGCAGGGTACTGCAGGGTGCTAATGCTCCTTTTGCAGCCAAAGTGGTAGTTTCTGTGAAACATACCATGATTACTTATATTGAAGTACAGTGTTGTACAGTGGATGATACACTATATACAGTAAAGTACTGTAAGAAAAATAAGCAAACCGATGACAATATGTGGTTGTATTTCTCTAGAATGACTCGAAGACCTTCTGGGGGAGGACGCCAACGCCTGTTCACACAACGGCAGGAACTTGCCGTTGTGGACCTAGTGAGGGCAGACAATGCTATGCGTCTCCACCAGCTACGAAAGCAAATACTTGCAGACAGGCAAGTGTTCAACAACATAAACCATGTGAGCATCACCACCATCAGACGCATCTTGGGAAAACTCAGCATCACCATGAAGCAGCTCTACAGAGTCCCATTTGAGAGGAACAGTGACAGGGTCAAAGGACTTCGAGCTGAATATGTACCATATCAGTACCACATGAATACATTCTGAGAGCTACACAGGTACCTGTGTGATGGGGTGAGGGTTCTGTATGTGTAGCACTGTAGTACAGTAATATGTTCTCTTTTTTCTTTTTTTTTTTTACAGAGAATCTTGGCCATGGATGGAGCTGCACAGCCTCATGAATTCATTTTCATTGATGAAGCTGGATTCGACCTGTGCAAAACAAGACGACGGGGTCGTAATGTAATTGGCCAAAGGGCAATTGTGCACGTTCCGGGGCAGCGCGGGGGAAATATCACATTGTGTGCCGCCATAAGCCTTCGAGGGCTTCTGCATCATCATGCAAAACTAGGTCCATACAATAGGCAACATATACTCACATTTCTAGATGCTCTCCATGATATAGTTGTACAGAACAGAGCAGATCAGCCCAGGTTTGTGGTGATATGGGATAATGTCAGTTTCCATCGGGCTGCTCTGGTCCAGGCCTGGTTCTCCAACCACAGTCAACTTGAAGTGGTATGCTTGCCCCCTTACTCACCATTTTTAAACCCTATAGAGGAATTTTTTTCGGCTTGGAGATGGCGTGTATATGACCGCCAACTACATGCCTGCATGCCTCTTCTGCAGGCAATGGAACAGGCCTGCGGCGACATTCAGGTGACAGCAATCCATGGATGGTTTTGACATGGAAGAGGATATTTTCCCCGGTGCCTAGCGGGAGAAGACATTGCTTGCGATGTTGATGAGGTCCTGTGGCCAGACCCCAACAGACGGCGGGATCCATGAGCCCACGTATGCACAATTGTCATGATTTTTTGTTTACAGTATGGTGTTTTTTCTATTACTGTATTGTGTTTTTTGTTTTTTTTTTTTTGCTTTATCTGAATTCATGGTACTGCAATGTACAATATTGAGTCCTATTGGCTTTTTTGGTTGTTTGAAAATGTGTCTCCTGAAAATATGCCTTCTGAATAAACAATGAACATCAAAGACTGCAGTGTTTTGTCATGGTCTGGTTGGGCACCTGCAGGTCTCAGACAGCGGCTCCTCCTCCTTTAGGCGGAGTCCGGTTGCTCCTCCCTGGCTGACCACCTGTGAGCAATCGTGCCAGCGGTATATCAGACCTGCGCTCTCAACCATTCATCGCCTGAGTATCTGCTATCCCCATGTTAGTTCAGTGGAGCATCATAAACCTTGTCCTGACGCCGTGTGATGACTCACCTGTTTTTTCTTGTCCTCAGAGATAGCACCCGGAGTGGAGATCTCGTTCCCCTCGCTCCCGTCCTCCTGGACCTGGGCCGCCTGCTGCTTACACAACGTGGCCTGCCGGCCCACCACTCACCTGCCTGCCTCCCCACGCCTCGACCGCTTCCGGGCTTTCCGCTCCACCTGTCCCCTCCATCTGAAACCAATGCCCCCGGTCCCTACCTAGTCCTGTTTCTACCTCCCCGCTGCCCCCGCTGTTCAGCCGTCTCCTAGAGGTGTCTAGGTCGCCCTCATTATTCACCTACGAATCCTACGCGCCACTAGTGTGGTGGCGTCGCTTTGTTTTTTACCTTTGTTTACCTGTGGGCGGAAATAAATCATTTGTTCTCTGTCACCTCGCTTCCGGGTTGGTTTCTGCACCTGTGTCCATCCCTGTTCCCTCGTGCCGCTGGGCCGTGACATGTTTTATATAAAGTAGACTAGTGTGTTCCCCTGATCTGTAAGTGTTTGCATATGATGCAAGTATGTGTCACTTTGTCAACAGAGTTACATTTTGACAAAGGAATGTTAGGTTTTGACAGCAGAGTTTAGGTTTTGAGTGTAGAGTTTCAATTTGGCACAGATGTGAATGGTATGTTTCCCAGTGTTGTGTCATGTTTACTTGTGTTTGGAGTTTTGGCACAGTGAGCGAAGTTTTGCAAAATGTGTTCAAGCAACGGGCAAAAACTGTAATGTAACCATCATTTGATTCTTCATTCAATATGATGCGCTGAATTGGATGATTATCTTTTTAATAATGATCGTTTTCATTGCAGTTTTTTTTTCAGTCTTGGTGGGAATTAAGGAGATTGGATCACTAAATGATTTGCCTGTTGCCTTCAGGAGCTACAAGGTGAACGGGGTCGGGGTCTATGGGGACTTGTTAGCTCTCCTTGTTAGTGTGGAGGAGTGGATGATTTCTTTGTTTACTGAGCTGTACCACCGCGCTCACAAATCCTGTTAGCCATGCTGGGAGAGAGCCTCCATCGGACACTCAACCAAAGACAATAAGTCACAGTCATCTCCCTCAGTGCACCACTCTGACTCATCGGTGAATCACCCTCAGGTCTGCCTTTCCGTCGTGTCCGAAGACGTCAGTGCAAACGTGAAGCTAAAACATCATACAGATAGAGTCCTGATGGCAGAAACAGAACCCAATGAAAGCATCAAATTCACTGTTTGATACTTTCAGGAGGCCTCGCCAACATGCTGATACCTGTCTCACCATGCCGCTCACCTGGTTCACGCAAACACACCTGTTTGCTTGGTTTACATCTCTTAATCACCCGGTCCATTAAAGTCACCTCCAGACCTGCTGAAGCTTTGCTGACGCTCGACTCCTGGCTGCGTTATGTGACTCCTGCCATTCGAGGCACTGCTTTACATTTCAGCAGAGTTGGGTGTAATGTGTGGGTGCAGCAGTGTATTACTGTAATCGCATTACAGTTTTCAGTAACACAGTAATGTAACATGTGTTACCTCAGCCAGGTCTGTGGCTCCATAGCAAAGAGACCTCTGGCTAATACGTCGGGTTCTGTGACTGGCTTGTAGCCGGTAACTAGCTTACTGTGCAGGCCAACTTTGCTATTGAAGAGACGGAGAGGGGCACTGGAAAGCTGCTTCACCGAAACTTTATTACTTCAGAGGCGCGAAGACCGTGTACAGATGACTCTTAACAGCTTACTTACAATGGCACCGCAGACACACCCCTTGGCTCCTGTGGGAGTTATTATGCTTTTATGCTTTCCTTTGCCGTTTTCCTCAGTAGCTACTCGAACCTCTTTTTCCGACTCTCTCCCTCACGCTCACACACACAACGGGAGGGGCAGTCCCACATATTCTACTCGAAATACATTTCCCATGATGTTTCATCCTTAAGGGGCCATGCCTGTAACACATAGTACTGTGCTAAAATCAGTTATAACATTATAGTTACAATTATGTCATTACTCAGAGAAGTTCTCACTAAGGCAAACCAGGCCAGGACAGAAACATCTGTATTACACTGCTAACATCTGTACAGACAGCATGCTAACACTAAGCTAGCCAAGAACCCAGAGTGATGTTAAAGCTGAGTGTGCAGACTCCAGTCCAGCAGCCAGAGCCTGACCTCCAACAGGTAACAAGCTGATGAGCAGCCGGGCTCTTTCTACCTGTTCATGTTTCTATAGCAGCATCACTGTGACAACCACTCTGATGTCTCTTTGACTGGTTTTAACTTTACTGCGTCTTCATGTGTGAACAATAAAAGTAATACAGTGTGTGTCTGTGTGTGTGTGTCCTCACTGCTTTAAACTAACTTCATTTTTAATTTTCTTTGCTTTTTTAAAATCACTGTTGTAAACATATAATTCTTGCAGTCTAGTATACTAGTATACAGTTATAGTATCCCTTCTAAGGCACCTATGGACCTATGATCCTCAGCCCCAACACTGCACCTTAGCTTGTGTAACTGTGTAATTGAGGGTATGATAGGAACACAAATGTCATTCATTTCATTTGTGAAATAAACTTTAGGATGTTGAGTCTGTGTAATAATGAGTGCAGCCCTGATATCAGCGATTAAAGGAGGACTTCTCATGATGTATGAGCTGAAAAGCAAAAACAGAAAAACCTGCTTCAAAAGTGGTGACGTGCAGCTGTGAGAGGTAGCTCATGAAAAGCCTCCGGAAGAGGTTTATGGTGACTGAAGTGAACTTTGTTCAACGAATGATGAGATGAACCTCTGTGACTAGTCTGCATCCTCTGGGGGATTATTAGTGCTGAGCTAGTTCTTGGTCATCATACACAGGAAGAGACTGCAGACGCAACAATCAGAAGCTCGTCATTCACTCACAGTTTCTCTGATTCAGCAGTGAATGAAATCAGTCCGATGAGCACTGAAACAACACACACACAGTAGCAGAATGGCTGCAGTTCACTTAACTGCTGCTGTTTCATTATTAGCAAAAATGAAAGGAATCATAATGTCCAGAAAAGCATGAGCAATTCTTCTAATAATCCAAAATGCATTCCTGCTGCTTGTTTCCTCCTCAGTGTGTGTTTGTAGCTGCTCATTATCTTTGTCTTTCTTCCTCTCCCCATTCTCCCGTCGGTGGCTCTCACTCTGAAACCCGATAAACCTTTAAAGCTCAGGAGAGTTCGCTGATCGGATTTGTCTGCCTGCTTCTTCATATCCGGCTAATTAGCCCTGATGTAAAACAACTCCTGTCACTGCACAGGGAGTTCAGCGCAGCACTCTCAGGAGTGTGGAAGCGTGGCCTCCTGCAGCAGGCTGATATCTGCAGCAACGATGTGCTCAAACAAATTCCACTGAGAGAAAACAGGACAATAGTTTCTCACTCACCGAATAAGAAGCAGATGGACTAAAACATCCCACAGTTAAAGCTCAGTGAGTTTGACCTTTGACCCAACCAATGACAGCCCTACAGACCACAGAGAATAAGGAAGTGCAGAATAAAAGCTTTGCACAGCCGTCGGTGTCTCCTGTTTGCAGAACCATTCAGTGAAATGATGGTTCAGAGTTAAATGAGCCATGGGAAGGTCTGCGTGAAAGGATCTTTAAGATCAGCCTTTAATCTCCCTGCTGTGCAGCTTATAAACAGCAGTATTAATAAATCCACACTGAAATACAAAAAGGAAACACTGAGCAGTGCAACATGATTAAAAAGAGGAAGTGAGAAAAATAAACGTAGGCATGAAGTTTGTTTCACATAATATTGGTCAGAAGTGATGAAGTGAGTGCTGGTTTTTCATCTGCAGTATCAGCCCACTCTAGTTCGGAGGCGGGAGGAGGTGACGGCTGTGGAAAGAGGGCAGGAAACCAGAGTGTGACTGTGCGGAGGTGTGGTCCCTGGCTCAGCTGCAGGGGAGGGTGGTGCAGTAGGCTCTGACATTTTCCTCCTCAGACCTAAAAGCTTCCCTGGTTTATTTGAGAAGAGCCTCGACATCAGGAGTGATCTAGGGTTTTTGTTGGAGAAGCTTCTTAGTCCATAAAGCTTTGAGGGAGACTGGTGATGCCCTCCTCATGAGCATCACCAAACACCCCCCACACAGATGTGTCAGGATGGTCCTTTCTCTCATCCTTGACCAGACCAGTTCTTCTTCCTTGATGGAGGCTGGAGGTTGTGATCAGATTTGTGCAGGATGGGAAGAGCTCATGACTCATATGTCTTCTTGTTGCTGGCACAAAACAAGCCCAGTGTTTCATCAGTGCATGTAACACAGTGAGTGAAGGCTGCTGGGGGATGGAGAGGCAGCAGTCATGAGGTGGAGGCTCTGTAGGTGCTCCGTCTGCAGCCTGCAGTGTGAACTATGAGTGTTAGCCTAGGATTTCCTAAGCAGCTAATGAAAACACCTTTCCAGTGAGGCAAAGGAAGTGATTGCCCTAAAGATGAAACACGCCTCCACCCGCTTCTTAAACAGGGACCAATACAAGGTTTTTAAGGGTTCTTACATAGTTTGGTGCCTTACAGTCATGGCCCAGCGGTATCCAGCTCACCTTTCCTCTCTGTTCCTGCTTTGAGCTTTTCTTCTTCTGTCTCTCTCGCCTGTCTTCATCATTTTCCTTCTGTTTCCTGTTTCATTATTATGAAACAAAGAGTAGCTTTTAATTTTTCTTTATGTGGTCCCACTGGCACAAAAATATACATTCTTAGGTGTCGCTGAGCTTTCTTGTCTCCATAAAGGCCTCTTCACAGCATCGCTGCACAAACAGGTGAGGCCCTATGCAGGTACCTGGATGTGGGCCCCTCTCTGCAGACAAACGACTTCAACAGAAATCTTCAGCTTGCCAGTGCACACATATCAAATTGTTGTAAATAATAAAGAGTCTCAGCTGTGGTCCTTTGACAGCAATGGTTGTTTGCAGCTCTTTCTCATTACTTCATTGTCATTTCTTGAAAAGGCCCAGCCTTCATAGAGTCTTGATGCATGATCAATCATCATCAGTTACATGATCATTAATATGCAAATTGTCACGATCACTGATCAATGGCCATGAGTCCCATTCACAGAGAGTTGGGGAATGGCTGCAATCACAGCATTGTAAGATGGCGACAGATGTGTGATTAGGAGGGAGAAGGCCTGTGTGAAGCGGACTAATGTCTGGACAAAAGACAGTTGTGTTGCCCTTCAGGGGTGTTTTGATTGCACTGACTGGTCCTTGTTTCAAGAGAGCACTTCTGATTTGGATGAACTCACTGATGTGGTGTGTAGCTACATCTCTTTTTGCAAAGACTCTGTGGTTCCAATCAGAGAATTTAAGACTTTCCCTAATAACAAACCGTGGCTCTCTAAAGATATTAAGGATCTGATTCTTAAAAGGAAAATTGCTTTTAACGAGGGAGATGTTCCCACTATGAGAATATTGAGGAAGGAGGTGAGGGCTGCAATAAAGATTGCCAAGATGAGGTATAGAAATAAGATTGAGGCAGAACTCAGCAGTAACAACCTCAAAAGAGCTTGGCTTGGTATGAAAACAATGGCAGGGCTACACACGAAAGGTAAAAGTAGCATTACCTTAGAGGGGTTTACCTCTGACAAACATCTGGCAGACAGTCTTAACAGTTTTTACCTTCGTTTTGAGAACTATGACTGTTCTAGGCAGACCAGCACACTGAGGGAAAAGACTATCACTCCCCAATCTATTTGTATTGATGAGAGGGGGGTAGCTAATCTTTTTAGACACACCAAAAGCAAGAGTCCTGGACCTGACAACATCTGTGGACAGGTACTGAGAACTTGTGCTGATCAGCTGAGTGGGATTTTTCACTATATCTTCTCACTTTCTTTAGAGCTACAGACAGTACCTAAGATTTGGAAACATGCGATCATTGTTCCTGTTGCTAAGGGCAGTTCTCCTAAGGCACTGAATGATTTTAGGCCTGTGGCTCTGACTTCTTTAGTGATGAAGACATTTGAGAAGATAATTAAGAAGGAGATTTTAATGCATGTTGAACACCATCTTGACCCCTTCCAGTTTGCCTATAGAGCAGGGAGAGGTGTGGAGGATGCTGCTGTCACACTCCTGCATCTCTTGTATAAGCATCTTGAGGCTCCCCACACCCACGCAAGATTATTATTTGCTGACTTTTCATCTGCATTTAATACAATTCAACCCCTCTTACTCGCTGACAGGCTCTACAATCATTTCAAGCTTGACACTAGTCTGGTCGGCTGGGTGACAGACTTTCTGATCAATAGGTCACAATGTGTGAGGGTAAATCATGTATTTTCTGATGTGCTCTCCTCCTCTACTGGATCACCCCAGGGTTGCTTCCTCTCTCCCCTTCTGTTCATTCTGTACACAAATGAGTGTCGCAGCAATTTCACGAACAGACACATCCTGAAGTTTGCTGACGACACAGTGATCGTCAGTCTTCTAGTGGGGGACGAGTCAGGCCATGGGCAGGTTGTAGATGATTTTGTGGATTGGTGTGATGAGTCCTTCCTTTCACTTAACGTGTCAAAAACTAAAGACATGATTATTGATTTTAGGAAGTCCTCTTATAGCTCATCACCCAATATCATTAAAACTGCCGATGTTGGGATCGTTGAGAGTTATAAATATCTAGGTGTGGTACTGCTACTACTGCACATTCACCCAGTGTATATACTATATGTATGTATATATATATATATATATATAATGTTCTTCCTCTACACCCCCCCCCCCCCAATTTTTGCACATGTCGAGGAGCGTGTCAGGCTACATTTCACTGTGTGTTATACTTGTATAACTATGCATGTGACAAATAAAGAACCTTGAACCTTGAACCTCGACCATAAACTGTGTTTTGAATCTCATGCTGATGCCACTACTAAAAAAGTTCAAAGACTGTTCTTTTTAAGGAAAATGAGATCTTTTAATGTCTCATCTGAGATGTTGTCCTTGTTTTATAGAAGTTTTATCGAATCTGTGATGTCTTTTTGTATCGCTGCCTGGTTTGGTAACCTGACGGTGAAGAATAAGAATCGGTTGGGACTTCTGGTAAAAACTGCTAGCAAAATTTCAGGGCGCTGGCAAGATGGACTTTTGGCCATTTACAATAGAAATGTGCTTAGAAAGGCTCAGTCTATTATTAACTGTGTGAACCATCCACTTCACAGTGAGTTTGAGTTGTTGCCTTCCGGCCGCCGTTTTAGAGTACCTGTGTCGTGTTGGCAGATTGGTGTGTTTATTTGCAGATGTCTTTGTCTGTTTGTTCTCGAGGGAGTTCACACTGGTTCTCCTCAAAACAACAATACAGCAGCAGCAGGAGGAAAGCTTTCATTGTTAGAGAGCGAAGCCAGTAACCACCATCCCGTAGCTGCTATCGCTAATCACAAACAGCTCCGAAAATAGAATAGAATAGCCTTTATTGTCATTGTACAGAGTACAACGAAATTGGAGTGCCACTCCCTTGGTGCAAGTTTCAATAATAAATATAAATGTAAAATATAAAAAGTACAAAAAAACAATCGTAAGTACTCAAACAATAGTATGTACAATATATACAGGATAGCAGCATTAATATAATGACAGTATGAATAGCAGCATAATATAATGACAGTGACGGTATGGAATAGGTTCAATTGTTTTTGTGCTTATTTACTACGGTGATAGCTCTGGGAAAGAAGCTATCCCTGAATCTGTTTGTCCTGGTTTTATGTGACCTGTACCGTCGGCCTGACGGTAATAGTTCAAACAGTTGGTTGCTGGGGTGAGAGTGGTCCTTGATGATATTGCCAGCTCTGCTGAGGTACCGAGAGTTTGCAGTGACCTCCAGGCTGGGCAGAGAGCAGCCAGTGATCTTCTGGGCTGTGTTGATGACCCTCTGCAGTACTTTCCTGTCTGCAGCTGAGCACCCTGCATACCATGTTGTTATTCCGTACGTTAGGATGCTCTCTATGGTGGCTCTGTAAAATGTCACCAGCAGCCTCTCCTCCAGGTTGTTCCTCCTGAGCACTCTCAGAAAGTGGAGACGCTGCTGGGCCTTTTTAACCACCGCTGTAGTATTTGCAGTCCAGGAGAGGTCATCAGATATCTGCACGCCCAGAAACCTCATGGAGTGTACCCTCTCCACACAGCTCCCGTGAATGTAAAGTGGGGCCGGGTCTGCTCTGCCCTTCCTGAAGTCCAAGATAAGTTCTTTAGTTTTCGTGGTGTTCAGTTGGAGGTTGGAAAACTAGACTGAACACAGCAAAACCCAATCTAAATAATAGCACAAGAACTTAGCATTATTGCAATACATAAGAAAAGTCCAGACCAGCCCCTTCTCACCGTTTGTGAGCCAGTCAGCTGTTTTTATATCAGAACGGTAAAGGGACACTGAGCTCAGTGACGTGAGGAGGACGAGCTGTAGCTTTTTTCTGTCCTCTCGGGTGAACATGTTGTTTACTGTCAGAGTAAAATTACACAGTGAAGACGAGCTGGACTGCCCCTCCTCTTCCTCCTCCACAGGCTGCAGTGCAGCTGGAAATGGGAGAAACAAAGAGGAAGCTGGGTAATCATGGTTGTAAATGAAGGAGCCGGGGTTACGTATTCAGTGCCCTCCAACACACACAATCTAATCATCATCAACACAAAGTCATGTGAGAGAAGCTGAATTCAGTGTAAGAATGGAAGCAGATTTGTACAGGTTGCACTTCTTTTATCTGAAATTAGACACAATGAAACAAACACTGAGCTAAAAAGATCCTTTCAGCTTCAGTGAAACGATAAATGAAATCAGATGGTGTTCTTTAGTGTTTCTGCTGTTTCGCCGACTCTGGGAATGCTCCCTACATGCCATTACTCCTCCAGTGCCAAAGACAGCAAACATCAGTGACATGAATGATGATCAACCACTTGCTCTGAATGTGAAAATAATAAAGTTCTTTGAGCTGGTCTTTTCCCAAATAAGGCAAATGCCCTGCATCTGTGGACTCACATCAGTCGGCCTGCAGAGGTCACTGCCCCGACCGTTTGTGCAGGTGCTTCGTGTCTGTTCAGGTCTCTGTTACTCTCTTTTACTTTGTATTTAGCTGCTTTTGTTCTCACAGGTGCTTCAGTGCTCCCTCTTGTGTGTCCTGCAGGTTTTAGATCTCACCCTGAGTCAGCACACCTGAATCAGATGATGAGTTTGTTACCAGGCTTCTGGAGAACTTCAGGACATTGAGGTCATTTAGTCACACGTGTAAAACCTGCAGCATGATGACCTCTCTGACACCATATAACATCTACCAGAGTGAAACACACAGAAATGAACAGATTTAACACTTAAAGCTAACATGTTGTTAATATAACTGCTCTGCTTGGTTTGAAATAAATTGTATGTAACTGGTGTGTGTGAAAATGAATGATGACACCTCCGTTTGAAGAGATTTGGAAGGACATTCACATCATCAGTGAACTACAAGCTGCTTTAACACTACCTATAATTCAACATTTACATCTTGTTGAATGTTTATGTTTTTATTCATATGTATATATTATTCCTGTTTAATTTGTTCTCATGCTGGCCGGATTTGCATTTAACACAATGCGCCTGGTATGGGGAACACTGCTGACCGTTATCATTTTAATGATTGTTTGTCTACATGCTAAAAAATGAACTGCATTTACCAGAACATCAGAGTTTAGTGAAACACTTCATGAGATTGTTCTGAAACTAAAATGAGTCCACACTGCCAGAGAGAACGGCCCATCACTGTTTGGTTACAAAGAAAAGACAGTTTGGGCTAAGGTCCGTAATTACAGCATCAAAAAGTTGTATATAAATGTGCATTTCCTGTTTTACTTTGAAGGTCTGCGTCTTATGTCTGTGTGTTCAGTTTTGCTCTCCCTAGCTGTGAAGGACCCGGCCTTCACGGTCTACATGGGCCGGGTCCTTCAAAGACAGAGAAGGCCGAAAGTGCGAGGCTGTGAAATGGGACGGTCTAGCCACACGGCAATGAGTTAAACTGCAGGAATGTCTTAAAGACATAAAGACCTGGATGGCCGCTAACTTTCTGCTTCTTAATTCAGATCAAACTGAGGTTATTGTACTCGACCCTGAAAATCTGAAATATGGTACCTAAGCAGATTCTTCCTCTGGATGGCATTACCTTGGCCTCCAGTAATGCTGTGAGGAACCTTGGAGTCATTTTTGACCAGGACATGTCCTTCAACGCACATATTAAACAAATATGTAAGACTGCGTTCTTCCATTTGCGCAACATCTCTAAAGTTAGAAACATCCTGTCTCAGAGTGACGCTGAAAAACTAGTTCATGCATTTATTACTTCCAGGCTGGACGACTGTAATTCATTATTATCAGGAAGTCCTAAAAACTCACTGAAAAGCCTTCAGCTGATCCAAAATGCTGCAGCAAGAGTCCTGACAGGGACTAGAAAGAGAGAGCAGATTTCTCCTGTTTTGGCTTCCTGTTAAATCCAGAATTCAAAATCCTGCTCCTCACATACAAGGTCTTAAATAATCAGGCCCCATCTTATCTTAATGACCTTGTAGTACCATATCACCCTATTAGAGCACTTCGCTCTCGCTCTGCAGGCCTACTTGTTGTTCCTAGAGTATTTAAAAGTAGAATGGGAGGCAGAGCCTTCAGTTTTCAGGCCCCTCTTCTGTGGAACCAGCTTCCAGTTTGGATTCAGGAGACAGACACTATCTCTACTTTCAAGATTAGGCTTCAAACTTTCCTTTTTGCTAAAGCATATAGTTAGGGCTGGACCAGGTGACCCTGAATCCTCCCTTAGTTATGCTGCAATAGACGTAGGCTGCCGGGGATTCCCATGATGCATTGAGTTTTTCCTTTCCAGTCACCTTTCTCACTCACTATGTGTTAACAGACCTCTCTGCATTGAATCATATCTGTTATTAACCTCTGTCTCTCTTCCACAGCATGTCTTTATCCTGTCTTCCTTCTCTCACCCCAACCAATCGCAGCAGATGGCCCCGCCCCTCCATGAGTCTGGTTCTGCTGGAGGTTTCTTCCTGTTAAAAGGGAGTTTTTCCTTCCCACTGTCGCCAAAGTGCTTGCTCATAGGGCGTCATATGATTGTTGGGTTTTCTCTGTATCTACTGCACAATATAAAGCACCTTGAGGCGACTTTTGCTGTGATTTGGCGCTATATAAATAAAATTGAATTGAATTGAATTGAACTGTCAGACAGGGGGAAGGAGAGGTGACGGACAGGCAAAGCGAAGCACACAGATGTTTACAGCTGTCTTAAACAATCAGCGACGAGTCCCGGGTCAGTTTCTACCTCGTTATGTCTCTATCTCACATCTTCCTCTGTATGAGTGATTATTGTTCTGCCTCACTGTCTCCGGCCTCGCTTCAACTTTCCTTTTGTGGCAGGCTGACTCAGAGAGCTGCTGAAAAGTGACTGAAACAAATATTATTTATTTGATCTGGGCTGAAGCTTCATTCAGAACATGCTTCATGCTGCTGTAGACTCCTGGGTCCCCTCTCGTCCGCATCCTCCACTCATAACGTGTTCATTTACCACGATGCATGTCATTACGTCATCTTGATGCATTCTCAATCATCCAGGTAAGTAAATCTCAAAAAGTTGATTCTGTTCATCTGGACGTAGCGTTTTTTTGGAGAAACGTTTCGTCACTCATCCAAGTGACTTCTTCAGTCTCAGTAAATTTGCATAATGACTGAAACCAGCCCACTGAAGGAACAATGGGCTGGGAGGTCAGTTCCTTAATCGTAATTATGCAAATTCTCATGACCATTGATCAACAACCACTGACCAAAGCCCACTGATCAATGGCCATGAGTCCCATTCACAGAGAGTTGGGGAATGGCTGCAGCATTGTAAGATGGCGACAGATGTACCCTTAGGCCCCTCCTCGTGAAAAGGGAAAGACCATCTCTGAATCGAGGAGCCTGTTCAGGTCAGTCCTTTATTATCCAGGTTTGTTGCTGAAGCTGCATTATGCAATTCTTTAGAGGAAACACAATCAGCCCGCTAAATAAAAGTCTCCAACACTCACGTGTGAAATGTGATACGTTAGGCCTTTCAGGGTTAAGGTACAAACACGTCACCGGAGACTCAGACTGAACTGAATAAAACTGATTTATAAGTTCCTGTGTGGCGTTCTCACCGGAGGAAAATGTCACCAGTGATCGATGCCTCAAACCTGGGAGGACTCGACGGATCTCTGCACACAAACGCTCACACAACAGATTTCTGAAACACGAGGAGTTTTTACGTGTCCTCGGACTTCAGCCTAATTTTAGGAGGAGTCCCGTTGCTGTGTGGTTATCACTTCCTGAGTGTGACTTTATGGACACAGATATTTTTACACTCTTTCAGCGACTGGCTGAACTCATCTCAGGAAATTGGATAGCTCTCCGACTCACAGTGTAAATGACAGCAGCTGCCAGTAGCGCCAACCTGTTTCTTCTTTCTGAGCAGCACAGACCCATCTGGCTTTAGCAGCAGGAAATCATTTTCTAATATCTTTCTTCTGCTTTCATTTCTGTGACACTTTGACTCGTGGGGACAGGCAAACACACATCTCCCTTCCACTTCAAAATAATCCCATCTAAGACGCAGTAAAAATCAAAAGCTCTCCTGTTGTCCTCTCGTCCATCTTCCTCTCTCAAAAACACTCCTCCTGTTTGAGCTCTTCCTCATCATCCTCCTGCTTTGATTGCAGCTATAACAAATCAGCTGTGTGGTTTTTCTCTCAGCAGAAGCCAGAGTTCAGTCAGTTTTCTATGTGGAAAATCATATCTCTTATGTCTTTAATAGTTTTCCAGCACGAACACACGAAGGTACAAGTGGCTTCAACAGACTGAGTCCTTGTTGTTCTCGTTGATGTTTGACAGAAACAAACTCCCTCGTCTGAAGTTGGAATCCTGGAATATCTTCTTCCAAAGCCATTTCTGTCATGGTCCTGCGGCCATGACTCAGTGACTTTGTGTTTGTGTTCCTTATTGTTATTATTCTCTTTATTATTCTTGGGCTGTTTTGGGATGGTTTGTGTTTTGGGATTTTAGACACTGGGTTCTGGGTTTGTGCTCCCTCTATTGGTCCCTGGTGTTAGTGTTCCCCTGTCTCGTCAGGTTAATCAGGTCCAGCTGTGTCTCCCACCTGTGTGTGATTTCCCAGTGTCTCTCTGTGTACTTATAGTGTGTGTTTGCCTCTGTTCCTCGTCGCGTCGTCTGTGTTCATACCCGGTGAATTTCCCTGCGTGCTCTCCCTGCTGTTCTCCCTTCATGTTCAGGTTTGCCACTCCTTTGTGTAGTTTCTCCCAGTTTAGTTCGTCCTTAGTTCTGTTTGCCATCTCCACTTTATGTTCAGTATTGTCAATAAATCACCCTTCACGTCTGAAATAGTGCTGCGTTTGAGTCCTCCTTCCACTCTTCACACGGCCGCTGCCCCGAGCCATGACAGTACGACGCAACCACAAGATGGACCCAGCAGTGCTTAATCCGTCCAGGGAGCTACGGGAGACGCTCATTGATGCCACACAGGAGCTGATCGACCTGTGGCTGGAAAGCCCGGGTGGCACGTCCCAGCGCGCTATAGAGAGGCGGCTACAGCGTCTGGTGACCGGTCTCCCATGGCTTCTGGACTCGCTCTGTTCGTGGGAGCGGGAGTTTCTCCTTTTGGACCTTGGACTTCACCCCCCGTCTGCATTTACTTTCGAGCAGCCCGAGGCGGTGAGTGAGCGGGATGCATTGGCTTCCCCAGATTCCGGGACTTTGTTTTCTGGGGCTATTCAGAGCGGGATGGGAGACTGTACGGGTCGCTTACCTACCTTCGTGGTAACAGATCCTTCGCAAGTGGGCGTGTACAAACCCTCTGTAAAACCGAGAGACTGTTTCTCTGCCGCCCCTTCTGAGCCAGGACTTTATCGCCATTCTCCGGCTCAGTTCTGTGTCCAGCCACAAGCCTCCCAGTCTGTAGCTCAACCGCTAGCCTCCCCAAGGACACAATTACCTGTTCTGCCGCCGCTCCAGTTAGCCACTCAGCCACCACCACCGCTTGCATCACCGCAACCCGTAGTTCAGTTAATGGCTGAGTCACAATATTCACACTGTTTTTCCACCGCTGTTTCTAAGCAGGGAGATGAACTGTTTTACAACGGACCTGTTCCTCAAAAGCTGGCAACATTAGAGACTGTTGCTCACTCCGGGGCTTCCCCAGAGGCTGGGTTACTGCCCTCAGCTTACTCTGGACCCCTGGAGGCCAAGATGCCAGCTGTGAACTGCACCGGGCTGTCACTGCCTGAGCAGGGTCAGTGCTCTGCGCAGCTGCAGCCCTCTGTATGTGTGCCAGAGGCCCACGTGCCTACTGGTTTTGTTTCACGTGTGCCAGAGGCCCACGTGCCTCCTAGTTTTGTTTCATGTGTGCCAGAGGCCCACGTGCCTCCTAGTTTTCTTTTGTGTGTGCCGGGGGCCCCGGTGCCCGCTGGTTCTGCGGCTGTTTTTGCTGGGGGGCCCGAGGAGCCCGTCCAGCCTCCTGCTTCGCCTGCTGGGGGGCCCGAGGAGCCCGTCCGGCCTCATGCCACACCGGCTGCCACGTCGGCTGGGGGGCCCGAGGAGCCCGTCCGGCCTCCTGTGGCTGCTTCTCCACCTGTGGCTGCTTCTCCACCTGTGGCTGCAGCGCCGCCTCCTGCAGTACCACCACCGGCAGTGCTACCGCCTGCTACGGCCACACCTCAGCCTGAGGACGCATCCTCACCTGGCCCGGCTTCATCCTCGCCTGGTCCAGCTTCAGTTTCATCCTCACCTGGCCCGGCTTCATCCTCGCCTGGTCCAGCTTCAGTTTCATCCTCGCCTGGCCCGGCTTCATCCACGCCTGGCCCGGCTTCATCCACGCCTGGCCCGGTTTCATCCTCGCCTGGTCCAGCTTCGGTTTCATCCTCGCCTGGTCCAGCTTCAGTTTCATCCTCGCCTGGTCCAGCTTCATCCTCGCCTGGCCCGGCTTCATCCTCGCCTGGTCCAGCTTCAGTTTCATCCTCGCCTGGCCCGGCTTCATCCTCGCCTGGCCCGGTTTCATCCACGCCTGGCCCGGTTTCATCCACGCCTGGCCCAGCTTCATCCACGCCTGCTTCAGCTTCTGCTTCAGCCTCGCCCGGCCCGGCTTCGGCTACAGCTTCGTCCTCGCCCCGGCCCAGCTTCACCCTCGTCTGGTCCAGCCTTCGTGTCTGCATCCTCGCCTGCAGCAGCGTCTTCAGCATCCGCATCTTCGCCTGCTGCGGCCCCGGCTTCCGTGCCTTCAGCCTCGCCTGGCCCAGCCTCGTTTGGGTCTGGAGCTAAACGGCCGTTTTCTAGACCGCTGGCTAGGCTACTGGCCGGGCGCCGTTGCCTGACTGGCCGCCGTTGCCTTCCGCACGGCCGGCCCCCGGACCGCCATTGCCTGAGCGGCCGCCGTTGCCTTCCGCACGGCCGGCCCCCGGACCGCCATCGCCTGAGCGGCCGCCGTTGCCTTCCGCACGGCCGGCCTCCTGAACCTTTTGTGCACCTCCACGGCCTTCTTCGTGGCCGGCCGCCTGAACTGGGCTTCGGACTCGGCTCCCCTGTGAGTTTTGTGAACGTTTGTTTGGGACTCTGGGGCCTTCGTTTTGGTCATGGCCCGGTCCCTCCGTCCTGGGCCCCCTGCCGCCCGCCCGGGTCTGGTGGTGTGTTTCTGTGGCTGTCAGGGGCCAGCCCTTGAGGGGGGGGGGGGGGGTACTGTCATGGTCCTGCGGCCATGACTCAGTGACTTTGTGTTTGTGTTCCTTATTGTTATTATTCTCTTTATTATTCTTGGGCTGTTTTGGGATGGTTTGTGTTTTGGGATTTTAGATACTGGGTTTTGGGTTTGTGCTCCCTCTATTGGTCCCTGGTGTTAGTGTTCCCCTGTCTCATCAGGTTAATCAGGTCCAGCTGTGTCTCCCACCTGTGTGTGATTTCCCAGTGTCTCTCTGTGTACTTATAGTGTGTGTTTGCCTCTGTTCCTCGTCGCGTCGTCTGTGTTCATACCCGGTGAATTTCCCTGCGTGCTCTCCCTGCTGTTCTCCCTTCATGTTCAGGTTTGCCACTCCTTTGTGTGTAGTTTCTCCCAGTTTAGTTCGTCCTTAGTTCTGTTTGCCATCTCCACTTTATGTTCAGTATTGTCAATAAATCACCCTTCACGTCTGAAATAGTGCTGCGTTTGAGTCCTCCTTCCACTCTTCACACGGCCGCTGCCCCGAGCCGTGACAATTTCTGCTTCTTCAGAATCAGAATCGCGTTTATTGGCCATGTATATGCACAGACACATACAAGGAATTTGGTTCCGGTAGATGGTGACTCTCAAGCACAGCAATGTATATCTCAACAATCTAAGCAACACAATACACACACACACACACACACACACACACACACACGTGTGGATATATACAGCTACACATGCATACACAATCATACACAAGCTGTGTAAACCAACCACAAATATCCGATCTAGATCTTATATACATAAACTACAGGACGACAGAAATGAATGAGGTGGAGTGAATACTACAGAATGTACATAAGGTGCAGCTGCAGTCTGGCAGTGGGAGCAGTGTGACAGGTCAACTGTTTAGGAGGGAGATGGCGAGGGGAAAGAAACTGTTCCTCTGTCGGGTGGTCCTGGTCTGCAGGCTTCTGTACCGTCTGCCAGAGGGCAGCAGGTCAAAGAGTCTGTGTCCAGGGTGTGAGGGGTCTGTGATGATTTTCCCTGCCTGGTTCCTGGTTCTTCAGATGCGCAGGTCCTGGATGGAGGGCAGGGGGGTGCCGATGATCCTTTCTGCTGCCCGTACAGTCCGCTGCAGTCTGCTCCTGTCCTGTTTAGTGGCTGCTCCATACCAGACTGTGATGGAGGAGCACAGGACAGACTCAATGACCAGTGTAGAACTGGATCAGCAGCTCCTGTGGAAGACTGTACTTCCCCATTTGTCTCAGGAAGTACATCCTCTGCTGGGTCTTTTTGAGGATGGAGTTGATGTTGGTCTCCCACTTCAGGTCCTGGGAGATGGTTGTACCCAGGAACTTGAAGATCTTCACAGTCGACACAGGGCTGTCTGATATGGTGAGGGGGAGCAGAGTTGAGGGATGTCTCCTGAAGTCCACTGTCATCTCTACAGTCTTAAGAGTGTTCAGCTCCAGATTGTGCTGACTGCACCAGAGTACCAGCCGCTCAACTTCCTGCCGGTATGCAGACTCATCACCATCCTGAATGAGGCCAATGACAGTGGTGTCATCTGCAAACTTTAGGAGTGTAACAGCCGAGTTCTTGGAGGTGCAGTCGTTAGTGTAGAGGGAGAACAGTAGTGGTGAGAGGACACATCCTTGAGGGGCACCAATACTGAGGGACCGGGTTTCCGAGGTGATCTCCCCCAGCCTCACTTGTTGCTTTCTTTCTGTCAGGAAGCTGGTGATCCCTGACAGGTAGCTGGTGACACGCTGAGCTGGGAGAGTGTTACGTCCCTCTGCAGCCTCTAATCTGCTCAGTGTGTTCAGCTGGTGCTAATTGGCCACACCTAGTCAGGTGTGGATAAAAGCATACCTGAGGCAAGCGTCCAGAGAGCTCACTTGTCTTTGCCTTGGTGGCATCAGCCATTTTAGCCAACCTGGTTTTCCGTTTTAAGATAAAGCCTCTTCACACTAACACTCTGTTATTCATCTCCGTTTTTATGTTGCGGCTTTTGAGCCGGGTCGTAACATAAGTGGCGGCTCGTCCGGGATATTTGGACATTTTAGTGGAGACTGAATGTCAGTTTGTTTTGCTTTTAAGTGGGTGAGTGATGGTGTTCACTGTAATTGAGCAAACTCCCTTTAGTAAGTGTGTTTCAGCTGGGTGGCTGTGCTGCCCTTCCATCCAAGCACTTGTTTGTTGTTTTGCTTTGTTGTTTTAGTTTATTGTGTTTGGTGGCTATCCTGGGTGGGGGTACGCTTCAGAGTTTGGTAGGAGACTATATCTCTGGTCTGCTGCCTGCTCTCGAGTTCGCGTTTAAAGTTGCCTCGAGCCTGGTACACCACTGAAGACTAGGGTAGGTAAAGTTAGGGTTTTGTTGGTTTTAGTGTTTTAGGCTGGGAGTTGCACATAGTAAATCAGTGGCACCAAACTTGGTAGGAGGTTTGAGACCATTCATGATTATGGTCTGTAGCTGAGGCAGGTAGGCTGTTTTAAAGTTGGCATTGTGTGTACACCATGTGTGTGCATATGTCAGTGTTGATGGATGCTAATGAGATCCTTGTGAGGTGAGTGTTTTGTGCTGTGACCTTTAGTGTTGTGGGAAATATGGCTATTTTGTTGGATCACTTGTGAGTGTTGTTGGCCAGGTGATGGCAATAACACTGTGGGGTGCTGAGCCACCCTTGATGTGCAGGGAAACATCACGGTTAGCAAGCTCACAGCGCAAGTCTTCTTTCTCTGGTCCACATGTGTAATATTTATGTTTTTGTCCATCGAGTCACTCCATAGAGCTTCACCGCAAGTAATATTCAATTGCAGCAGAGAATGCAGCAAAGCCTCTACATCCCAGAACACCAGCCTTCAGACCAGCGCGAAAGCCAATAGCTCCTCCAGTCACACAACCACTGTACACAGCATTCTTCCAGTCAGATTTGCCTCTGTGTGATTCTATGATGCACTCTGTAAGGATTTCATGACCACAGACGTCAGGGTGACAGGTCTGTAGTCATTCAGTCCTGTGATGGTGGGTTTCGTGGGGACCGGGGTGATGGTGGAGCGTTTGAAGCATAAAGGAACTTCGCACAGCTCCAGGGATCTGTTGAAGATACAGGTAAAGATGGGAGCCAGCTGTTCAGCACAGGATTTGAGGCAGGAGGGTGAAACACCGTCTGTTCTGGGGGCTTTCCTGGGCTTCTGTTTCTGAAATAGTTGGCTCACATCCTGAGTGTGTATTCTGAGTTTCAGGGATGAGGAAAGGGGGGTGAGAGGTGTGATGGAGGTCGTTGAGTCTGGACTGGGGAGGGTGGTGGTGGTCGTTCTTCCTCTCTTTTCTCTTAACATGTCCAGTACAAATCAGGAATCTGAGCTCTGCGAGTTTGTGAGTCACCAGAGAGACTGTGATGCTGATTTCATGGCAGGAAAGATGCTCTCTGACTGAAGTGTACCTGCACTCACTGGGGAATATTTAATGCTATCAAATGTAAAACCATCATAATGTAGTCAAACATGGACTTCTACCATTTTACACTGTACACACAGTCTTAAGTCTAATTGTTGAATGTTGTCATTGTGTTTCTTAAATTTGTATAGTCTTGGTTCAAGCAGTAGGATCAAAGCCATTCCTTTGTCTCTGACCACCTCTCCAGCCACTCTGTGCTGGGGGAGGTTTTATTGCAGATACATCCTATGTGGAAGATCTGTTTCTTGTGATGTTGCTTCCTTCTTTTATGCTTCTTTTGGTAAGCAGGAGGTCATGCATACAGAGAGACACACACACTCTCACACGCACGCACACACACACACACACACACACACACACACACACACACACACACACACACACACACACACACACACTCACAACGGGCTGGAGAGCACTGGCTTGACCTGAGACACATGAAAGACGTTGTGAATGCGCATGTTGCGCGGCAGTTTGAGACGGACGAACACAGAGTTCACAATGCCGTAGATGGGAAAATGGCCAATAAATGGTCGGGCGCAGGTCGAACAGGCTGACACATACTCCTTGGCATCCTTAGCCATAGCGGGCCACCAGAAGTAGCGTCGGAGGAAGGATAAGGTGCGGAGGACCCCAGGATGGCATGAAAAACGGGCAGTGTGAGCCCATTGGAGAACGGGCGGGCGGGTTCCAGGATCCGGTTCGGTCTCCTGCGCCTCCTGGATGAGGCTCTCGATCTCCCATGAGATGGCTCCAATCACACAGGCGGCCGGGAGGACAGGCTCGGGTTCCGAGTCCTCCCCAGTGATGGAGAATTGCCTGGACCGGGCGTCTGGCTTTACGTTCCGTGATCCTGGCCTGTAGGTGATAGTGAAGTCCAGTGTTGGTCAAGTTACTTGAAAAAAGTAATCAGTAACTAATTAATGATTACTTCCCCAAAAAAGTAATCCCGTTACTTTACTGATTACTTATTTTCAAAAGTAATTAATTACTTAGTTACTTAGTTACTTAGTTACTTTTTAAAAACACGATTTACAACCTGAAGAGGTGATAAAGCGATAGATCTTTCAGCCCAATTCTACTTTTTCTACATAATCCATCATACAAAATGTAATTAAAAAGTCTCTTTTTTTAACTTGTTTTATCAGTTTTAATCTTTTAACTTTATGCATCAAGCAAAAATTTAATTATCTGCAACATTCTCTGACTGGAAGAAATTAGTTTAACATTTAAACCTATTTTCTGCACATTCCAGCACATAAAATAATTTTTTTGTGTGTGTTTACACTCAGTCTTTCAAATAGATGCAAGTAAAACACAGCAGAACATAAATAAAGTCAAAGACTCAGCGGTCCTGTTGCTCTATTTTCACCTGTAAAGCAGGAGTGGGGTAGGCGGAGGTTTACCCTGGAGCAGGTGTGCTGCGGTCAGTGGAAGAATCCGCGAGTTTCTCTGTGAGTTTCCCATTACGTCGTAGCTACTCGGTGCTTGTTGGAAGTTTAGGGGTTTTTTTCGCTGTAAAAAGAAGTTTTCTTCCCACGCACAGCGGACGCTAATGTTTTTGTCACTTTTTATGGAATCAAACTCAAAGTAAGGTCAGTACTTCCACGCTTTAAACGCTGCACGCTCATACTCTCTCCCACAATCGATATGTGATCCATTGTTGATCTGCACACAGCTGTTGTCACGAACGTCGCACTGTCGTGAGACATTCTCGCAAAAAATCACGGTTTTAGTAATGCAGTAACGCAGCGTTCCTACGGGAAAGTAACGGTAATCTAATTACCGTTTTGGCAATAGTAATCCCTTACTTTACTCGTTACTCGAAAAAAGTAATCAGATTACAGTAACGCATTACAAGTAACGCGTTACTGCCCCTCTCTGGTGAAGTCAAAACGAGAGAAAAACAGCGCCCACCTGGCTTGCCGGGAATTGGGACGTCTAGCCGAGCACAAGTACTCCAGATTCTTGTGATCCGTCCAGACGATGAATAATTGTGCTGCTCCCTCCAACCAATGTCTCCACTCCTCCAGGGCCAGCTTGACGGCCAGAAGCTCCCGGTCCTCGATGTCATAGTTACATTCTGCTGGAGAGAGACGGCGAGAATAAAAGGCACACGGGTGCAGCTTACCGTCCTTCTGTTGAGACAGGACCGCCCCCACCCCAGAGTCCGACACGTCCACCTCCACAACAAACTGCTGTGTAAGGTCCGGTTGCCGGAATATGGGTGCAGTGGTGAATCTCTCCTTGAGCAGGCCGAAGGCTCGCTGAGCGGCAGGATCCCACTGGAAGGGAACTTTGGGAGAGGTGAGTTCAGTAAGAGGAAGAGCTATCCTGCTGAAATCGCGAATGAACCGTCTGTAAAAGTTAGCGAATCCCAAAAAAACATTGCAATTGGCGGCGATCAGGAGGTGCAGGCCATTCCACCACTGCCCGCACCTTCTCCGGATCAGTCCGCAAGTCCCCCTTCTCGATGATGTGGCCCAAAAAACTCACTGAAGTCACGTGAAAGTCGCACTTCTCCCCCTTCACAAAGAGCTGGTTTTCCAGGAGGTCTTCTTCGAGAGTCTTAGAAAAGATCAGGATGTCATCTAAGTACACAAACAGACAACGGTTAACAAAATCACGAAGGACATCATTAACCATCGCCTGAAACACTGCGGGGTTGTTGGTCAGCCCAAACGGCATCACGAGATACTCAAAGTGTCCCCGATGCGTATTGAACGCGTAGTTTAGCCAGTAAGAGAAGTCTGGCGAGAGGGCTTTCACTCGACAGATCGCCCACCAGCACCCTCTCGATTACTGGTGAGCGCGCCCTTTTGCCAGTGTCGGGCAGCAAGAGAAGGAGTGGCCCTTATGGCTGCAATAAACGCACTCACCGGCGGCAAGGCGGCGCTGGCGCTCCGCGGGCAGCAGCCGTGAGCGCCCAAGCTGCATGGGTTCTTCCTCAACCCAGGTGTCAGCGTCACGCGGCCCACGGGCTGCAGTAGAGGTCCCACAGAAATCCAGTGGAAATCCATGCCCCGAACGTGTGCGTGCGCTCCGGTGTGCGCACACTTGGTCGTCCACCCGAATACACAGAGCCAAAAGCGCATCTCGGGAGGTAGGTAGTTCACAAAGCATCAGTTCATTCTTTATTTCCTCATTAACATTAGTAAGCAATGCACTCTTAAGGGCCTCTTCCCCCCATTTCGTCTGTTCGGCCAAAGTAGAAAAATCAATAGAAAAATCAGCCATGCTTCGTTTACCTTGTTTGAGCGCGAGTGGCAATTGTGCCCTTTCTGTCAAACACACCTTTAAACTTAACAAGAAAGTCAGTGAAAGTGATGTCCGGATCTGCTTGAAGCACAGCTTGTGCCCAGGTCAGAGCACGATCTTGGAGTAACTGGACAATATAAGCAATTTTTGCACCATCAGTAGAAAAGGCTTGCGGTTGCTGGCAAAACTGTAGGGCACATTTATTAAGGAAACCAGCACATTTATCAATTTCTCCAGTGAAAGCTTTTGGTGTAGGAAGAGACAGAGACAGAGAGAGAGAGAGACAGAGAGAGAGACAGAGAGAGAGAGACAGAGAGAGAGAGACAGAGACAGAGACAGAGAGAGAGAGACAGAGAGAGAGACAGAGAGAGAGAGACAGAGAGAGAGAGAGAACCAAACAACACATGTATCCTTGTGGAGCCCGACGGGCAGGCACGGAGACCATGACATTGTAACAGTTTGTCAATAAATAGCTGCGAGGAAGCTGCTCTTTGAAGGATTTGGGCTGGAGTCAGGTGAGGAGTGTGAACTCCAAGAGCTGGTTCTGACCCAACACTTCCTCGTTAGCGAGTGAAAAAACGGTTGAAGGTGTTCTGTTATGTCTTGTGTTCTTCATAGAGATGGCACGATACCACTTTTTTATGTCCGATACCGATATCATAAATTTGGATATCTGCCGATACCGATATGAATCCGATATTGTCGTGATCCTGGGTCGTTGACCCAGCGTTTTGTGTTTCTTTTTGGGTTCATCTTGTGTTTGGTGTTTATTCTGATTCTGTATTAATTCTTTGGGTTGGTTGTCGTGTTTATTATCCCTACCTGTGTCTCCCCTCTGTGCTCCGTTCAGGTCCCTGTGTTTTTGTTGTAAAACAGTCTGGGTGTTTCCGGTTTTACTTTGTAGGTCTGCCTCTCATCATGTCCATTAGTGTCAGCTGTGTCCACCCCTGCATGTCATCTCCTCATTACCTAGTGTGTATTTATAGTGTGTGTTGGCTTCTGTTCATCGTCGGATCGTCTGTGTTTCTCGGTGTAACTACGTCTCTCTGCAGTCTCCGCTCCCCGTTTCATGCTTAGGTTTGTTATTTAGTTTTCCCAGTCTAGGTTTTTTCAGTCATTCGTCTTGTCTCACTACCTGTTCAGTCGCTCCACTTCTGCAAATAAAACTTCATTCTCATCACCAGTCAACTGCCTGCATTTTGGGTCCTTTTCCTCCTACACCACACGGCTCACGCCGGCAGCCGTGACAGATATAGTGTGTTTTAATCAACAAAACTGTTTTTTTAAATATCTTGCTGCATTTTGTATAAGTTCATACTCAAGTTTAAAACAACAACTACACTAAAGCTATTCTGTTATACCTGTATGCAAAAAAAATTTTCATAGTTCAGCAATACTGATCAATCTAATAAACTTAAACCTACACCATCCTCCCTATTCTGGTATTTCAAAGAGTACTTAGCGTAAATATTAAGCAACCTAACTAATAGGGTTCCAACTCCCAGCAACAACAAAAATAAATAAATAAAAAATAGGGAACCACCCCTCACGCTCCACCTCATGATGCTTAATCGACGTAATCAACCTTAATTTGATGCAGTGTGGAAAAAAAATAAGATAAGATAAGATAAGATAACCTTTATTAGTCCCACACGTGGGAAATTTGTTTTGTCACAGCAGGAAGTGGACAGTGCAAAAGTTATGAGGCAAAAATTAGAATACAATAAGAATAAATACAGTACACAACTGTACAGAATAGAATAAAATAAAATAAATATACAATAAGATAAAAATAGAATACAAATACAAATACTATATACAACTGAGTAAAAATACAACGATGACAGAAAGGATTATTGCACTTAGTATTATTGCATATGTATGGATGTGTGTGCTTGATCAGTTAAAGTCTTTATTATGGAGTCTGACAGCAGTGGGGAGGAAAGACCTGCGAAATCTCTCCGTCCCACACCGTGGGTGCCGCAGTCTCCCACTGAAGGAGCTGCTCAGTGCTGTCACAGTCTGCTGCATGGGGTGGGAGATGTTGTCCATCAGGGATGACAGCTTAGCCGCCGTTCTCCTGTCACTCACCACCTCCACTGGGTCCAGAGGACCCAGATGCAAATGCACAGAAATCAATTATTTGTCAAGAAATATTAAATAGATTCAACATCTTTCTTCAACAAAATTGCAGACTGCACAGATGGTACCGTCCCAAAGGAAAAAGTACTATAGCTTACTAGGGTATATTAGACTTAATAGTTACTATATACAGTAATGGACTTCTATTCATTTTACATCAAATTAAAACTTTGGGTGTCAGATAATTATTTATTAAAAGCTAGACATTTTAAATGAGAATAAGAAAGAAAAGTATGTCTTTGTGCCCCCTTTTTCCTGTTAATGCCCTATCGGCCCCCCCTGGCTAAACTTTGCTAGATCCGCCCCTGCACAGTTACGTCAGCTACGTAGAAAAAGATCCTGGAGTAGAAAGTAATATTAAATAAATTCTAACAACAGCTTATCAAGCTTAAACGTGCTGCTGTTGTTCAGCCGCTGGTTTCCTCTTTCTGGTGCAAAGTGGGCCAAAAACAAACAAGAGAGACGGACTCGCCACAGAAAAGCCGATCAGCTGATCATTGATCAGTTTCATGATTGAAGTAGCAGCAAGAAGAGGCAGTCGCTCCATATATCGTTTGGTAAGCTTAACGCAGGAATGCTTTACATTCAGAGATGGACTTACACACTTGCTTTACTTCTCTCGGGGATAACTTTGTCGGAGATGAAATGCCGGGTTGCTAGCGAAGCTCCACATGCTATCCAGACCACCGACAGGTCCTGCATGTCACAGCTGCTCTATCACATGATGCATACTGCTCCGACGTGCTAACGTTCTGAGGCAAGTTACGGCGTGTTGGAAGTTTTGTGAGGTGCTTTCGTGATATTTAATGGATCGATTACATTTTTTATTTTTCTCCGATATCCGATCCAGTAATTTAGGTCAGTATCGGACCGATACCGATACGTAATATCGGATCGGTCCATCTCTAGTTCTTCATGAGGAATAAGTCTCTAAACTAGCGGGGCTTGTGGAAACACAGACCCAACACACAGTCTGCCTTGTGTAATTTAATGAAATTCCATAACGCATGTTCACAAATTCTTCCATCCTTTAATGGAAAAGATGACCATTTAACATCAGAGCTTCATCCTGACCTGCTGCACTTAGAGACTGATTTCACATGAGAACACAGGTTAAAACATCTCCTCCAGTGAATTAAACATGATACAGCAGCTGGTACTGAGACAGATGCTACAGGGGGGTCATACCTCCATCATCTCCAATGTCATTGACAGATCGCAGACACATCACAGACAGATCACAGCAACACGTTCTCACTCCCAAAGCGTAACATTTTACGCTAGGTGACAAATCGTCAACATACGTTTTCGGGCACCAACACGTTCCTACATCACGACATCGGAAAACTGAGGACATATGAGAACCGTTTGGACGCAATCTACACGTTTGCTCTTTTCCTTAAAATCGCTTTGGGAAAACACTATTTCACATCATTAAAGTGGTGGTTAAGGTTAGGGATAAGGTTATGTTTAGGGCTGCAATACAGGGCTTGAACGTCTATTACCGCGGGAGCGTAATTCCACTGGATTTAATCCATTACCTGGTGCGTACCATAAGAACGTGGAAGGTCACCTTTCGCGTTCCTCAGGAACGCCGCGGGACGTGACAAAACGTCGGGATGTTACGCCTCGGGAGTGAGAACGGGCTCATCACAGACAGGTGCAGACAGGTGCAGGATGTAGACATGTGCAGACTGCAAGAAGTTGGAAGAGTTTTATCTGATTAAATGATGCAGCACAGTGGGTTCAATATTATGTCTCACAGCAAACACACAAGCAGATGAAACAACCACCTCTGCAGGTCTGTAAGACCTCTGTTACATATCTGCACACGGGAATCAACAGTCTGCAGGCAGCAGTCACTTTCTGTGGTTTCAGGTTATAGTTGAAATGCTTTCAGAGGACAGAAGCAAAACTTTCTTCTCAGAAACAAGCTGATGACTGTCAGCTATTACCTGATGGTGATGTTAGCTTTGTGATGTATTAGCAATCACTAACAATGACCTGTGAATGAGACAGGAATTCATGAAACCCATCAGCTGCCTGCAGAGTCGGAAGTCAGCAGACGAGCGGATTGGGCACGGGGAACCGTTGCTGGGTTAAACTGGAAGCACCGCACACGATCTAAGTTTAAAAGCTTGTGTGATTATCGGACAAGAGGGATACCAGTGAGGTCACTTTGGATGTTGCCTCGTGGTGATCAGTGAACGAGGCACCAGCCCTCTGATGTATGTCCTCACTCGTCCTCACAAAGCTTCTGCCTCGTCTTTCACTGCTGATCTATTTCGGTGATTTTCCTGCAGCGTGTTTCAGTCTTTATGGTGACAGTTTTAATGTCAAACACCAGTTAAGCAGAGAGACCGTTTAGCAGCGTCTTCACATTTCTCAGTGTGAGCCGCCAGCTGTTTCCAGAAAAATAGCACATTTCTTTAACATGCAGTGGAAGAAGAAAGAAATCCACTCTAACACGTTTGACCTCAGCACAAAAGCAATGAGGAAACTAAGATGTGACTTCAGATGGAGACAGGGAACAGAGTGAACGTACCAGAAAGTCTCTGCCACCCACCCACCATCTTTATTTTAAGCTGACCAGTTTTCAGAGCTCCCCTCATCGGTTTCCTGCTGTCGTTCAGTTTCTGTCTTCCATTAATTATTCAGAAGCAAACGTACGTCACTGCAGTGAATCCAGACTGCAGCGCTGCACACTGACCTGAGGGAGCTAACAGCCTCTTACTGTGCGCTTAAATAGACAGTACCAGTAAAACCAGTTACGTTTACTGGACAGTATACATGTGTGCAGTGAATACATTATTTTATCTGCCAGTTTGACGAAAAGGCACTCAAATACCCATAATGCCTCAGTGATATCCGCAGCAAATGAACCCAGTGTTGATTTTAACTGTTGTTCTGAAGGCTTGACTTCACCTTCTTCTTTCCTTTGTCATTTCTGTGTTTGTGAACTTCCTGCTTCACCTCACTGGTAGCTCTCCAATCACTTCATCTCAGCTGGTTGTCTGTGAACTTCTCATATGTCATGTATGTCTGAAAAATCAACTTTGACCTTTTTGTGATGCAAAGCTTTTTAGACCCGTTCGAGCCAAAGGAGGAATCAGCAGAGGTGAAAGTCTTTAATCTCAACCATATTTCTGGTGTACAGGTAGAAATGATTTTTTAACGATCTCAAACATCCAAAGACACCTTCAGGTCTGCTCCGACGTTCTGCAGAGTCGAGCTGGAAAGGTTAGAGAGGTAACTCTGTGCACACTGAGCAAAAGTTAAGCTCAAACAAACACTGAGGTGATTTTAAACGGTTAGTTAGATGAGAGGAATGAACTCAAAGACCGGCATTAAAGGCATTGTACACTCAGCAGGTAGTTTATTGGAGTAATCAGCCGCAGAGATGCTGATCTGTTCCTCTTTTTGTCTTTATTTCCTGAATCAGATGAAAGGACTCTGTGCCGGCCCAAAGCAATTATCTTCTATAATCATTTCTGAGCATTGCAAAAGAAAAAAGTGTAACCTCACCACCGAGCAGCAGATGTTCGTGGTCAGGGTCCCCATGGTGTGGATGAAACTAGTAAGACTAAGAAGAATCAGCATTACACCAAGCATGGCAAGTTCTTCTACTTTTCTGAGTACTCAGTACTTATACTTGCCTGTTTCACCATTCACACCAGCACCAGCCTAAGTGCTTCAGTTTTACTTTTATGGCACCAAATCACAACAACAGTTGCCTAAAGGTGCTTTATAATGTAAAGTAAAGCTCCTACAATAATACTGAGAAAACTCCAAGAATCGTATGACCTGCTGTGCACAAGTGCTTTGGCAAGAGTGGGAAGGGAAGACGACCTTTTAACAGGAAGAAACCTCCTGGAGAACCAGGCTCAGGGAGAAGCAGCCAGCTACAGTGACCGGTAGGGGTGAGGGGAGGACGACAGGACAAGGACACACCGTGGATAAGAGCCAGAGATTACTAATAAGTACTGATTAAATGCAGAGAGGTGTATAAACACCACTTAAACTGGTTAAACTGGTCATCTGACACAAAATCTCATGTGATTGTTGGTATTGATGGTCCACGGCCTCTAGCAGGGATCAGCAGGATTCAGTCGTGTTATTGCTGCAGCGCTTGTCGCCTGTTGAGCTGAGAGACTGACACCGACAGACGAGATCGCTCTCAGGCGCCCTGTGGCTGAAACACTTCCTCAGCCAGACTAATGGAGTGGAAACACATCAGACGCAGCAGCTGTCGTCCATTTAACACCCAGCATTCAGCCTGAGGATGGGATCTCGTACCTTGACCAAAAACACGTCACTTCGCCTGAAGATTGAACTTACACCTGTTAGAGAAGAAACAGCAGCTCATCATTCAGTAAGCTGTTCTGATATTCAAGCTGTAAACAGTGAGCAGGATTGGAGATAGCTCAGCCCTCGGTGGAGCTCCTTGCTGCTCCACATCATCTTATCAGATAAAGCTCCGATGTCTCACCTGTTGGCAGTCTGTACCTGTCGGCATCCGTGTCTCCAAGACACAGCTGATCAGCTGTGACACTGATGTTTCAGACTCGCCTCTGTGTGATGTTTCTGCTGGTCAGAGCAGAAAGGAGGCAGCGATCCAGGGAAGGCAAGTCTCATTAACCATGTAGTCAGTCTTAGCTCATCACTCCTCTCCTTTATAAAGAGTGTGCAGGTGTGAGTGAATCTATGGCTACAGGTGTGTGTAATTTGATTTGTTTGCATGGGAATGGTCAGGAATGAATGTGCACGTATACTGAAATTATTCCTTAGACAGCAATGAGGGGTAGCAACATACATGGACTGGAGCTTATATAGTACTTTACTCAATGTGAGAACTCAAAGTACTTATACAACTTGCCTGTTTCACCATTCACACCAGCACTTTTTTGCAGTGCTTTCTATCTAACATTCATACTCTGACAGATACCTTGGAGAGCAACTTGGGGTCAGTGTCTTGCCCAAGGATATTTGGCTTGCAGACCGGAGCAGTCGGGGATAGAACCACCAACCTACCGAGTAGCAAATAATCTGCTCTGCCACGCTCCCCACTGCCTTTCGAGCGTAGAATTTGAGTTATTTATAAATTGACATTTTTTACATTTGGTTTTACTTTTGGATGTTACATTCTAGTTATTCATCTGCCTATAGATCCATCTATATATGCAGTAGTGTCCTAGATGGCACTTGTGAAGGTGTGCAATGTCTACTCAACCTTTCTTCATTTGAGTTTCAGCTGGATTGGAAGAACCACGTGTAATTCACTGTTCAGATAAACATGGCTCCTCTCACGTCTCCTGTGCATAAATTGCTCTGTCTTGAGGAGAAGCCGTGGTTGGTCGTGTTTAGACAGAAGTCTGCAAAATGAAGGAGCCTGCATAGACAACAGCTTGTTCCCAGCAGGACGTAGGGATGCTTACCAAATGTGTTTAAATGTGAAGCCAAGGGGTCGTTTACAAGCGATCATGTGACGAGCGTAGAGTGACAGACATGTCGTATGCTGCTGCTGAACGACACCGTGTCACGGCGAGGTGCGCCGCTGTGTTAGTTAGAGCAGGGCCCAAGAGCAGACATAGGCAAGGAGACGCGATATGACTTAACAAAAGGCGAGCCTTTATTATGGCTGATGACAGAAGGCAAAACAAAAGCTAAAACGAGTGCAGACAAGACAACTAAACTGGAAAACAGACTATGAAATCCTATGACACTGAACGCTATACGAGACTATGAAACTGTGATGTAAACTAATACTATGACTGTGACTATGAGAACCGTGATGACTATGACGAGACATAACTGGGAAGGTTACACAGACGACGCGACAGACTGAATGAAACACAGAGACTAAATACACATAAGGGATGATCAAGGGATGTGGCCACACATGGGAGCACGGCTGACACACACGAACCTAATGACAGGACAGGGGAAGTGAAACTAAATACAATGAACACAGAACACTGGACTCTTTCAAAATAAAACAGGAAACATTGAGACGTAGACATGGCACAAGGGGAACCTGATAAACCATGAACTAAACTGCAAACTAGGCCTGACCGAATATCTAGATAACTGAAAAGAAACTGGAATACAGATGAAATAACAAAATAACATGAAACTCAGACACACTGGGTCACATGACCCAGGACCATGACACACCGGGCTGACACCAATCAATACAAAACTTTAACGGGTCATTAAAGTTCGGAGGATTAAATTTAAAAGAAAAATATTTATAGATAAAATCCGTAATGTTACAGCATTTCACTTTTACTGTTATTGTATGTGACCGTGGCAGCATGCAGAGAGCTGCAATAATCATGCTCACTACAGCAATCAGTCAGAATTCATGTACCTGTTGCTCCAATCACGGAGGCTGTTGCATGCTGAGCAGTGACAGCTGAAGTAATGAGGCAGCCTTCCTCCGAGCTGCCCTGCGGCCGACTCAGACAAACAGCTCTTATGACAGCGTAATGAGGCAGCAACGGGATGCTCCGAGGGTCAGCTGCATTTCACCACCATGCACCGATTCGGCTTCATCTGACCAAAACAGGACATCCTGTTGCTCAGGGTAACCGAGAGGAGGAACAAAGATTTCCTATCCTGCCCGAGTCCCCTGAAAGTTTACGTGGAGCAGTTCCACGGTATTGCAGTATTAGTATTAAAATACCACCAGTAATACAAGCAGGTTGAACAACACAATAGAAACACATGCTGGGCTTAGGAGACAGGTCTGCTGTTTGTTACAATTAGTCCTGGACAGCTGTACCTAATAAACTGTCAACAGAGGGCAGTTTTACAGACATTTACAACCAGTGATCGGATGTTAGCCCATTTTGTCTGTCAGTCTAACACTCGATCCAGCAACGCTCTGGTTCCCAAACCACGGCCTCAAACGTGGAAGTGTCACGGCTGCTTCAAGTTCATGTGTAAACCACCCCAGTGTGAGCTGCAAGGCAGCAGAGACACATCCTGGGGCATGCCCTCCACTCCCCACCGTGTCTGTCCTTTAAAAATGATCCATGTCATACTACACAAAATGACTTTACATTGTTTGTAACTGGTTGCTAAAGTAGTTTTCATTGTAAATCTAATGAAACCCACATATGGTTTAATATAAATCTTTGCGTCACAACATCACAGAAAATTAAAAAACAAAATAATTTATCTTTTTTCTGCCAATAAAAGTAAAAAACTGTGGGTATTAATAAATAACCAAAAATAGTCACACACATGCAACAGAAATGAGCCAAAGATGTCACACTACTACTACTACTACTACTAATAATAATAATGTTGCAGCTTTCCCCATGTTTACGTTTTATTTCTCTTCTTTCTTTGTTCCATATTTGTCCGTCTCCCGTGGTGTCATGCTGCCTTAACACAAGACTACCTACTGGCATTACTAGCCCAGGAAATGATGAAACATTCACCTCCCAGCATCTAAAGAGTGACTCGTAAATGAGCTGTACGTGACTCAGAGCCTAAGACAGTGGGGACTTATCTCCGTCTCACTGGATACATTCAAAACACTTCAATATGCAGATGAAAATAAATTCTTGTTAGACAGAACGTGCTGTGCTGGTGTGGATTCTGTCTGATAGAGTCCACATACAAATGAAAAGTCTTCTTTACTCACCAAAGTCATTTATGGAGTTCCACAGGGCTCTGTGCTGAGACCAATGTCATTCATCCCCAAAAGGTCCCACTTTGAACAGTGGTTGTTGATCAATGTCATGACAATTTGCACATGAATGATCAACAAACTGACCTGACAGCACGATGTTCATCAGTTAAACCATGAGACCATGACCAAGTGTGAAACACTGAGCCACCCCCAAATCCAGACATAGCGCCGGACGAAACCTTTGAGCCTCAGACACGGAGCGCCAGCACGTTAACAGCACACTGCATAGTGTATATAGAAAAATAATAAAAACAATAATTCCAACTCTAACAGCGCCCAGCCTCTCTGTCTCAGTGTATCTAGTTTTGTCTCATTATGTCAGATTAATCCCAGCTGTGTTTCCCTCCTGTTTCCGATTCCCTCCTTACACCCTTGTGTATTTAAGTCCTGTGTTTTCCTTTGCCCTTTGTTGTGTCGTACCCTCACCATGCTGTGTTTTTCCCTCCGTGTTCTTAGCTGTTTCCTAGTTCACAGTTCCTGGTTTGTTTTGTATTCAAAGTTGTTTACCACCAACATAAAGCTGCCTCTTTTAGTTCATGCATTTGGGTCCTATCCTGCCTGCCACACAGCAGACCTTGACAATAGCCCTTTACTGTCACTCTACATGTACAACGATATTGTGGGTGAGCCACACCAACTGTGCAGAAAAGAATATAAAAAGTAGACAGCAGGAATACATAGAAACACATTAGAGGACACGTTGACTTGGTGTGAGGATTGAGTCCATGGTTGAGTGACCTGAGTGATGGAGGTTACTCAGACCATGGCTCGGATTGGTGGGGGGGGGAAGAAGCTGTTAGTGAGTCTGCAGTCAGCAGGTCAAACAGGTGGTGGGCAGGTGCAGTCCTTTATAGAGAGAAAATCATTTCAGCTTGAAACACTTTAAACCAGCTGTACTTGCGCAGTATTGTTTAATTGCCACACAGGTGGCCCCTGGACCAGCTCGGGGGACCCGGACCCACCTTGTCACCGCCGCCGCTGGATGTGCGGGCAGCCACCGAAACCAACACCTCCCTGTCGCTGGGCCAGGGACTGGGGGTACTGATGGTCAGAGCTGATTCCCTCCCCCTCCTGTGTGGGGCGTAATGCTGCAAGGGAGGTGAACGCACCTGGACGGCATCCGCAATCATGCCTCGCCAGCCTAAAGTCTGCACGGGGTCCTGAATAATGTTGTTGTTGTTGGTGTGTTCGGCTGGCAACTGAAAAGCTGCAGCCGTGACAGTGTAAACAGCAAAAGCATGAAGCCACGGTTGGTCTGTCGTGGATCTTTCACAGTGTACCTGACATGGCTGCTGTGAACTATATTACGGAGTAACTGACAGACCCTTTAGAGCATAGGTGTCGAGCACATGGATGAATGACTCGCTCTCAACGCTGTCACTGATTGAACCAGAGGGTTTTAGCAGTGGAGCTTCTCCCTGGTGATGTGCTGCTGACTCACTGTGCTATTTTCTCATTCAAAGTGTATTTAAAGACCCCCGTATCACAGGAACAATGTGAATCCGATAACACAAAATGAGGCTGAGGCAGACTGCGAACTGTGACGCGTTCCCCTCCTGCTGAAGCCCTAATGTGTGGATATGGTGATGAACATATTAAAATGCATTCAGCTGTGAGAACAAACAAGGAAACTGCTCAAACTATTCTACACAATCAGAATCAAGGCTAAACATCCACAGACTAACGTGACAAACGAAGGTAGCCTCACATTGCCCCGCTTCCTGTTCCTCTGTGGCTCTAACGGGACCAGTCAGACCAGATCAGTTGACCAGCAGGCTCATTTTCTCATGGACTCTAGAGAGAAAGCAGATATGTCTGTATTGGCTTCACTTTTAAGATGTGAATGTTTATTTATTTTTAGAGACTGGATTTAGAGCAGGTTACCTTCTGCTCGACAGGTAAGCATGCAGCACCTGTTGGAGTCTCAGTCAGGCATCAAATCAGCTCGAGGCTTCCAAACCTGCAATGATGACGCCTTTCTCTGTATTTACAGTCCATGCAGAAAGGTCAGGGCTACAGTGGGGTTCAGAAAAACAAAACTCTCGAATGTCTTTTCTGTCTCCGGTTATTATGTAAAGTGCTTTTAGCCGCAGAGACTTAGTGCTGGAGATTAGAAGAGAATAAAAAATGAAAACAGATCTACTTCCTGTGTGTATCATCCAGATGAACCAGCTCCATTGCTCCAGGTAACACCTGGACTGAGATTACTTCAGGAATGAGAGGTGCTGAGAGAAACTACAGTGCTGTCATATGTGACCTCATTAGACGGTTAAAAACTTTTTTTTTCTTTTTTTTTTGTGTTCCGTTTGGATCTTTAGCCATCAGAATTGTTGTCTTAAGGCCAAGAAAGATGCCAAGCGGATTTATTTTACCAAGTGGATCATCATGGCCTTGCCATATTGGTCCATTTGATTGACCTTTATTATAATTATGAATTTATTTTATTTTCAGTTGCTACAAACGGGACAGACATGACTGTGGGATAGGACAGGGAGAAAGAATGAAAGAAAGAGAGGGAGAGAGAGAAAACCAAAGGGGAGAAGAGACGGTGAGAAGGGGGGGAAGAAAGAAAAAAAACAAAAAAAAAAAACACCTGGGTCACCTGTATGGAGAAAAAAAACAGAAGAGAAAGCAAACAACAAAGAGCAACATAATAAAAAAAACGGCACCATCACAATAAACTAGCTAGCAGTAGATATCAGTAGATACTAAATAATAAACGATATTGTGCAGCACGCAAGATAGACAGCGCACAATGTGCTTTGAGGCAGCAGCCAAGAAAGCTGTAGTCCGCGTCTGTGAATACCCGTGTGTACACCTGTGTGCATACCTGTGTGGATCAGCATGCTTGCATTCCAAAGGTTTCTCCATGTAACGATCTGCTAGAGGGTGTGGGGGGGCCACAGCCCCGTCCACCAGGGTATGAAGCAGGTATGGAGGAGATCCAGGCCCCAGGTATCCAGAGGCCCCAGAGTACGAGGACCCGAGGAGGACCACCAAAGGCAGGGGAACCGTGCCACCCTCCTGGGAAGAGCTGAGTAGAGCCCCAAAGGAGAGGTCACCCCGCAGCTATGGAGCAGAGGCCAGAGGGGGTTGCAGTGGCGTGCCCGCGGGCTCTGCCGGCAGCCAGCTGTGCCAGAGAGGACCAAGCTTCAGGCCCAGAGGCCAGAGGCCCGAGGGCATCCCACCGCCCGGAAGGAGCCCAGCCGGGCCACAGGCGCCCGGCCCCGCCAATCGGCCACCAGGAGTGAGCCGGTACATACATGAGCGCCCAGCCCCAGACGACAAGGACCACCAACACACCAACGTCTGAGGGCATCAACCACCGGCAGGTGTGGTGAGGGGAGATAGGCCTCCGTACTTTACAGGGCCTGAGATGTACCCAGAGAGGTCGAGTCTAAGACCCAACCTGACATATAGGCACAGACGAACAGGCACACGCGGACACAGACGTGCATTCCCACCCCATATGCACCACCAAATGCTCGGCACTCACCCAACGTGTAGACAGACACAAATAGACACTGCACAGACAGTCGCACTCCCCAAACATACTCTATATCCCAGGTCCAGGTACCCCCGCCCTCAGAGGGGCAAGCCGCACCTAGACCCAGGAGATGTAACCCTTCTCTCTGGGGTGGAGGCAAGCGGACCACCTCCTTATCTACAGTAGCAGGGAGGCCCCACATCCCAGACCCCAGTCTGACGGCCAGCACCTCCTCCCAGCCCCCCAGCCCTGACGGCTAACAGAACCGGGGTGAGTGAAGACCTCAAACCTCCCTACGCCCGCTCATATGTAGTGTTGCTGTGTGCTGTTCTAAAGCGCATTTAAAACTCAGGAGAGCATGGTACTAGCTTCCTCTCAGAGAGCAGCTTAGAGAGCTTAGAGACGGTTAAAAACTTTACTGCATACTAAACTGCAGCTCGGTCTTTTAAAGCGACGGAGACATCCATCCTCGCTGTCAGGTCACTCAAAAACAACAGAAAATCATTCATACAGCATACAGAGCCATAACCAAACAGCCTCTGTGCTGTCATCACGCTTTGCAGCACAATGTAAACACGAACATTACCAGAGTATTTCAGCCATCACAGTCTTCTAAACTATATAGACACAGTGTCAGTGATCCCTGCGTCCATGGCAGGAGCACAGCACCTCCTCCTGCGCCTCCTCCTCTTCTTTGTATTCAAAGACAGAAAGAGTTTTTCCATGTTTCCTGTTTACGCATCCTTACTGCCATTAGAAATCAGTCCACAGGAGCACTTGGTCCTCTGATGTTCTCACCTAATAAATCATCCTGTCTTAAGACTGTCACAGCACACCACATGTACACCACATGTACACTTCTTCGGAGTTTAGCTGCAAACTGGACACATAGTGCTGAACTACAGAGCAGACACTGAGTGACTCACTGCTGCTGAATTATCTCCAGTAATGCTGCTGTGATATGTGATACACGACACCCCTCAGATATCAGCCTTATTTTGCACCGCGATTAATTTCACTCAGTGGTAAAGACTTTAAGAGGGGCACCGAGAGCCTGAGGGCAGGTCAAAGGACCTCAAGGGAGGAGATGGGAACAAAGGACAAAATGTGACGCAAGGCGAAAAAGCAGAAAACCAAAATGAGCCGTTGGGTCCAGAAACAGCTCAGAGTTAGTAATCCTGCAGGTACAAAACTGCTGTAGTTGAGTGTACATGCCAGGCTACACAAAACGGCTTGCAACCCTATGCAGAGATTTCTGAAAACCAAGATGGCCTGCCCAAGGTACAGAATGACCAAGTTCCATGATTTTGTGTCTTAGTGCCTGTGGTAATGCTATGGCTTCAGTCTTGCCTTTACACTCATAAAGGACACCATTTCTCAGCACATAGGTTGCAGCTGCCAACACATCTACTTTCCCCTGCACCTGTCCATCAACCTCAGACACCTTATCAAACCAGGATTTTAATGTTGGATCTGCCCGCTGAAGTGAAGAGATATCTGGTGGGATAAAAAGTTCCAGAGTGAGGTTGGGACTATGGCTGGGACGACGCGTAAAATACGTCGACGTAAAAAAATGTGCGTCGATGCATCACTTTCAAAACAGACATGGCGGCAGTGAGTAGCGGCAACATGAGTGAGGCAGCCGCAGTCAACTTAAATCACTCCACCCGAACACACAGTTCTACAGTATGGAAGGAAGTGATTCAGTCGTTTCCGGGCTTTGTAAGGTGGAAATGTCCTATCATAAAAGCACGACGGCTATGCACCAGCGCATGATTGATGATTGAACTCACACACACAGAAACGTGAGAAACGGCAACAAAATGGATTTTATTTTGTGAATGAAGAGCATTTTTTTGCAGAAAACAAAATTACATTTTGTTTGTTTAAAGACACCATTGCTGCTATTTATTTTAAATGCATTGTTAACTTTTCCTTAATTTTATATATGTTTGCACATTTCATTTCTTATTAAATGCTATCTCTAATATAAGATTGTACTACTACTACAACTTTATTTTGCAATTTTTTTATTAAAAGGTGTTCAAATGAAGAAATTTGTGTTTTTCATTGAGATACATAAATTAGTAAATATGAAATTGCTATACAAGTCAAATAATGGGAAAATAATCGATAATCAAATCAAATCAAAATAGAATCGGATTGAAAAATGAATCGTTGGATTCATCGATTAGGAAAATAATTGTTTTGCCCAGCCCTAGTTGGGACTCTGGTCTACAACCTCTAACCTGGATGAACCCCTAAATTTGTCTCTTCATCTTTGCGCTCGAGATTTAGCTGGGTTTGCTGGGCTTACTTCCAATTCTTCATCATAGAAAGGTAGCTCTTTCAACAGGTCATTTGCACTCTGAGCTCTTGTGGTGATCAAACTGGGGATTGCACTTTCTGGCTGTGCCTGCAGAATAATTTCTTGCTTCTGTAAGTTGTGGTCCTGATCTACAGGGTGGGCCATTTATATGGATACACCGTAATAAAATGGGAATGGTCTGCTTGCTAAGTTTTGTGAAACTGGTTCAGTGTTGGATTTGCCAAAATGTGGACGCAAGAAAACTGTGACTAATGAAGAAACATCAGTGGCTGTCCTAGCTTCATTCAGCAAGAGCCCACAGTGTAGCACTCGCCGCATGTCACTGGAGAGTGGCATTAGTCGAACTTCCCTTCGGTGGATATTAGCTACTCACAAATGGCACCCTTACAAACTCCAGCTACTGCAGCATCTCAACGAGGATGACCCAGATCGGTGCACAGCATTTGCAGAATGGGCAAAACAAAAATTGGAACAGGACCCTCAGTTCATGCAGAAGATTTTGTTCAGTGATGAGACAAACTTCTATGTGAATGGTGAACAAACAAAACCACCGCTATTGGACTGACACTAACCCACATTGGATGGATCCGTCCAAGACTGTTGGAACAACAAAAGTGATGGTTTGGTGTGGTATATGGGGCACAACGATAGTGGGTCTATTCTTCATCAATGGAAACCTCAAGGCTGCTGGATATTTGAAATTTCTACATGATGTTGTGTTTCCCTCTTTATGCACTGAAGCTGGCACGTTCCCTGAGTTTTTCCAGCAAGATGGTGCACCACCACATTATGGGTGCCAGGTCCGAGCATTCCTAGATGAACAGTTTCCTGGAAAGTGGATTGGTGATTGTGGGCCAGTTAAATGGCCCACAAGGTCTCCCGATCTGACCCCCTTAGACTTTTATCTTTGGGGTCATCTGAAGGCAATTGTCTATGGTGTGAAGATACGAGATGTGCAGCACCTGAAATTACGGATACTGGATGCCTGTGCTGGCATTTCTCCTGCGGTGTTGCTATCAGTGTGTGAAGAGTGGGAGAAGAGGGTTGCATTGACAATCCAACACAATGGGCAGCACATTGAACACATTTTATAAGTGGTCAGAAACTTGTAAATAACTCATGAAAGAATAAAGTTACGTTGAAACCAAGCACACCATTGTTGTTCTTGTGACATTACCAATAAGTTTGATGTGTCACATGGCCCTCTTCTTACTGAAAAAACAAAAGTTGTATCCAAGATGGCCGACTTCTAAATAGCCACCATGGTCACCACCCATCTGGAGGAGTTTGCCCCCTCACATATACTAATGTGCCACAAACAGGACTTTAATATCACCAACCATTCCCATGTTGTTACGGTGTATCCATATAAAATCAAATTCAAATTTTATTTGTCACGTACACAGTCATACACAGTACGATATGTAGTGAAATGCTTGGACAACTGCTCGTGACCTAAAGAGAACAAAAAAGGAAAAGGCTATGAATAAGATAGGAAATAAATATGAAAAATTAAAAAGGGTAAATTTAACTAGGAAGGAATAAGATAAAATATATAAATTAAAGTTGAAAATAAAATAACTGTACAACAAAATACACAATATAGAACTATATAAGAATGTATGAAGAAATATAAATAAATATATACACAATAACAGCAGCTGTACAAGTATTAACTGGAAATGAAGAATATAATGTCCAGGGTTGTGTAATCCACATGTGTAAGTGTCTTGTGCAGTGCAAATATGCTTAAAGTGATTTATTTCAGTGACTTGTGATAAAGTGATTAGATTACATGACCATGCAATGTAGTTGTGCAGCAGCCACTAGTGTAAACAAATGTCCAGAATGTCCAGTGTGTGTGTAAGAACTGTATGTGTGGGTCAGGACTGTGTGGTGGTGTGATTGAGAGACCGTATCGCCTGCGGGAAGAAGCTCCTCCTCAGTCTCTCTGTGTTGGTCTTCAGGGAGCGGAATCGCTTTCCTGACCTCAACAGAGAGAACAGTCTGTTGTTGGGATGGCTGAGGTCCTTCACCATCTTCCTGGCCTTGGTCCAGCACCGCCTGCTGTAGATTGAGTGCAGGTCAGGGAGCTCGGAGCGGATGGTGCGCTCAGCTGACCGCACAACCCTCTGTAGAGCTCGTCTGTCCTGCATGGTGCTGTTCCCGAACCAGGTTAAGATGTTTCCCGCCAGGATGCTCTCTATGGTGCACGAGTAAAAGTTCCTGAGCACCTTGGAGGGCAGTTGGAAGTCTCTCAAGCGTCTGAGGTGGTAGAGACGCTGTCGGGCCTTTTTCACCACGGTGTTGATGTGACAGGACCATGACAGGTCCTGCGTGATGTGAACTCCGAGGTATTTGAAGCTGTCCACTCTCTCCACTGGGCACTCGTTGATGACGGGGGTCTGGTAGTTCCTCTCCTGCTTAGTGCTGAAGTCCACTATCAGCTCCTTTGTCTTACTGACGTTTAGAAGGAGGTTGTTCCTCTGGCACCAGTTCTCCAGGGTGGGCCATATGTGTTGTTGCTGTGAAGGTTACAGTGATAACATCTAACATCTGATTTTGAACCTGAATGTGACTTTTTAGTGTTCTTACTTTTACCAGAAACAAAATGTCTGCTTGCAGGATAACTTCTACTCTGGTCTATACCACCACTCCTTACACCCCCATCAGACTTACTTTGTCCAGTCACGAAGCTGTCCCGGCCAAAGGTGGTTCCTCTCGATCCTGTTCTGGCAGAGATGAAGATTTCCGCTAGCTGTGAAGCCTCCTCTGCAGATTTGGGGGCACGTTCCCTGATCCACACCTCCAGATCTGGGTGGACAATCCTCAGAAACTGCTCCAAGATCATCAGTTCAGAAATGTCTTTCACTGTAGATTTTTCATTTGTAAAACATATCGTTTAATCGCACACAAAGTTCTCTTGGAGTTTCACCTGGGTGAATATCCAGGGCTCGAAACCGTCTTCTGTATGTGTCAGCAGTTATTTCATATTGAGCAAGAATGGCATCCTTTACTTTATCATAGACTTCCGAATCAGCAATGTCCATATGCACATAAGCACTGCGTGCTTTACCTGTGAGCAGAGGTACGAGTCGAACAGCCCATTCTTCTCTCGGCCAATGGCAGACTTGAGCCATTCTCTCAAAGGTTGTGAGAAAATGCTCAATGTCATCATCTGGAGTGAGTGGCAACAACTTCGGATCTCTCTAGTGAAATGGTTCCTGTCTTGGCAGAGACCACATCTGCTGACCAGTCAGACCAGGCCCCCATCAGGTTCACCTCCCTCCTCATTTTCACCTGAGGTTGAATTTGCTGAAACTGGTGTTGCATACTTTTCCATCTTTGCTCCTGTCGGGCTGATTCTTTGTCCGTTCTCTGGTCTCTTGTTGCTTGAGACTGCATCAACCAGATCTGTCAGTTCATCCAGTCTATCGCCTGGTTTAGCTCCTGGTTTAACCACTGCATCAGCTGTAGCACCTTCACCATCCTCTGCCAGCTCATTAAAGTCATTTTGCCTTCCACTTCTCATCATCATGTTTACCTCATTTATTAGAGGCAGCAGTCCTGACACCACTTGTCAGTTTTGGCTGGCGGTCATAGGTTCCTTCCAATAATATGACGTGAGACTGGAATAAAATATATCCATGGACTGGCACTTTATTAAAGAAGGCACATGTTAATAGCACAAACACCAACAACCCACTAAAAACAAAATGGCTTCCTTTATACTCTACCATTCAGGTGAGCATCCGGACTAGCCCAGGTATGGGGGTTAACTACTCAAAATGAAAACATAACCTTCCACACAAACAAACATACAATAACATTGGAGCACATAACAAACATATACATATTTCCAACACATACTATAAACACATCAATAACATCAGCTTCAACCATTACTATCTAAATTAAAGCCCTTCTTAACCACACTCCCATAACCTGGCACACTGGTCTGCTCCAGGAGCTCATCAGCAGGTGATTGAGCTGCTTCCACTCTTTTGCTTCACACCCTGCAAGAAGCAACCAGGACATAGTACCGGAAAATGTGATTACTGTGGGGTAGAGGAAACTGTGGAACATGTTATGTTTCAGTGTCCGAGGTATCAGGTTGAGAGGAGACATTTGATTCAAAATCTTAGTAACCTAAAAATCAAACTGGATCTGGTTGATTTGTTGTGAAAGGAATCGGTAAGTAAAAGTTATCAGGCCTTATTTCAGTTTTTAAAAGAGGGGAACCTGTTTGGAAGGATTTGAGGATTTATTTTTTTTTTGAGCGTCGTTCCAGACCATACTCCATACCAGTTGGTGGCGGTAATGCACCTTTCAATTGTTTGCCAACCGCCAATACAACTGTAAGAAAGAAAAGAAAGAAAGAAAAGAAGCAACCAGGACAGGTGAGTACTTTCACAAATTGTCGTTTCACATATGGTAAGTAAGTAAAATTTATTTATATAGCATATTTCACAGATAAAAATCACAAAGTGCTTTACAATAATATCAGACATACAAGTTAAAATTAATTAAAAGCCCGTTTGTATAAAAATGTCTTCAGCTGCTTTTTAAAGGAGTCAGTAGAGTCTAGACAGCGTAAAGACAACGGCAGAGAGTCCCACAGCCTCGGTGCCTGAAAAGCCCGATCCCCACGTGTTTTAAACCTGGTACGTGGGACCACCAGTAGCCTCTGACTGGAAGACCTGAGTGCTCGGGATGAAGCATGAGGTTTCAACAGGTCAGAGATATACTGGGGAGCTTCACCGTGCAGAGCTCTAAAAGTTACAACTAAAATTTTAAAATGAACCCTAAAATTTCCAGGCAACCAATGGAGAGAAGCCAAAACTGGAGCAATGTGTGACCTCTTGTTTGTACCAGTTAAAAGTCTTGCCGCTGCATTCTGTACAGACTGAAGGCGATCCAGAGCTGGTTTGTTGAGACACGTAAAAAGACCGTTACAATAATCCAAACGAGAAGAGAGAAAAGCATGAATCATCACCTCAAGTTCTGCCTTTGACACCAGTAGCCTGAGTTTAGAAATGTTTCTTAGATGATAAAAACCGTTCCGGACAAGTTGTTTAGAGTGTTTCTCAAGAGACATCGAACTGTCAAATATAACACCTAAGTTTCTGAGACTCGACTGAAATGAAGGGTCTAAAAAACTGATATGCTGCCTAATTTCTGAGAGCATGTGATCAGGTGCAATAATCAAAGTTTCTGTTTTATCTGCATTTATCTGAAGGAAACTGTCATTTAACCATTGTTTGATTTCTGACAGACAATTATTTAAATAAGACAATTTATACAACTCAGAAGCTTTGAAAGAACAGTACAACTGAATGTCATCAGCATAGAGATGATAAGAAATATTATTGTAACGTCTGATAATGTGGCCTAGAGGGAGGATATACAGCAAAAAGAGAATAGGACCTAAAACAGATCCTTGAGGTACCCCAGAAGGCAGAACTGATGTTTCCGACAGCACATGATTTATACAGACAGTAAAGGATCTCTCAGATAGATACGACATAAACCATTTTAAAACACCAGTAATCCCAAACAAGTCCTTCAGCCTATTTATCATGATGCTGTGATCAACAGTATCAAAAGCAGAGCTGAGATCCAACATAACCAGAACAGTGTACTCTCCAGAGTCTGCTGCCATCAGAATGTCACTAGACACTTTAAGCAAAGCGGTTTCAGTGGAATGCAATTTGCGGAAACCAGACTGGAAAATGTCCAGAACATAACATATGTTTAGGTTACCGACAATGATTAAATGTAAGCAGCTCTAACTTCGGCTCTTATCTGACACAGGTAGGATGGCCAGTCCCCTTATCTCTTCACCTTTACATAGTGATGGGCAGATGAAGCTTCATGAAGCACTGAAGCTTTTCATCCAATTGGTTCACCCCAGCGCAAAGCGTCTTGAAGCTTCATTTGCTCTAGTAGGACACCTACTGGACGTAAAAATATTAGTTGGCATGAATTTGAAAAGTGTGGCCTTTTGCACACAGCCAGTAAATGTCAACAACAAAAGGAGTGTGTAAAACATCTATATTGTAGTGATGCTGTATACTGTGTATATTTATACTGGCAGTATGGAAAATGATCATTTGGAAATGCTTAAAATGGAAATGATCATTTACTGTGAGGTGTGGACAGTGGTTGTGCTTTTGTAACGTTGAGGTATGGACAGCTACACACTGAGGCCTCAGTCCTGCCTGTTCACATTTTATTCTGATTTTGGCATAATAATTAGTTACCGTGCTCGTTACCACAATAATAACGTAGTTACTGTAATGCATTACTTAATAACGCGTTAGTCCCTATACTGGTGAACAGATGAGAGAAAGGACCCAAGTGCAGGCACAGACTTTGCTGAGACTGAGCTTTTATTTACAGTTGTGACATACGAGCAAAACAGGAAATGACTGGCGTGGAGCGAACAGAACCTAAAACTGAACACGAACCTGGAACTAGAGACCTGAAAACCTGGAAGCGTGAGGAGACCGAGAGGAGGGGTGACACGGGGCATGACGAAGGGCAAAGGACATCACAGTAAATATACACAGAGGGAAATGAGGAAATGGCACGTGGGGGGAGACACAACTGAACCTAACTGAACATGATGAGACAGGGAGGAAGCAAAACAGAATACACTGACATAAGACATGAACCTTCAAAGTAAAACAGGAAACACGACACACATGCAAAGACACAGACTCAGACTTCACCCTGAGACATGACTGCCTTTGAAACGGCGAGAACATGGGAACCAAAAACTAAGAACTAGAAATCTCAGCAGAAAACAGAAACACGTTAACTAACACAAAAACACTGAGTCATCACACTCAGGACCGTGACACACCTACACTGCCTCATATACACTTTGAATTGTGTTTTTGTGTTTAATGTTTGCTGTCAGTCTCTTAAACAGCAGCGAGTTTGCAGCTGAGAGAAGTTTCACTGGTCTGGAGTTCACTGATTCCTTTATTGCAACCTGTTTTCAGGAGATTCTCTGCTGGGGGGAATGTTTCAGACGTGCAGCTGAATGAGGCGGGGGCTGTGTGTCGCACGCTCACGGTAATATCCATGTATTAATGAGCCTCTCCTGTCTTAACGTTGTTCTCCTCAGCTCTGTTGCGGAGTCTGTCACACTGCTTCAAACACAGGATACACCTGGATACCTGTTCAGCCAATAACATTCATTCCCTCTGCTCTGATTCCCACGCCTCCTTCATCAGGCTTCATGGATCCAGTTTAAAGCCTCTGATGTGGGAAGGAGGATTTATATGAAGGAAATGAAACACTGTTGAACCATGTGTGGAATAAATAAATAAATGAAATGTGCGTCGCCTTAGAAACAAACAGCAGCACTGAGCGCGCTCAGACACAAACTGTCTGTTTTACGGCTCTGTGCTAAAATCACCATGTAGTTTCTCATGCTTTTTACAACAATGATGCATTTTGTCTTTTATCTTCTACCTCTATAGATTTTAATCACCCTGTGCCTTTGGAGTGGGTGACACTCAGGGCTCATTTCCTGTGGAAGAAAAATCACATAATCTGTGAAAGGCCCCGTGTTCAGAGGCTGCCAGCCCCGCCCCTTCATGCAGATTAAACGCTGGGTTAATTTAGCAATTCGATAACTGGCTTCCTGTGAACGTTTAGATTTTAAAACTGCAGCCATGTGAGGGCTTCAGAGAAGAATCCCTCCCAGTGTGGAGCTGAAGATCAGGAGTAATCGCACCAGCAAGAGCAGATTAATCACCGCCCTCGGGCTGCGGGCTGAAGTTTGCTCCATTTTCAGCATCTTCTTCCTGTCACATTAACCCAGGGGTGGCTGTAGCTCAGGTGGCAGAGCAGGTCAGCGTTTAGGGGCAGCGTTTGCAGGGCGGTAACCAGGTAGCTGTCATACGCCACTGTGGCAACTTATCTGGGCCTTGGAACAGAAACATCAGGCCCCCACCCCAGCCTTGCACCCCCCCACAGGTCACAGGAAAGTGCAAGCTTCCTGTGACACCTCCGTGGAAAAGCTGCCTCTCAGAATCTGCAGCATGATTTCGTATGATTAACATTGCCATTCTGAGCTTTAATAAAGATTCGTTAATTTCTGAAAATAACGTGCTTTTAATGCGCCGCAGCACGGCTGTCACAGGGATGCTGTGTGTTTGTGCTTTAACACGACATCTGAACCGTTCTACAATCAAACGATCAGCCTGACGTGTCCGGGTCACCGCTGAGCAACAACAAAACCGTTACAAGCAGCAGCAGCACTGAGGAGCTGCTCTGATCATGTGATCTCATCATCATGTGGACGACTGTGGACCTTCAGACTTCCACAGTTGAATTTTCCCAAACATTGTGACATAGAAGCAGGAATACAGTCAGACAGGAGTTTAGGAACAGCAGGAAAACCACGAGCTCAGGACACACACACTCTCACACACATACAGACAGACACACACACTCACTCACAGACACACTCACACAGACACACTCTCACACACACAGACAGACACACGTGCACAGACAGACAGACACACGCACACACACACACATACAGACAGACACACACACACACTCACAGACACACTCACACAGACACACTCTCACACACACAGACAGACACACGCACACACACACACATACAGACAGACACACACATACACTCACACACAGATTTTACTGGTGTTTCAAATGTGCAAAAGAAGTCCGTGTGTATGTGCCTGTTTGTGTGTCTGTGTTGGGGGGGGGGTAATCACACCCTGATCGATCACAGAGAGAGAGGCAGTATCTTCATCTCTCAGACCCCTCCTCCTCTCCTCCTCCTCCTTTTGTTGGTGCCGCGGATGCTGGAGGTGAAGCTTCTGTCTCGGCTCTTTGTCCCGCTGCAGTTCGCGTGGATCCGCGTGGATCCTGGAGGTTCTGGAGGTTCGGTTCGGAGTGTTCGCGCTGCCGGAGCTCGGACTCAGCTCGGAGGACCGGAGCCGTGAGCGCGCATCGACGCGGAGACGAACAACAACTTGGAGGTGAGTGCGCGCAGCCTGCTGCAGTCATCCGTGTACTCGCCGACATGTGCGTGATGCGCGTGTCCGTCTTTGTTTCGTGTGCATGTCAGCGAACACCGCGCGTGCGCGACGCAGTGGTTCTAAGGTGTATGCGTGAGTGCGTGCACGCGCGCCCGGTGTGTCGCGCGTTAAGGTACACTCGGACCCGTGACGGGCCTGTCCCGGTGCTGCATTTGGGTGCTCGGCTCGTCCACGTGCGTGCGCTGAAGCAGGGCGGGTTCCTGCACAGCTGCAGTCCCGAACTTTGGACCGGTTCTTCCTAACTTCCGCCCTTCTGCTCTTCATGTGCTCATGTTCAGTCCAGCCTATCACAGAGAACACACATGGTCACGTGGTCATCACAGTGCCCTCCTGCAGTACCTCCAGGGCCCATTAGGGGGTCACCGCCTGACTTTAAGACCCCATTTCTAGAAAATTTAAAAACAAAACCAGTCAAAAAACTGAAAGTACCTGCAGTAATAAGTCAAGGTTAAAAACAGGAAGTGACTTCAGTTTAATCGTGTCAGTCGATCCTGCGCAGAGAGCGGCTGCGTTTGATGAAATAAGAGAAATAAAACGATGACGGCAGTAATGTTAGCTAGCATCGTGTTCAGACCTGAGGAAGGCATGCACGAACTGTTGCAGCTGTTTAAGAGAGAAATCCTGAAGGAAACGAGCTCTGTAAACATTGATTTTCAAAGTAAAAGTCCTATTTTCATCTTAAAGCAGTCAGTCTGCTCTCACATCAGTTTCATAAAGCTGAACTTTGACGTCTGTTTGGACTAAAGTTTGGCGTTCAGTGAAAGGTAGTTCAATAAATAAATGCTTTGAATCAACGACGTTTAGGTTCCCGATCATTCAGGTCATGGTACTCCAGTGACTGGACAGAGGGCGGGGCTTACGACACCAGCCATATGTAATCCTTCCCAGGTGCCTCAAACCCCCTCACATCTTGTGTCAGCTGACCTCATTAGGTCACATGATAGGGTGAGGCAAGCCATCACAATGGGTTCACCTGAAACCTCTGCTGATAGTGATCAACACCTGTTTTCACACCATGGCTCATGTGATGAGGCGCAGCTTGATCCACGTCCCAAAGAGAGGAGTCCCAACAGGGCTTAAATCTGAGACTCTCTGGGATGAAACGTATCCGGTCTTTAAGTCTGACGTCATTAACCACGTCTGGGTCCAAATTCCGCTTCAGGTCCCAAAGTCAAACGAACACTGCGGCATCATTCTTTAATAAAATGGTCAGCGTTGCTGCTTTACCAGGTGTAACAATGAAGTTTAACATCCAGGCATCCATGAAAACAGGATTTATTATATTTAACAGAGTTAGAAGTTAGCAGGGAGTTAGCTCGCTAGCTTTCACCTAAACATGATATAGCATGTTCTGACTGAGAGATTTCTGAAAAATTCAAACGTACAGCTCTGCTATCACTTCCAACATAAATGAAGACACAAAACTAAACAGCAGTGAAGTTTGTAGGGTTACTGAAGTTGGGCTAGCTGCTATATAATGATGTGTAGTTACAGTGGAGGGTCTTAAAAACTGAGCTTTAAAATAAACAGTGGTAATAAAAACTGAGAGAGGCCGACAGTAATCATTGACTGTTTTTAGGGGCTTGTGGAGATTAAATAGAACAACTTACAAAACATTAAAACATGTTAAAAAACACAACAGCCTTAATAAACGCAGAGCAGGTTGGACCCACTCCTGGCCGCCGCCCGACTCACATTGCGCCCGACCCCTACGGTGCCTCCTGCGGGTGGTGGGCCTGCAGGAAGATGGGTCCATGTCCCTTTTTCGGGCTGTGCCCGGCCGGGCCCCATGGACTAAGGCCCAGCCACCAGACCTCGCCCTCGGGCACCCTCCCCGGGCTTGGCTCCAGGGCGGGGCCCCGGTAACCCTGGAACGGTAGACCAAGGAACGCCTTGGCATTCCCTCGGATAAGCTGGAGGAGGTGGCTGGGGAGAGGGAGGTCTGGGCTTCTCTGCTTGGGCTGCTGCCCCTGTGACCCGGCCCCGGATAAGCGAAAGGAAATGGATGGATGGATGGATAGTTTGGACCCGGAAGCAGGATTCATACGTCATAACTTAAAGCCTGGATTAAGAAACTCAAAGCAGTCCTGCTGGTTTTCTTTTAAAGCTTTTTAGAATGAAAATCCTCACATGGACATAAACTCAGGTCAGGGGTCCTGGTCCTGTGCAGTTAAAGCAGCCACGTCTGAGATTAACCACAAACTTAGAATTAATGCAGCGTTCAGTGACTGAACACAGACCAAGCTCAGTCACCATGGTTACATGAGATGGCAGAGCTCTCCATGTCAGTCTGAACGCTGAGATTTTACATCTTAAACTAAATGTTAGGTGAAGGATCCCCTCTGGAACCTGAAGGCAGCGCGCCACAAATCCCATCGGGTGTTTTCCTGTAACAGCACGAAGTGTGTGCAGGAAACCTTTTCGTCCACTTTCTGAACATGAAAACTGATCCCAGCACACCACAGAAAGGACGAGCACACGGACTACAGTAAATCCTCTGAGAGGTCTGAAAAAATCGGAAACTGTCCAGAGGTGCACAACGAGATATTCCTGAACTGGAGACAGGCCAAACTTTTAAGCTCCTCGGAGCGTTTGGATCACTCCTCTGAATTCAGAGAAGCTGTTGTTCAGTGTCATCTGTGCCTCTTTGCTGGATGGGATGAGCTGAGGCTTTAATGCTGATAAAGATGAAGCATGTTTAGCACACGGCGGTGCAGAGATGTGTGGAGTAATGAATCATCGCTCGGATCCAAACAGTAACCGAACGGCGTGTTTGCAGTCGGACCTGCTCAGCAGCCGTAGACCTGCCGTCTCTGCGTGCAGCTGTACGTCTGCGCGAGCACGCTCCCCGCCTGCAGACCTTTAAAGGAAAGCAGCAGATCTGCAGCTGGATATCAGCCTGTGTGGCGCACACGTGCGGGCTCATTGCTGAAGGACCGCAGCTCTTTGTGTGTTCTGCAGGGGTGCGTCTCCTCTTCCTCCACAGTTCGCCTCACCTGTTTGGACGTATTAACAGCTGTTTGTGTTACCTGTTTCCTCTGAGATTTAGAGGAAGCTGCCTTCTTCTGTCTGTTTACATTTTCACAATCCACCCGTCCTTCTTCGAGCTTTCCCGTCATATTTAGTCTCGGGCCTCACTTTCTCCAAATAAACACACAGAGGCATGAAAAAAACACTGGGCTCTTATGCACTAAAAGTAGACTGAAAGGAATCAAGATTTAAAGGTGCAGTGACCTTCTCATTATTCGCTCTAAACTGAAGCTTTCTAAAACTGGACCAAGCCGTGTGCCAATGTTAGCTAATGGTACATGGACGTATATTTCTGCTTTACCTAAGCAGTCAAAGCACTTTGTACAAGTGCTTTTTTATCTAACATTTGATCTAGCATCTGAAATCAACTCAGGCTTAGTGTCCTGCCCAAAGATATCTGGCATGCAGTCTGGAGCAGCCTAAGACTGAACCGCCACTCCTTCTCGATTCTCATTCCTGTGGAGCTCGGTTTGCTGATGGAACCGGACCACCATCCACATCTCCACCAGTTAGCTCCTGTTTTAAATAAGTACCACATACATAGATGTGTTCAGTGCCTCGTTCCTTTCATTACAGCTCCTCGATGTGCTCACTTGTGCTGTTTGTGGCACAGAGTGGCCCACCCAGTGTGGCATCGCAGCCTTACATGGACACACTGCGGACTTCAACTTTAACTGCTTATTAATCACAGCTATGGCACACACGCTCTGCAGACGGAGGCCCGTATATGAAGGCTGGCAGGACCCTCGGGGAGCCGCGGCGAGTTGCTGCTGCGGGGATTCGATGAATATTCATGAGTATGCAGAGACAGGCGCCGCTTTATGGCGGCAGTGTGATGTATTGCTGCTGCAACTGCATGCCGGCGTGTTGCGGTGAAGCAGCCTGTACAGTAACGCCACGGTGGACGTGTAACACACGTGTTGCTTTATTATGGTGGACACTGTGTTTACGCCCCACACACACATCCCAGCTCTCTCTATATGTATGTGTTGGATTGCAGCCTGTGTCAGAGCAGACGATGAGGCCTTCTGAGTCCAGGATGTGTCTGGTGGCGTCCTCTGGTCCTTCCTGTTACCTCCACAGGACACATCTCTGTTGGATTTTCAGGACCTGTGTGCTTTTGGTTTGTTGGTTTCTGTCATTTCTGTTTTTGTTTTTCTTTTCTTGTGATTATCTGCTTCAGCTCCTCCTTCCTGCATCTTACATGTATACAGAATCTTGTGTCCTCTGTGTGCGTTTTCATTTCATTTCAGCTTTAGGCTACGCTCACATGTACACGGTATTTTTGAAAACACAGATTTTTCTATGTGTTTGCACCTTTTTCCATCACTGAAAACTGAGATTTTTGAAAACTCCGTTTTTGCGTTTACGTGTGGACGAGGAAAACAGATTTATTCACGCAACCTCAAAGGTGTGCGCCGTTTTTGACGTCACGCTGTGCGCCACGTTATTGTTTACATGAGATTTCTACAATGGTGGATAGAGACAAAATACTGTTGCTGTTAATCTGACTGTCTGCAGCTCTTACACACTTACTGTCCCTCCATTTACACAGACAGAGGCGTCAGAGTGAGCTTTCATTCAACAGACACAACCCAAATATTTGAATAGATTAACTTTTTAATTTAAAGTTTAGATTTATGCATGCTGTATGCACTTTGTTCTTTCCTAAGTTGTGAGTCCAAAATACTGTCTTAAGTTATTAACGTTGGAAATGATGAAGGCACCTGAGAAGTAACACAAAATTATCTGCCTTTCCAGAAAAACACAAACTTTCAGAAGTACTTCATGTTTTGTGAGGGTACAAAACCCTGTTTAGTCTTTCCCTGCCAGGCTTCTAGACTTCTGATTGGCCAACATTTCATTTTTAGCGTTTACATGTGGACGGGATTTAAAAAAATGAAAACGGAAAATCTCCGTTTTCAAAAATACCCGTGTACGTGTGGACGTAGCCTTATTTATACAGCATCAAATCACAACAACAGTGACCTCAAGGCGCTTTATATTGTACAGTAGATCGTACAATAATAGATACAGAGACAAACCCAACAATCATATGACCCCCTATGAGCAAGCACTTTGGCGACAGTGGGAAGGAAAAACTCCCTTTTAACAGGAAGAAACCTCCAGCAGAACCAGGCTCAGGGAGGGGCGGGGCCATCTGCTGTGATTGGTTGGGATGAGAGAAGGAAGACAGGATAAAGACATGCTGTGGAAGAGAGACAAAGATTAATAACAGATATGATTCAATGCAGAGAGGTCTGTTAACACATAGGCTACGTTCACACTGCAGGCGAAAGTGCATCAAATCCGACTTTTTTGACCCTCTGCGACCCATATCCGATCACGGTCTGACAGTGTGAACGGCACAAATCCGATATTTTCAAATCCGACCTGGGTCACTTTCGTATGTGGTCCTGAATCCGATACATATCTGATGTTTTAGAAAGCGACTGCTGTTTGATGGTCACGTCGCATTAAATCTGTCTTTTACGTCACTGACACAAGACAGACGCCAATTATCAGCGCCGGAGAAGCGCCCAAGAAGACATCGTGAACGCTTCCTGGCCATCCAGTGTAGATGTCAGTGAAACTGTTGGGAAGACAACATGAACATTTTCTTTGTGCTGTATAATCTGCAGATTCTGACAGAAATCTGCAACTATCCTTTGAAGCACCGCTCCTCTAAAACAGCAGTAAGGATCATTTTTAGGTTATTTACATTATTATGTAAATAACAAAATAACTTAAAGCAAAAATTGGGAAATGTAAAGTCCTAAGTCTTTATATTAAGGGCCATCAGTCAAACAATACTGTTGGTCTGGGTCTAAACAGAGCGCGTTGTGTGTGACGTCTTCTTTTGCGCATGCGGCCGCTTTGAGCGTTCACACTAGAGCGCGTTTGCTGTCGCATTTTATTTGTAGTGTGAACGAGCAGACAAAAAAATCAGATTTGATTAAAAAATTGGAATTGAGCATTAAGACCTGCAGCGTGAACGTAACCTTAGAGAGTGAGAAAGGTGACTGGAAAGGAAAAACACAATGCATCATGGGAAACCCCCGGCAGCCTCTGTCTATTGCAGCATAACTAAGGGAGCATATAGTTAGGGCTGGACCTGGTGACCCACCTGGTCCAGCCCTAACTATATGCTTTAGCAAAAAGGAAAGTTTGAAGCCTAATCTTGAAAGTAGAGATAGTGTCTGTCTCCTGAATCCAAACTGGAAGCTGGTTCCACAGAAGAGGGGCCTGAAAACTGAAGGCTCTGCCTCCCATTCTACTTTTAAATACTCTAGGAACAACAAGTAGGCCTGCAGTGTGAGAGCAAAGTGCTCTAATAGGGTGATATGGTACTACAAGGTCATTAAGATAAGATGGTTCCTATTTCTAAGGTTTTTAGGTTTTTAGTGTTTCATACACATTCAAATCAAATCAAATCAAATCACTTTTATTGTCACATCACATGTGCAGGTACATTGGTACAGCACATGTGAGTGAAATTCTTGTGTGCGAGCTTCACAAGCAACAGGGTTGTGCAAAATACAATAATGTAAACAAGCAAAATACAAGAATGGCTACATCTGAAACTAATAAATATATGTCCAATATATAATGGTATATGCATTCCTGGATGTGTATACTAAATATTTTTCTACGTGTGTGTGTGTGTGTGTGTACACATATTTTACAAATTAAATAGAGTAAGCAATAAATAAAAATATATAAAAATATACAGAGTTGAGACATGTTCTTGTGTATACTTGGTCTTTTTTCCCTCCAACCTTGTTACATGATTGTGTCGTATTTCCTGTTTTCATTGTTGCACACATGCAGATTTGTGCCCTCCTCTGCACCCATCCTAACAGTCATAATGTGATGGTGGACTAAAACAGTATCATCCTGTGTTACTTGACCTCATCACAAATGTTAAAGCAAACTCACATGTGGACAAAGAGCTGGCTCATACTTTATAAAACACTCACTTTCACTGATCTTTGGTCTCGTTGCTGCAGAGATGAGTCCTCTGTCATTCAGGCTTCCTGTGGACTGGCTCATAGATGTCATTCATGATCACCATAAAGGCTGCAACACAACACAGCAGGACAAATGCAAACTGAATTATGGAGAGCCTTAAACTCACTTCGATCATTTGATAGTTTTTTCTTATAGAGATTGATTTGCATATAAACCTACATTCTTGATAAGTAACAGATTGTATTGCAGCAGTGTGATGTTCAGCTGTGGGTTGAACAGCCTGTCGCTGAAGATTCAAACATACATTTGGAGGTAATTGTTGTCATATTCGGATCATATTAGAAAGTTAGTATGAAGGCAGTTAACAGAGGTCCCCTATCGCTGCGCTCCACAGCGCCGCGAGGTTTGAAGCCCAAGTGGGTGTTTCAGCTGTCCGTGTGCATGCAGGTATATTTCCGTTACATGTAGCGACTCACTGCTCAGCACCAAAGGCCGCCATCAGCGATTTTTCTCCCAGACCAGGCGGAGCGGCTCTCCGGGTTGCAGCCTCAGACCTTTAGGCCTGCAGCTGCGTCGCTGCAGTCTCAGTTTGATGAAGCAGCGAATGCCCTGTGCTCAGCTCAACAGCTCAAAGTAAATGGTAAATGGCCTGCATTTGTATAGCGCTTTTCTAGTCCATAGGACCCCAAAGCGCTTTACACTACATTCAGTCATTCACCCATTCACACACATTCACACACTGGTGATAGCAAGCTACATTGTAGCCACAGCTGCCCTGGGGTGCACTGACAGAGGCGAGGCAAAGTCAGTCTGGTGGCACTCTAAGTAATCGCTGCTTACCACATACCTGCTGTTAGATCAGTTAGAAGTGGGATCAAGGACCATACGTCATCATCATCATCATCTGATGAGGATAAAAGTTGAGACGAATCGTGCTAATTAGCCCAGAAACTCTCTGCTGAGGATCATCTTTGTTTGTGCCTTAAGTGGCAGACTTCAAAAGGAGCCGGCTGAGTAAGACCGCTTCCCTGCTGGACCCTCCGAGGTGAGCTGTTTCAACAGGGGGGGCGTTGTGGAGAAGACAGGATGTCTGCGTGGGTGCATGGGTTTTTAAACACTACAGAACAACATCGACTTTTCCCGTAAATGCAGAAACCCGTTCTCCTGTAGAACTGCAGTAGAAACCTCTGCTTTCTCTTGCCACTGCACTGATCCAGAAAGATCGATGTCTTTGCCCTCTGGTTCATCCATCTTTGCCTTACTGCCACGCCCTTTCTCACATTTCAGTGCCTTCATGTTCTCTCACCCGGCTCGCAGCAGATGGTCCCGCCCCTCCCTGAGCCTGTTTCTGCTGGAGGTTTCTTCTTGTTAAAAGGGAGTTTTTCCTTCCCACTGTCGCCAACGTGCTTGCTCATAGGGGGTCATGATTGTAATAAACGTTTATTTTCACGTCTATCAACGGATAGAGCAAAACATTAAAGTGAAATAAAATAATGAAGCTCAGTTTGAAATCTCAGCCAATTTGCTCCATAACAAACAAAACACTGACTTAAAGTAAACATTGGAAAGTATTTCTTATCTTTAATCTTCACTGAGACCAGAATCTAGGCCAGCAATGGTGCTCTTTTGCAGGAAGGCAGTATGTTGATAGATCCACTAGATTCCTGCGTAAAAACCTGCATTTATTTTGTGACGCAAACACCTGTTCTCGCCTCTGTCAGTGCGCCCCAGGGTGGCTGTGCCTGCAATGTGGCTGCCATCATCAGTGTGTGAATGTGTGGATGACTGGTTGTGTAAAGTGCTTTGGGGTCTGTAAGGACTAGTAAAGCGCTATACAAATACAGGCCATTTTCTCTGGGATCCTTGGCACCACCTGCTGCATCCTCGATAGAGTGGGCAGAGGAGCAATACACTTTTTAGTGTACACGACTGGTTGAAATGGCCAATCAATGTCTTTTTCCAACCACACGTGTCACCCCACTTCGAAATCAAATTAAAATGGGGCGATTGATCTATTGATTTTATAAATCAGTAACTACAAACCTTTGTACAGGACCGGCAAACACATTTTTTAATGATTGTTTTGGCGTTTTTGAGTAAACTTAAAAAGTGAGAGCTCGTAAAAATGCTCCATCACATTTTTGTATGTTACAGTGTTTAACCACATTTCTTTTTTCCTTTACAGTGAGCGTAAAAATTTCTTCGATCTCAGCTAAACATGGACTACCCTGAAGACTTCGCGCTGCCGCCGTACAATTTATCATTCTTTCCGAACAACTTCAGTTACCCTCAAAATGACACCGACTACCTGCCAATGGGGGTGAAGGTCACCATCGTGGTCGTCTACATGATCGTGTGCATCATTGGTCTGGTGGGAAACTTCCTCGTCATGTATGTCATCATAAGGTAAGATACACACCTCCTCACACTGAAGCTGTGGTGGATATGACTCTATAGCAGTGCAGTCAGATACTTCTTCTATGATCTGATGCTTTGACAGAAATAATTCAGCTTCAACAAAGAAAAGGTTGTCCTCGAGGGTTATTCATCAGTGTGCTGGCTGGGAGATGTTTTATTCATTTTCAGTTTTAACACTCATTTAATAAAATCTCTTTCATCCTTTCTGAGCTGGAGTCCTTCGTACTTTTGAGAAACTTTTGGACCCGAGTACTACAAAGCTGCGCAGATAAGCTAAAACAGTTTTTATTAGAGAATACTTTTACATGATGAGAGATTTAAAAGGCAGGTTTATAAAGTAAGAGCTGTCTTTTCCTTTGGCTTCACTGCCGTGGAGATGATTGGCTCGCTTTGTTGGTGATCTGGACAGGTTTACATGACACATCCAGCTGTGATTGCTGATAAGGGCGTCTCAACCACTCATTAGGTGTAGGACTATGTACGTTTTCACACAGGGCTGTGTAGGTTTGGATGTGTTTTCCTTCAATAATAAATATCTTTATTTAGAAACTGCATTTTGTGTTCCCTTGTGTTATCTTTGTCGAATATTTGAATTTGTTGGATGAGCTGAAACATTTCAGTGTGACAAATAAAAACACCACCGTATCATGAAATTATAAAAGGCTCATCTCGACGTCTCCAATAAAGAGTCACTAACTGATCTGGATCCAGTCTCAGTATCAGTCTCTGAGTTAGCCCAAGGAGCAAACACGACATAGATAAAAGCTCTGAGCACTCCGTAACACCATGCTGTGTTTAATGACGTCCTACACCAGCATCAGACTCTACTTCATTTTGCACTTTTTCTCCAGTTTTGTATTAAAGCAGTAAAGCCAAGGTTCAGACCGGCCTCTGTGACGTGAGTAGTTCCTGTCAGAGGCACAACCGTAGATCCTCTGAGGCTGCTGTACCTCTAAAGCTCCAATCAGGCCTTGTTTTCTGTGAGTGACTGAGCATAACTGGGTAACCAGAGATTACAGTCATTTAGAAGCATCACACTGAACTGCTGCAGGAGATCTGCACTAGGGGTGGGCGATATAAACGATATACGATAGAAACTATATAAATTTGGCCAACGATAGAGATTTTGACTCTACCGCTCTACCGCATGTTGATGATGTCATCAAGCTGCGCCTGTTTTGATCGAAAGCATCTCAGCGGCTACAACCATTATCATCTGCAAATTATGGCAGGCGACAGTCACAGCAAAGACTTGAAGCACTTTTGAAATATGGGGAAAGCCAAAAACTGCGCTTCCTCCACTTAGGTAACATTGATTCATTAATGTTGAATTCTCTCGCAGCTGCTCTATTCCCATGTTGTTGCAGTATATTAATAACTAACCTCGTATTGTGGATGAATAATCTCAGTTGTTCTCCTGACTGAAGTTTGGCCCGTGTATAGCATCCTGCTATGCGATTGCATTTGTCCTTAACCACCAGAATCCCTCACGTTAACTTTTATCAAGTGGAAAAAAAAGTTAGCGTTCATCCTCCAGCTTCACTGTGCTAATGTTATGCTAACATAGCTGTGTCGCTAGCAATCACGTAGCACAACATTATGTACCAGCTAGCCCAACTTCAGTAACCCTGCATACGCCACTGCTGTTTAGTTTTCTGTCTTCATTTATGTTGGAAGTGATAACAGAGCTGTACGTTTGAATTAGTTTCAGAAATGGTAAATGGCCTGCATTTGTATAGCGCTTTTCTAGTCCATAGGACCCCAAAGCGCTTTACACTACATTCAGTCATTCACCCATTCACACACACATTCACACACTGGCGATGGCAAGCTACATTGTAGCCACAGCCACCCTGGGGCGCACTGACAGAGGCGAGGCTGCCGGACACTGGCGCCACCGGGCCCTCTGACCACCACCAGTAGGCAAACATGGGGTTAGTATCTTGCCCAAGGATATTTGGCATGCAGCCAGGAGGCAGCCTGGGATCGAACCACCGACCTTCTGATTAGTGGCTGACCTGCTCTGCCACCTGAGCTACAGCCAGTCAGAACATGGTATGAAATGTTTAGGTGGAAGCTAGCGCGCTAACTTCCTGTTAACTTCTAACTCCGTTAAATTTAATAAATTCTGTTTTCATGGATGTTAAACTTAATTGTTACACCCGATAAAGCAGCAACGCTGATGATTTTATTAAAGATGAAAGAATTTAGACCGTTTTTAACTCTCAGTGTTCGTTTGACTTTGGGACCTGAAGTGGACGGAGTTTCGGACCCAGATTACTCCGCGAAGCTCCTCCCTACGGCAGCCGTAATGCTCTGACAATCCATCAAGCAGTGTGGCTTACCAAAGTTGTACCAAAACATTTTTAACAGATTTCTGCCCAAATCGGTTCGAGGTCAGTAAGCACAACCAGAATTCATACATAAGGCACACTCTCGATTTTTGAGAAAATTAAAGGATTTTAAGTGTGCCTTACAGTAGACAGAAGAAAGGAATATATCGTGATGTATATTGTTACCGCACGTGCTTGAAATTATACCGCGATATGGATTTTAGGCCATATCGCTCCTAGCCCTAATCTGCACTATCAGCATGCACTGTGTGTGTGTGTGTGTGATTTGACTGAATGTGGCGTAGGTGGACTCACAGACGTTCTGACGGTTGGCGTATCTGCCCACCGGGCAGCTGCTGTTTGTTTGTGTGTCTGATGTGTGTGTGCAAGTTTACCCTGCAGCAAAGCAGCACTCATGTATGAAGTTGTGTAATTGATGAGAGAAAATAATCCGGGTTATTTACCACAGAGTTTCCTGTCATGCGTTTCACGTTTCAAACATGAGGAAAAACAAAACATTTGAAAAATAATTTCATGTAATTGAAAATAAGATGAATTACAAAACATTAATGATGAGCAGGCTGTAAATGCTGTAAAGCACCACTGCAGGTAGTTTCTTCCACTCCTGCCTGGAGATGATCCACGTGCAGTCCCGTTCTGGTCCAGGTTTGGACCTGCTGTCCCTGCTTCCCCTGAAGGTGGTGCTCTGATACTGAGGACGGGTTAGCATTGGAGGAGTTCTTTGTGGATCAGTAATCTTTTAGGTTGCTGGTGTAAACAGACGTGGATCCCAGTCCTCTGGTGTTGTGCTCCCACATGCTTTTCCTTACACTGGTTTCACTGGAGGACGCAAAGCAGCACCTGATCCAGGAAATGGACAACATTTCAGGGGGCTCATTGGATCTGCAGTGAAGATAAAAACAGCAAAACTTGGGCTACTTCCACACGTACCCGGGTATTTTTGAAAACGCAGATTTTTCTATGCGTTTGCACCTCCTGTCCACACGTAAATGGCGTTTTCGGTCACTGAAAACGGAGATTTTTAAAAACTCCGGCCAGGGTGGATATTTTTGAAAACTCAGTTTTTGCATTTACGTGTGGACGAGAAAACGGAGAAAACGCAGTGTCAAATATGTGCGCCTTTTTTGAGGTCACACTGTGCGCCACGTTGTTTCGGTGAAATGAATTTCTACAATACTGTTACTGTTAATTGTTCTCTCTGCAGTGTTTAAATGCTTACATATACACACAGTTACTGTCCCTCCACACATACGACTCGGTTCTGCTTCTATGCCCCATCCTTGTTTACTATTTCCCACCAAGGCTTCTAGACTTCTGATTGGCCAACATTTCTACACGGTTAGGAATATATCGCCACCTGCTGCTTTGGCATGTTCCTAGCAGCGTTTTCCTTCTTTTCTGCGTTTACGTGTGGACGGGATTATTTTTTAAAACGAAAACGGAAAACCCATGTACGTGTGGACGTAGCCTTAGTTTCTGTTGTCTCCCTTGAGGTGGTGGCAGTTCATACCTTTGACATTGTTTAAGGCATGTGCAGAGACGTTCCGATCCTCTGGCTCGTTTTCTGCCTGGGGCATCAGTCGCATTGCTCGTTTATGCTCGAGATGTCGTTTGGCGTCCGTGCCCGGTTTATGGCATCGGTGAGTAGAGTTCATCACTCCCAAACAAGACTGATGAGGGTTACTGTTCTGTATTAAGCTAAAAGACCATTACTCTCAAACCTACTCTATAACCTAACTGAGCAGTTTGACCAGCCAATGGTCCACAGTCTCCCCGCTGATGAACGGTAGGTTTTTGAAACAGGGCGGCTGTGGGGGTGTGGGTGGGGGGTCAGGGGGATTTGTACTGTGTGTTGCTCCCTTTGTTATTTATTCCCAAACAGAGAGAGACAGATGGATTCCATCAGCTGGAGCAACCCCACCGCTACAGATAAAGGAAATCGAAGCTCCAAAGGCAGAACCGACATCAGTACTGAAAACACAAAGAGGTGGTTTACTAGAGACACCTCCAAACTGTGGATTTGTACCCTCTCTGCCTGCAACAGATTTAAACACAACAAATACAAAATGCAGCAGTGAAAAACCAACAATGGACAACAATGACAAACAATCACATCCACTTCAGTTTTATTTATATATCAAGAGCTTATCACAGCTTATTTTTGTTTACAGACCCTACAGTAGTACAGAAAAAATAACAATTATATGAGCCCCTGTGAGTAAACACTCGGTGACAGTGAGGAGGGAAAAACTCCCTCTTAGCAGGAAGAAATGTCCAGCACAACCAGCCTGCAGCTGGTCGGAGGTGATGCCTTTGATTTATGGGTGTACCAAGTGTCACCACCAGGTGGTGATCAGCTCTGCTCCTATCTTCACCTGAGTGTCCTGGTGCCATTGCCTTATGGGGCTTTTTCCAGGACCCACTCAGGGACTCCAAGAAGTCTGGGCACTCTGAACAAAGGCCATCCTCTCGTCCACTGTGGGAAAACCCCGACATACTGACACAGAGCCATAGGGATACTCTCCGAGGGTAACTCCAGAGTGGAACCAGTCTTCTGGATAGTCCATGTCCTCTCCAGAAGACTGGTTCCAATTATATCTACTGGGGACCTCATGCACATCCCTAAAGCCAGTTCTACTAAGCGAGGGTTGACTGCTGCCTGACCTGCAGAGCACTGATCTTCTACAGCAGGAGTGTCCTCGAGGGCCGGTGTCCTGAAACTTTTCTATGTGTCCCTGCTGCTTCAGCAAGACCTGACTGCATGCCGAGGTGGCTGCCATTTGATTCATGTTACAGCAGCTCACAATCAGCATGGTCCAATAAAAGTACTCTTTTTTTCAGAACACTTACATTTAGTTACATTTTTCCAAGTTTACTCGTGTATGGGTAGGGTTTGGCACCTCAGTATGCAGTCAGGTCTTGCTAATGACCTACTAATTGTAACCAGGTGTGTTGCAGCAGGGACACATGTAAAAGGTCCAGAACAACGGCCCTCGAGGGCTGGGGTTTGACACCCCTGGTCTACAGCAACAACCCTGTGTTCTTTAACCAGGCACTCTTCTCCAAAGAGCTGTGTGTGAAAGCCGGGTGTGAAAGATTGCTTTTCCAGTTGACCTGCATTCCCACCCTTTCCTGTGGGTAGTGTCTGAAGAATTAGCTGATGGTAGAAACTGCAGGCGTGAGGTTCCTCTGCTGGTAGTCTAGGTCAGAGATGGGGTGAGGAGCTCAAGCTCAAAGTGGAGCCACTACTCCTCCACATTGACAGGAGCCAGCAGAGGTGGTTCAGGCATCTGACCAGGAAGTGTTTCAGGGATATTTACTGTGAGGAGCCCCAGGGCATACCCTGAGCACACTATTATATCAGATGACTTGGGAAGAGGTGGAGTAGGTACCCGGAGAGAGGGAGGTCTGTGCTTTGACTGCTGCCCTGACCCAGAGAGCTTTAGAAAATGGATGCTATGTTGGCATATTCATAAAATATGCACGCCTCTATAAATCCAATATCTGCATGATTAGTTTTGGACCTTCCACAATATGCATTAAAAGTGAAGATTTATTTTGAAATTAAAAGCCAGTCTTCACTTTGACCTTGAGGTAACAAAGTTAGTCATGTGTGCATGAACTCCAGGAGGTTACCAGCCTCACCCTGTGGGTCAGAGACGAGCAGAAAGGACTTTGTTAGAGAAATATAAATACTTTGTGAACATGAAACGTCAGTGAGCAGCGAGATCAATGAGGAGTGTTTTTGCTGGAACACCTCGAGAAGAAAGGAGGACCAACATGGAATCTTTTTATAAAACTCACATGGCAGCCATTGATATTGCCTCCTGTCCGAGCGTTAATGGCCTCAGATGTCCGTTTGTTTGTATAAAGGACACAGTGTGTCTCAGGAAACCAGGCTCAAGCTGATTGGATATCAGTGAAAACAGAGTCTGCTGATAAGGCTCGATGCTCGAATGACATCATTCCTGTAAATAAGATAAGATAAGATAACCTTTATTAGTCCCACACGTGGGAAATTTGTTTTGTCACAGCAGGAAGTGGACAGTGCAAAAGTTATGAGGCAAAAATTAGAATACAATAAGAATAAATACAGTACACAACTGTACAGAATAGAATAAAATAAAATACTATATACAGTAGAATAAAATAAAATAAATATACAATAAGATAAAAATAGAATACAAATGCAAATACTATATACAACTGAGTAAAAATACAACGATGACAGAAAGGATTATTGCACTTAGTATTATTGCATATGTATGGATGTGTGTGCTTGATCAGTTAAAGTCTTTATAACCTCTCGTTATTGGCTCCCTGTTCATTTTAGAAATATTTAAAAAATCAGAACAGTTAAGGCTTCCTGTCTGAATGCTGAATATACTGAATTTGAGGTCTTCTGGGTTTTGTGCACATGAACACTACAGAAATAAGAGCAGCAGCCCTGTGCTGCCTTTTACCAAGTCAAGGACATCCAAACTCATCTGCTGAATATTTATTTGTCTGTCATCAGGTCTGGTGCTGATCCTTGTCCTTTGGCAGTAGCAAATAAACCAAGGTTGCTCTACTTAAGGATCTGTCTCTGATCAGAGTCAGAGAAAACCTAAAACTGTGTGAGGAATATGTGATATGCAGATGTAACAGAGAGGTGGAGGTTTGCTCCAACAGCAACCTTTTTAATGGCAAGGAGGTGGAAGAAAAAGCTAACATTTGATCATTTAAATGGTGGGGTTAATGACAGATGGAAGCAGCCAGCGGCATCTAATTTAGCTCTTCCTTGTAAACAAAAACATAAAAGGATAAAAGGCACAGAGGAAGAGCCGTCGAGCAGCATTAAATGAGCTTTTGTGTCTGTCGGGAAACGGTGCTTTTTGTTTTGAGCCCTCTGTGCTGTCAGACAAAGGTGGAAACAGAGCTTTAACTCCAGCGTCAGACGTGTTTTTGGCCACGAGCAGAGATTCCTGCGAGCATCTGCTGGCTGCACAGCCTGAAAAGGCAGAGGACCGCAGGGAAGGCGTCCTGCCTGCAGACAGAGAGCAGAGGGAGCCTGGCGATGACAGGCTGGAGCTGTGTTCACACCAAACACTTTTATTCTTTACTTGTGTGTTACCCGAAGGGATTTTAGTAGGAAAAAAGAAGCCTGTTTCCATAACAACAGGCCGATCTGTGTTGTACAGCGAGGACATTGTCGGCCCGCTGCATCACTTCAGAGACGTAAGCGTGGCGATGCTCCTCGGAGGAAACCTCAAACGATGAGAGGACTGTCAGTCTGAAGGAAGGTACGGGCTTCGCAGGTGTCAGGTGACCCAGAAGCACCAAACCTCCTATCAGAGCTCCAGATTGCGGCGTGCTTTCAGACGAAAGCTGACCATCAGACACAAAACTAACAAAGACGATGAAGGACGCCACACTGAAATTTGTCACTTAAAACGATGCCTATTCTTATAATCAGGTAAAAGAAGCACTATGTCACTGTTTATTCATGAAAAGTGAAACCATCATTTAGAAGCAGTGCTTCTGCAGTCCTGTAGCTCCAGCTGGACGGTCCTTTTGTTGGCTCAGCTCTGCGCTCTGACCGTTGCAGCAGAGTCTTTTCTTTCACTTTGGTACACAGAGGAGTCGGTGGTCCCCTCACGTCATCCGCGTGCTGACAGGTGGTATGAGCCATCTGGTTTCCTTCAAACGTGCTGCTGTGCGTTACGGCTGAACATGAGACGAGACGTAAGAAAAAGTGTAGAAAATCGCTAAATGCCATGACAGCAGTGACTGAGCGCCACAGGCAGAGAATCGCTCAGGCTGGTCTGATAACCATGAACAGAACCTCGCTCCTCGTTCTCAAACATTTATTCCAATAACTTCATGTAGAGTCATTTCCAGCGCATGTGTGTGTGCTGCTTTCATGGTGACGGAGCTGCTCCGGGGGAGTACTGTGACATGTTTTCACTCTGACAGCACCCTGAACGCAGGACGATGTGTTCAAAGGAACATAATGAGATGTTTTCAGTGTCTGTGGGAGCTTTACTGTAGTGGGTGTGATGACAGAACACATTTCATGTAATCAAAGTATTTCAGTATTGTTTCAGGTTTAAAGACAGTTCAGTTCAATTTTATTTATACATCAAATTACAGCAACGTTAACAGTGATCCTGCAGTAATGGAGGATTGAGGCTCACCAGCCTAACTATGTGCAAAGAGTCAGCCTGCTGCTGCTTTTCCTTTGAGCCCACACACAACGCTGGCATTACTCAGTCTGCAGTCAGACTTTACAAGACTGCAGTTTTATTTCCAGAAAACTTACAGGAGAGAATCCTCACAGGGTGGAGGAGAGCATGCTATGGTGCTTGGTACTGCACAGAGGTCATTAACACCACCCAGGATACCCCTGGAGGCCATCGCCACATCCTCCTGTCTCACAGGGGTTAGGGCTTCTTCCCCCAAACACTACCCCCCACACCCACGTCCACCAACCTGAGGCACGGTCTGAGTAGGGTCCATATGTGAGTGAGGGCTACTCAGACCAGGTCCTTTGTTCTTTGTTGTTTCGTATGTATTTCTGCTGTTAGTTATTTATTCCTGCACAGTTGGTGTGGAGCACCCATAATTATGCTGTAATATGTACAATGACAATAAAGGGCTATTCTATTTTATTCTATCCTATTCTATTCTAATGGATCGTGGATCTCCTTCGTTTGTGTAAGTGGAAAGAATTTACCAGCCAGCTTTACAAAGCATGCGGTCAGTCTGTCAGCTCGTCTGCTGTGGTGGACTGAGCCTTTGGTACCACAGACTCTGATTAGTCCCAGTCTGTAGTTTGAGCTGCGCTGATGGATCCAGACCGCCCAGATGAACACGCAGTCAGGCTTCGAAGTGATTCCCAGATCATAACTGGAACCTTGTATCCTTTTGCGCTTGTTGAACACATCTGTATGTGAGACGGTCGTGTCAGGTCATTCATCCCCTCGGTTCCTCGAGCCTCTGCAAGGCGTTCCATCCTGGAGTGTAACCAGAGGTTTGCACTTGGTTGTAAACGCTCTGTATCTCCATCTATGAAGGCGACTCTGGATCGTAGATGTTTACAGTGATCTGGCTGTCTCTGACCTAGTTAGCTGCTGTGAAGTTTGTTTTCATGGCCGTCTTCTGTGGTCTGCAGTAGCTTTGGCTCCTTTCCCAACAGAGAAGTGATGTTCCATGTCCCTACAGCCAGTCTTAGTGAGCAAGGATGTCTCTGTTAGCTCAGCAAACTCCAGCAAACACACAGTCTGAGTGTGTGCACAGTGTGTTGCTAGCTACAGGTCCAGCTGCTGTATGAGTGAGAGCTGACTTCACTTAGAAGCACATCATATCTTCTGTGGTCGGCTCAGTGCGGCCCGTCTTTTTAACAATGATCTGGACACTTTTAAACTTTCTCCGCTCTGATTGGCTTATTTTTGTTTTCAGCCTAATGATGGCCGCCATTACTTACATCTCTTTGGACCTCTTGCTATGTGTGTGTGTGTGTGTGTGTGTGTGTGTGTGTGTGTGTGTGTGTGTGTGTGTGTGTGTGTGTGTGTGTGTGTGTGTGTGTTGTTCGGACGGTCTTCTGGTTTCCATGCTGAGTGTGGTCATGGGCAGCCAAATACAAGCTGAACAGTTCAACACCGTTTCTGTTATCTGCTTCTTGTCCAGTTAATCCTGAAGCTCTGAAAATGTCTGTGTATCAACAGTCCATACAAACTTCCCGCGAAACCATCCATCAGTAAATCCTCCACTGGCACAGAGCAAAGATGAGGAGCTCACTTTCTGCAGTACCAGCCAACACAGAGTAAGTTAGCGGGCTAGTTGTAACCACCTACACAGCATGTGTCGCCTCAGGTATGGAGAATAATTGTTGCTCTCTCAGCTGACCTGACGCCCAGCAGAGGTTCGTACATCTGCAATGATCAGACGATGCAATCTGTAACAGTGTTAACAACTGTTTAAGCATCTTCACGGAAACCCATTAAACAATGTGAGCTAAGAAAAGGTGATTCGAATGAAGAAAGACTCATCGTGAGCCACGATTGGAAAGGTTTCAGGCTGCAGGTGTCTGTCGGTTGGTGGTTTGTGGATAACATCCAAAAGTGTCCGTGCAGGGAGAGAGACATCAAACGTTCGTGCTTTGGCTCGGAGGCTTGGAGCCGACTGAATAGATAATTACACACAGATGGTCCAAGTGTGATTTTCTGCGTTGAGAGTCGTAGAAAAACGAAAACGCATTCACACGCATTGTGTCGAGTCTGACCTCCATTAGTCGGCGCTTCATTCTGTCAGATTACATTCACCGTTATCATCACAAAGGCCAAAACCAACACTTTGTCTGTGTTTTCAATCATCTGAGGGAAAGTCTGTGCAGCAGTGGGATGGTGGTGTGTGGAGGTGGAGGTCAAGCTCACGGCTGTTTTTTTGAAGTTTTTACAGAAAATAGACTGAAACAGGAAAAAGCACAAAGAGGAAAGTTTAGGAAATCTGTAATGCTGCATTACAGGATGGCTTGCTCTCCTCCACACAATGAAGGACACGTAGGCTCTGTAATCTACCTTTGTTCATGAAATCTGTTTATTCATTCCACTTTTTTATTTGGATTCACTGAAAAACACTGAAGCACCATAAGCTGCAGTTCCTCTAATGTCCACATGAGGCTCCAGCAGTGAGTGTAGAAAACACGGATGACCGGACATTGCGCCCTGGTGTATCGGATTCTGGTGTATTACCCCCAGGTGTCTGGCTGCACTCGGCTCATAAACCAGCCCCCTTCCTGTTGGTGGGGGGGCGGGGGGAGGGGGGATTCAGGCTAGAAAAGACAGGCCAGTGGTTTGCTTTCTCAGAAGTTTGATTTGAATTACTAACTTGCTGCTGTGTGAAGTGACATCACAGTGACGCCTTTGATGGCTGCTGCAGAGAAACTTGCGTGTCTCTGTTCAGGTGTGACAGATAAAGCAGAGACGCTGGGAGGAGTTCCGGCACTTACAAAACCTCGACCGACCAGTTTCAAAGTGCCAGTGTGATGCGCTCTAACCTGGACTCACCGCACTGCTTCTATTAGAAATGTAAAGATTTGCAATTTCTATGCTGATTAATTGCTAAAAGTAATGAACTTTCTAAGCTAAGATAAGCAGTGTGGTTTTTGGTGGCTGTGATGTTTTCCTCTTAGAGAATAATCAGTGCACATGAATTAATTCACCTTGAATAAGAAATCCCTCTGTTGTGTTTGAATGTTCGATAAAGTCGGTGCTACGGTTCAGACGTCAGGTGTGCAGCAGGTACTGCTGCCTGCTTGCTCACTGACATGACTGTCCATGACTGTGTCAGTGACTGTCGGTGACTGTGCCGGTGACTGTCCATGACTGTGCCAGTGACTGTCGGTGACTGTGTCAGTGACTGTCCATGACTGTGTCGGTGACTGTGTCCATGACCGTGTCAGTGACCGTGTCAGTGACCGTGTCCATAACCGTGTCAGTGACTGTGTCCGTGTCAGTGACTGTGTCCATGACCGTGTCCGTGACCGTGTCAGTGACCGTGACCGTGTCCATAACCGTGTCAGTGACCGTGTCAGTGACCGTGACCGTGTCCGTGACCGTGTCCATAACCGTGTCAGTGACTGTGTCCGTGACTGTGTCCGTGTCAGTGACTGTGTCCGTGACCGTGTCAGTGACCGTGTCAGTGACTGTGTCCGTGTCAGTGACTGTGTCCGTGACCGTGTCAGTGACCGTGTCCGTGACTGTGTCCGTGACTGTGTCCGTGTCAGTGACTGTGTCAGTGACCGTGTCAGTGACTGTGTCCATGTCAGTGACCGTGTCAGTGACTGTGTCCGTGACTTTGTCCGTGATCGTGTCAGTGACCGTGACCGTGTCCATAACCGTGTCAGTGACCGTGTCAGTGACTGTGTCCGTGTCCGTGACTGTGTCCGTGACTGTGTCCGTGTCAGTGACTGTGTCCGTGATCGTGTCAGTGACCGTGACCGTGTCCATAACCGTGTCAGTGACCGTGTCAGTGACCGTGTCCGTGACTGTGTCCGTGACTGTGTCCGTGTCAGTGACTGTGTCAGTGACCGTGTCCGTGATCGTGTCAGTGACCGTGACCGTGTCCATAACCGTGTCAGTGACCGTGTCAGTGACTGTGTCCGTGTCCGTGACTGTGTCCGTGACTGTGTCCGTGTCAGTGACTGTGTCCGTGACCGTGTCAGTGACCGTGTCAGTGACTGTGTCCGTGTCAGTGACCGTGTCAGTGACTGTGTCCGTGACTGTGTCCGTGTCAGTGACCGTGACCGTGTCCATAACCGTGTCAGTGACCGTGTCAGTGGCTGTGTCCGTGTCAGTGACCGTGTCAATGACCATGTCAGTGACTGTGTCCGTGATCGTGTCAGTGACCGTGTCAGTGGCTGTGTCCGTGTCAATGACCGTGTCAGTGACCGTGTCAGTGACTGTGTCCGTGATCGTGTCAGTGACCGTGACCGTGTCCATAACCGTGTCAGTGACCGTGTCAGTGGCTGTGTCCGTGTCAATGACCGTGTCAGTGACCGTGTCAGTGACTGTGTCCGTGATCGTGTCAGTGACCGTGACCGTGTCCATAACCGTGTCAGTGACCGTGTCAGTGACTGTGTCCGTGTCAGTGACTGTGTCCATGACCGTGTCAGTGACCGTGTCAGTGACCGTGACCATGTCCATAACCGTGTCAGTGACTGTGTCCGTGACTGTGTCCATGACCGTGTCAGTGACCGTGTCAGTGACTGTGTCCATGACCGTGTCAGTGACCGTGTCCGTGACAGTGTCCTTGACTGTGTCCGTACGGTCATGATCGGTATCATACTGTGCGAGGAGCAGGCCAGACTCTTCTTCAGCTGCTGTGCACAGCTGATTATTAAACAGAAGCAGGTCCCTGCCCCTGTTCTCACTTGCATGAACAGAAACACTGTAAACTGAGTGTTCGTGGTTCTCAGCAGCAGTAACACAGTACTGACTGCAGACGAAACACACAGCACTGAAAACGCTGTCAGTGTTCCTGTCTGCCCGTCTAACACCGGCTCACAGGTTTCCAGAGTGAATGACAGAAAGACAGCTGAAGAGGAAGGAGACGTCTGTGTCTGTGTGTGTCAGTTTATAATAAACATTACATGTTTTTAAACTCAGACGGCCGTCCTTTCTTCACCCTCAGTTTTACTGGGCTCCCAGCAAAGCCTGATGTGTATAACCTGTCTGTGTTATTAACTGGAGCTTTGCATGAACCTGTTATTGATGGTCTCTGTGTCAAATGTCCAGGTGACAGGACAGTGTGAATTATTATTCTTGTACTGTGGGAGGAAGAGGTGGGTCGTTCATCTTTACACCTGCAGAAATAAACTGTCTGGTCTCCGTTAGTATTCTGGCCCTTCATAGCACATGTGTGGAGGGATGATGGTTTTAGATCTCACCTGTTTGCAATAATAGGGGTGCTGCCTCTTTGACTGACAAGTGGATGGTGACACAGGCAGATGAAGCTGCTAGCTGTCTGCTAGGCTGAGCTGGATCATGTGACCAATAACATGGCTGCTGTGAGGTCACTGTATTAACAGAGCATCCAAGAAAGTGGAGCTCCAGGTTTAATGAGTAAAATTCTATTGTTTTGATTGGATGATACTGATTTCCAGGTGTCTGAGTCTGTGCGATGCTCCCATACAGTCTGATAACATAGGTAGTTAGCATCAGCTGATAACATATAGTTACTAGTGGTGCCAGGAAAACAAGATGGTGACGGCTAAACGCCACCCATGAGGCGTCCAGACCATCAGTGCTGTCTGTTTTTGTGGAGGAGGCTTGGTTCTGACCGACTGACTCTCAGAGGGACAGAAGCTGTTTGGCTTCACGCTCGCTGTTTTCCCCTCAGAGTCTGACGTCTGCAGGCCGGCCTGGGCGCTCTGGAGGTATTTCTTTTATAGGAGAGCAGTGATGAGGTTAAACTGAGCCATAGGACCAATGACTGATGCTCCACGTCTGCACTTCAACCAAAGCTCATCAGTCATCCACGCTGCACTCACTCTGGCTCAGCTTTTTTATTGCCAGCGTTCTTTTGGCCAGAAGTCTCCTAAATCAAACAAAATGTTTTACCGTCCTGGATCTGTTCCCATCAACCAGGCTTTGCACGCTTGTTCCAACACGCTGAAGTCTAAACCTAACCAGCTACAGGAGCCCGCAGTGCGCTTGGGAACACGAAACTATACAATAATGCAAATGTGAGGCTGCAGTGAGAGGAAACACTGAAGAGAAATCACCTGAAGGTATCACCTGTGCATGTCTAACAGAGGAGGAGAGCCAGGCGAGCGGCTGAAGCTCCCCTGCTGAGAGGGAAAAGACTGAACCAGGGCCGCAACCGTTCATCAAGTAACTCGAACTATTAGATTAGATTAGATTTGTCTACTCAGATTCTTTGTGCATCGATGCTTCGTTTAATACACGCCGATGTTTCAAACGATGTAAACACGAGCGTTTCGACTGAACACATACCTGCAGTACATGCGAATCAAAAGTCTGACCACATCAAGCCCACGCCTCCAAGCAGTGGAGGCGGAGTCTGTTTACACACAGGGACAGCAAAGAGGTGGAGACTGAGCTCAGGTTGAGTGAAAGAAGTGCAGTGGCTGTACTGGGCTATATTTATGTCAGGGCTTTTGTTACATTGTGCACATTGAAAGTTGTGAGGTTGGACTCGAGTGCTGTGAAGCAACAGTGTTAGCAAAACTTTTAACCTATAAATGACACTCATGTAATGAGCACTGTGTCAGCATGTTTGACAGAAACACAGTAATGACTTAGCACAGTGTGTATTGATACTGTGTTTTTAGAGAGACCTAGCATGTGCCCATCTTTAAACTTTGACACTTCAGTGTTTTTTCATTTATGAGAAATTCACTTTGCCTCCACTTTTCCAAACTCTGTCCTCTACGATGCCGACCTCAGCGTGGAACTGCCTGTTAAAGGTCCGGCTGACCTTTTTAACTCTACATGCTCTGGTACTCTGTTGCTGATGTCAGGACTAAACGCTAAATCTTCACGTCACCCTTGGCTGCATGAAACCACTCGTGCTCTCAGATGCAAATGTCGACGTGCAGAGACAAAGTGGAAAAAGGACAAACTCCAGGTGTCTTTGGGCGTCCTACTATAGACCACTGTTAGAGCTGCAAAATTTGCTTTTCTGTCCAGCGTCATCAGTCACATATGGAACGCCAGGACTGCCATAATGAATTAATTAAATACCCCATTAAATAATTAATTAAATGTGGCAATAATTAATTAAAATTGGAATTAATTAATTAAATAAATAGTTATGACACATGTAATTAATTAATTATTGACACATTTAATTAATTATTTATGTATTTCACATTTTAATTAATTATTGACACATTTAATTAATTATTGACACATTTAATTAATTATTTAATGATATATTTATTTATTTCATTTTGGCAGTCCTGACGCCTGGCTCTCGTCATGAAATAATTTTATCTGTCAGCCTCACCCATCAAACTCAGGGGGCGGGGTTAACGCTGCCCATGCAGCTTCTCTAACATTTGATTGGTTGCCGTGCAAAGTAAGTCAAAACAGGTCGATCCTAGAAAATCGATTGCTTGTGTAGACTTGGGGCAGCCAGTTATCCCAGAATGCAGATCAAATCACAAGCAGCAATGGTGGTGGTGTAGTTTTAAAATACCCCGTTTTTCTGTCACCAACTACACTTTTAACAGTGTTTTAGCCGCGAATGTCGCGACGTATGTCTGGTCAGGTTGTCAACATAGAACATGTTTGCAAAAGTGCTCAGATGTTTTCAGAGATTTCACTAGCTCTGCTAACAGTTAGCATGCAGAGCGCACCGAGGGGGTACATTAACCGGTTTGTTTACATATTCCACTCTCCGTGTTCCACATGTTGCATTCGCAGATTCTCATTTTCACCGAACGATCGTCTCTTTCCGCCTGGTCTTGTGTCTCTGTGCTTCTGTAACATAAAGAACGAGCTGACATTTTTCTCACGAAACCAGCGATCAGCTCAGCAGACCCTCAGTTTACCTGCATGCATCCTCCTCCTCATCTGTCAGCTGTTTAACACCTGCTGCTAATTCAAGAAACACGCCTAGTTACCTGGTGATAGTCACAGTTTAACTGGGCAGCCGGTGCTCGATATAACGCAATGTCAGCGCATTTTTCTGCACAAGATAAGTAAATATAGTGTTTTCCCCGAGCGCAGAGCTGCTGGAGCTCGTTTCCTTACAGAGCACTTTATAGGCGAACAGCTTTATCAGCGGCTGATGTCCAATCACCAGCACACAGCTTTCAAACCTCAGCTGAGTTTTAGCTCTCAGTGGTTAAACGCTGGACTTCATTCACTCAGGTTCTGTCTGTCGGGTCACGTTTACTTCGCTGTTTTATTTACAACTGAGCAAATCGGTTTGGCTGAGGTTAAAGTTACGTTTCATAACTGCATAGTTTCACAGACGTTTAATGGTTCACTGGCACATGTGTTAGACTGAACTATCATCTAAATATCATCTGTTTTTTAATAGTTATTCAACTGTATTCTAAGCACCAGCTGTCTGTTAGAATGTGATTTTTTTTCTCTCTCTGTTGGCAGAGGTATAAAAATGCGCAGGAAAATCTGACATGCATGGCGAACTTCACCGACGATATTTAGGGAGGAATAAACACACATCAAACATAAATGAACCATTTGTCTGTCTCCATAATTGAGAGAATTTTCTCTTCTTATGTCAACACTCTCTCTCTTTTTTTTTTCTTTTTTTTTTGCTTTTTCGGTCATGTTATGTTTACCTGTCAAAGGCTTGTTCCAAACTATGAAACACATTGTGCAGACTTCTGGATGTTAGAAGAAAACTAATACTGCTCATGAATGAGACTAAAGGCAGGAAGGTGTCCTTTAAAACTAAACATGTTAATAGGACCTCCCTGTTTATATCATAGTTTAAGATATAGCACGTGTATTTCAGTAATAGCCTGCTGAGGCCACTATACGTGCTGGCCTCATATCAAATGTGAAGGCAGACTGAGTCTATGTTTGACGTTTTTTATATCTAATCTTCCTTTTCAAACATTTAAACAGCAGCGAGTCTGCAGCTGAGGGAATACAAATTCAAATTGTCGGAACAGGTTTGCTCGTTTCTTGGATTCATTTGGTGATTTATTAAATGTATAACTGTTATTCTAATCTGCTGCTGAGTCTCTTACACTTTTCTTTATGCTGTATATTTTCACGTCTCTGGAATAGTTGGCAGTTAGATAGTCAGCTGGGAAACTTTGTGTTAACTCATGGAGCTGAGGATATCGTGGATATGCTGACCTCGCTGCGTGGTGTACAGAGCGAGGTCAGCATGATTAATATTCACAATAAAAATATTAGCCGAACATCATGAAGTCTGTATGTGTTTCATAGTGTCGAACAACCTTTGTACAGTTAAAGCCAGCAGTTACTACATGACGGAAACACCAACGTTATCTCTTTTATGCGTTTATACACAGGTCACGCTGATTACTGAACAAAAACCCAAAGATCAGATGTTAAACAGATTTATTTGCTCTCTCTCCTCCTTAAACATGTTTTTAATGTTAGTTATAATTCAGAATTGGCGACTGAAACACGTAGGACACATAAGAACATCAGGAAATAAAACATCGATAAATATAACCTCAGTAAAAGAAGTCAGCGGGGGTTACTACAGCTGTGTACCGGGGCCTGCGCTTTGTCGGTGGGATTGCTTGCGAGGCGAGCGGGTCTATCCCACGCTTTGCCGTGAGACTGGGCAGACATCTCCGAAATCATCGAAACACTTTTGCAAAGAGGCTGTATCTTGACAAACCGACCAGACACATGAAGATTAAACCACTACATTCTCGGCTAAAAAATATTAAAACGGTATTTGGTAACACACAAACAGGGTTTTTCAAAGCTCAGTTCTGTTAGCTTCCACATGCCGGTTGTTGTGTGCTAGAAACAATGGCCACCAGGCCAAAGCAATGGTTTTGACTCGATCAGCGTTAACCCCGCCCCCTGAGTTTGATGGGTGAGGCTGACAGATAAAATTATTTCATGATGAGAGCCAGGCGTCAGGACTGCCAAAATGAAATAAATAAATATATCATTAAATAATTAATTAAATGTGTCAATAATTAATTAAATATGTCAATAATTAATTAATTAAATGTGTCAATAATTAATTAATTAAATGTGTCAATAATTAATTAAAATGTGAAATACATAAATAATTAATTAAATGTGTCAATAATTAATTAATTAAATGTGTCAATAATTAATTAAAATGTGAAATACATAAATAATTAATTAAATGTGTCAATAATTAATTAATTACATGTGTCATAACTATTTATTTAATTAATTAATTCCAATTTTAATTTTTTATTGCCACATTTAATTAATTATTTAATGGTGTATTTAATTAATTCATTATGGCAGTCCTGGCGTTCCATAGTCACAAACCCCGAGTTTTTTTGAATATTTCTCATTGTGTGATTAACCCCTTTGCCACCGTTTCTATGGAGGCTTCCTCTGCACTTTGTGAAAAGCTTTTAAAGCTTTTGTTTTTTGTATCATATGATTTATTTAATACATTTTATGTGGAGTGAGTAAATAAAAGTATATTTACGGTGGCCCCTAGAGAAAAAACACGTACAAACTCCAAAACACGTACAAAACACAACAGAAGTGCTCCAGGATGCTAGGGGGCAGTGTTGAGCTTTTGTTACCGAGTGGCTACACAAGCCAGGAAGTACCAACGACCAGATTTGTTGTGTGGTAGTAACAGGTAAATGAACATTTTTTTAAATTATTTAAATATATATGAGTGCTTGTGTATAAATACACAAACAATACACACATGCTTTCAATTGTGTAATTTAAGTGATCTAGTAGCTCTGTTTTGAAGTTCAGTTAATGCTAGAAATGTGTTTTGGAGTTTGTACGTGCTTTGTCTCTAGGGGCCACCGCATATTTTTATATATAAACATATATAATTAAAACCCCGGTTTTTTTTACATTAGTAATTTCTTTTGTGCATAATTTTATATTGTTGTTGATAATAAATAAATTAAAGCAACAAAACAACCTGAAGAGCCGGTTGGGAGCCGAAAGAACGCTCTTCATGTTATTGGGCCTAGTGTTTCATTTTTATTAAATGCTTCCTTGTCATCAGGTTGTGTACCAGCTGCTTTCAAACATGCAGTTGTGCAGCCCATTATTAAAAACAAAGATCCAAATTCTAACTACAGGCCGGCCTCTAAACTCTGTTATATGTCCAAATAGTTGTGTTTAAGCACCTTCAGAGATTTTTAGACCCTCAAAGCGTTCGTGAAGTGTTCCGGTCTGGTTTTGAATCTCGTCACAGTGCTGAGACGACGCTTTTTAATCTTCTTCTATTAACTGTCGACTCGGGTTGTTCTGCTGTTTTAGTCCTTTTAGATTTGACTGCCACCTTTGATCAGAACATTTTTCATCCAGACTTGAACACGTTGTTTGTCTCAGAGGCTCAGTTTTATCATGGTTTAACTCATAGCCGTCACAGAGGTATGTTTCTGGGAAACACTCCTCTTCCTCTGCCGCTGTTAGTTGTGGTGTGACACAGGGGTCTGTTTTCAGTCCAAGTCTCTTCTCCTTATACATGCTGTCTTTGGGATCTATTTTCAGAAAACACTGTTATGCTGATGACATCCAAATGTACTTCCCCTTGAAACTGGATGTCTCTGTCCCACTGCAGCCTCTGCTTAACCGTCTACATGATGTTAAAGCTGTTAACACAGAGTTTTCTCACCCTAAACAAAAACCAGACTGAACTGATTGTTTTTGGAGGCCACGCCCCTTTGGATGAGCTAACTCAGAGCCTCGGTCCTCTCGCTTGTCATCATTCTCAGACTGTTAGAAACCTCAGAGTGTCTTTAGTCGGATCTTTAAATGAGAGAACCAAGCTGTGAAAAACAGTTTTCATCAGTTCGGTGAAATTGCCAAAGCGATGTCTCATCTTCCTCCTAAAGACCTGGACAAACGTATCGATCACCACTAGACTGGACTACTGCAGTTCTCTCTGTTTGGGTCTCCAACACTCTATACGGTGTCACTTTTTTACACTGGCTTTTAATTGAAGTACCATCAGGTTAGTTTTATGTTTGTGTTTATGTTAAATATTAATTTCCTCTGGTTCTTCTTCCCTTTGCTTCATGTCTGGTATCTGTGCACTTTGTGCTCATCTCTCACTGTCAAAGAAGAAGAAGAGTGGCTTTGAACAGCCAATCAGCCGAACATTTCAATCACGGAGCAGCTGAAGAAGTGAGAAGAAAAGGACGAGGAGAGGCAGGAGAAGCCCTCGGTCCTTTCTTCTGCTTGTGTCCCTCATTATCTGTTTTTATGCTTTCATCTCTGATTATCTTCATCATCTGTCTGCTCCCGTTTTTTCTTCATATTCATTTAATGAGCTGGATCCGAACAGAGAGCTCTGAAGAACAAACGACGGTCGTTATCTGAGATTCGGGGACGAATCCGTCTGTCTTTGGGTGCCTCCTGTGACCGTTCGATACTTTGTGGTTTATTTTGAAAGATGCAAAGTGCAGTCCTTCTCAGGTTTGTTTTCTGTTGGATTTATCATGACTCTCCCCGTTTGTTGGTTTAAATTTGTTGGTTTCCTGGCATGGACCCGACTTTTAATTCAATTTCAGTTTTATTTATACAGTGCCAAATGACAACTGTCGTGGTCCTGAGTCTGACGACTCAGGGTTTTGTGTTGTTTTATCGTATTTTATGTTCTTGTTTATTCTGATTGTGTTTTCCATTATGATTTGCCATTTGTTAGGCTTCTGTGCTGCCCTGGTCCCACTTCTTTCTGTTCCCTCTGTCTGTCCATGATGTTGTTATGTCTGCTCATGAGTCGGCGTCTGTTAAGTTCTGTGTCTCGTCTGGATTGCTGTGTCTGTCGTGTACTTCCTGTTTTACTTTGTAGGTCTGTGCCTTATGTCAGTGCCTTCAGTTTTGTACTCTCCCTGTCTCGTCCGTGTCTCCCAGCTGTTTCTTCTCAGTCCTGTCACCTCTTGTATTTAGTGTCTGCCCCAGCTCGTTGTCGCATTGTCCCTCATACTTCACTGTGTGTTCTGTTTGCCAGCCTGCCTGTTATTTTTTTCTTTCCCAGTTTAGCTAGTTTTCTGTTCTGTCTGCTACCCCACAATAACACCGCATGTTTTGAGTTCACTTTGCCTCTGCAAGTCCAGCTCTTGGGTCCACCATTCCTGCCTACCTTCACACAGCCATGACAACAACAGTCGCCTCAAGGCGCTTTATATTGTACAGTAGATCGTACAATAATAGATACAGAGAAAAGCCCAACAATCATATGACCCCCTATGAGCAGCACTTTGGCGACAGTGGGAAGGAAAAACTCCCTTTTAACAGGAAGAAACCTCCAGCAGAACCAGGCTCAGGGAGGGGCGGGGCCATCTGCTGTGATTGGTTGGGATGAGAGAAGGAAGACAGGATAAAGACATGCTGTGGAAGAGAGACAGAGGTTAATAACAGATATGATTCAATGCAGAGAGGTCTGTTAATACATAGTGAGTGAAGAAGGTGACTGGAAAGGAAAACAGCCTACGTCTATTGCAGCATAACTAAGGGAGGATTCAGGGTCACCTGATGATACAGGTGTGTGAAAAAGTGTTTGTACCCTTCTTGATTTTCTATTTTTTTCTATGTTTGTCACATTTAAATGTTTCAGATCATCAAACAAACTTAAACATTAGACAAAGATAACACAATTAAAAACAAAATATAGTTTTTAGATGAAGGTGTTTATTATTAAGGAGGAAAAACTGAGATAAACAAATGACAAACAAAATAATCAAATCTAATCACTTTTATCGTCACATGACATTACTGGTACACTGGTGCAGCACATGTGAGTGAAATAGGGTTAAGAATGCCCGGCTGACCAAAATAATCCCAAGAGGTCACAAAAGACCCCAGAACAACATCCAAAGGACCGCAGGCCTCACTTGCCTCAGTCAAGGTTGGTGTTCATGACTCCACCACAAGAAAGAGACTGGGCAACAATGGGGTCCGTGGTTCAAGGAGAAAACCACTGCTGAGCAGAAGGAACAAAGAGTCTGCCTGGAATGGTCTCGATGAGCTCCAAGACTTTAGGGAAAGTACTCTGTGGACTGACGAGACAAACGTTGAACTTGTAATGGTGTGTGTCCCAGCCACATGTAATAGGACACAGACTTTCTGAAAAGCAACATCATACCAGCAGTAAAGTGTGTTGGTAGTAGAGTGATGGTCTGGAGCTGTTTTGCTGCCTCATGATTTGGAAGACTTGCTGTGGTAAATGGAACCATGAATTTTGCCGTCTACCAAAACATCCGGCCATCTGTTCGAGTTGAAGCACGGTTGGGTTCTGCAGCAGGACAATGATCCAAAACACACACAACAATTCTGCAAAGAAGAGTGGGCCGAACTTCCTCCATGGTGCTGAAACAGGCTCATTGCCAGTTATCACAAATGCTTGATTGCACTTGTTGCTGCTAAGATTGGCTCAACCAGCCATTAACATGACTGGGGGATAGGACAGGGAGAAAGAATGAAAGAGAGTGAGAGAAAGAAAAATAGAGGGGAGAAGAGATGGTGAGAAAGGGGGGGAAGAAAGAAAGAAAAACAAACAAAACACCTGGATCACCTGTATGGAGAAAAAAACAGAAGAGAAAGCAAACAACAAAGAGCAACATAATAAAAAAAACAGCACCATCACAATAAACTAGCTAGCAGTAGACATCAGTAGATACTAAATAATAAACGATATTGTGCAGCACGCAAGATAGACAGCGCACAATGTGCTTTGAGGTAGCAGCCAAGAAAGCTGTAGTTTGTGTCTGTGTACACCTGTGGGCACACCTGTGTGGATCAGCATGCTTGTATTTAAAAGGTTCCTTCATGTAATGATCTGCTAGAGGGTGTGGGGAGCCATAGCCCCGCCCCCCAGGGCATGAAGCAGGTATGGAGGAGATCCAGGCTCCAGACATCCAGAGGCCCCAGAATACAAGGACTCAAGGAGGACCACCAAAGGGGGGGAACTGTGCCACCCTCCTGGGAAGAGCTGAGGAGAGCCCCAAACGAGAGGTCACCCAGCAGCCACGGAGCAGAGGGCAGAGGGGGCTGCAGTGACGTGCCCGCGGCTCTGCCAGCTGTGCCAGAGAGGACCGGGCCGGCACCCCACCCCCAGGAAGGGTCCCAGCCGGCCCACAGGCGCCAGGCCCCGCCAATCGGCCACCAGGAGTGAGTCGGTACATACATGAGCGCCCAGCCCCAGACACCAAGAATCACCAACACACCAACGTCTGAGGGCATCGGCCACTGGCAGGGAGTGTGGTGAGGGGAGATAGGCCTTTGGAGAGCTTGAGATGTTCCCAGAGAGGTGGAGTCTAAGACCCAACCTGACATATAGACACCGATGAACAGGCGCACGCAGACACAAACGTGCATTCCCACCCCCATATACACAAACAAACACTTGGCACTCACCCGACTTGGAGACAGACACAAATAGACACTGTTACACAATCACACTCCCCAAACATACTCTATACCCCAGGTCCAGGTAACCCCGCCCCCAGAGGGGGAAACCGTACCCGGACCCAGGAGATGTAACCCTTCTCTCTGGGGTGGAGGAAACCAGACCACCTCCTTATCTGCAGTAGCAGGGAGCCCCGCATCCCAGACCCCAATCCGACGGCCAGCACCTCCTCCCAGCCCCCCCGCCCTGACGGCTAACAGAACGGGGGTGAGTGAAGACCCCAAACCTCCCTACGCCCGCTCATATGTAGTGTTGCTGCGTGCTGTTCTAAAGGGCGCTGTTTTCTTTCATCTGTGGAGAAACGAGTTCATAGTTTCAGCAGACATGGAGGCTGAAGTGAGAAGGTGGCAGCGTCTAGCCAAACGCAGGTGGCTCGTCTGGTGTTGAACATGCAGCTTGGCTCAGTCATATCATTTCCTCTCTACGCCACGAGATTGTCTCTGCACGCACACAGACTCAAAAACACACACTCACAGGCGCGCACACACACACAGACTGCATGGTGTTGGCTGGTTAATGACGTGTGCAATCATCCCCACTCTGGACCTCTGCGAGGCATTTCCCTTAATGAGGACCTCAGATGGTGAAGCAGAGCCAGGCCATTTACCATCAGCACGGCCAATTTGTGCTCGGCTCTGCCCAAACATGGCCCCACATCTGCAGGACCTGCTCCTGATTCCTAACAATGCAGGGCCGGCATGATTTCTGACCGGGGAGTGCTTCATTTGCATTACAGTAGGAAGCAATGTGCGGACAGATGGAGTGTGAATGGACAGCTGTGATTTTTTTTTTTCAACTTCTGTGAACGCATCATGCTGAGTGGCGCCATCGCAGGCTCTAAGCGTCACAGCCGAACTGATATGGCACGACCTTATAAAACCCAAAGAGCCTCGATTTGGTCCGAATATTGTTCAAATAAAGCCTTCGTCACACGTTTGAGTCTGAAACACCCTCACAGGTCCACCTCATTTCAAGTTTCTCTGCAGAACTGCGGTACTGAGAGCAATTTTAAAACACCACAATCCATTAAAGTCCCATCACTGTGTTTGTGTGTCTGTCACTGCCATGCAGTGTAATCCTGAAGGAAGCAAAGACGACAGAGCAAGGCGGAGGAGGAGGAGGCAGAGGAGGATAAGCTGAGTTAATTGTGCGGCTTTTGGGTCAGACCTGCAGTAGCGTGTTTGACGAGAACGGTGAGAAAGAGAAATTAATCCTGAAGAGAGAGAGGCTGTGAAAGTGTGGTGGTGTCATTACTCAAAATAAGTAATCTATTACACATTACTTTTGTTAAAAATATGTTACTTAATTACTTGCCAAAGGGAGTAATTTGTGGCATCACTGTGTAAAATGACCTGAAACACTGTTACATAATTACAATTAACATATAAACCTGAGGCTACTTTCACACACACACCAACACAAATCGCTGTCCCTAATGATGACACACATGAATGTTCTCGCAGTATTTACGGTCGTCAAGGTGATGCTGCTATAGAAACATGAACAGGTAGAAACAGCCCGATTGCTCTTCAGTTTGTTACCTGTTGGAGTTCAGGCTCTGGCTGCTGGGCTGGAGTCTGCACACTCAGCTTTAACATTCTTGACTAGCTTAGCGTTAGCATGCTGTCTTGCAGATGTTAGCAGTGTAATGCAGATGTTTTTGCCCTGGATGCAGTTTGCATTTGTTTTCCCTTTGTTCAGTATAAATAAAGGTAGTGTGCACTTCTGAAACGTTTAGTCTGTTCTATCTTTCTCCTCCTCACCTACGTGTGCGCGCCGGCTCTGTTGCTGAATGAAAACGAGCTGATTAATTAATAATTAATGGTGTGTGTGTGAGTGTGTGCTTAAAAGCAGTTGGTGTGAGAGGCAGAGAAGACTGCAGAAAGCAAACCCATTATGTGTGAGCGTACAGTGAACGCATCGCAGCAGCTTCTAAACGAGCGCAGTAATCTGACTGTTATTGAGCTCTGTGTCTGTTCCATCACAAGCTGCAGGTCATAAATATTCCTCTTTTTTAATAAGCTGTATTTAACTTGGTGTCATCACACATGGCTTTTCTGGGACTTATTGTTGTATTGATTGCAGCCATCAAAGAATCACATAGATCCCTAAAATAAATCATGTGCAGTGTTAACAAAGAGCAGCACAGGTCATGTTCACAGCTGAGCTGTTGTTAATAAAGCGCAGACGAGGTTTTTGGCCAGCAGGTTATCCTCTCGTATGTGTGTGTGAGCCCCATGAACAGCAGAGCAAATGTGGATTCATATGTAGATAACAGTCAGAGAGGAAAATGAAAAGATGGGCTGAGAAAGCAGGAATGTGCCCATGAAGCATGCTGGGAATTGAATTGTTAATTAAGGAGGAGAGTGGGTGGAGGCGGGAGGGAGGGGGGAAGAAGAGGAGCATGAAGAGCTCTAGGCCATTTAGAGGTAAAAATGAGTGATGTGCCTCTAAAACCTGCATTTACAGCACTTACTGAAGAAAAAAACAGAAACAGAAAAGTTAAGGGACAGGTGGAGGGTGATGTGAAGAGGAAGACGAGAGGAAGAAGAAGAGCACTGTGATGTTTATCAAGAAAGCTATTATGAAATCAATTTGTATTTAAAAAGAGGAAGAGTGTCGGGCAGATCCTCCGGCATCGTGGACAAACCTGAAAATGGGATCTATTTGTCGAGTACGTGATTTCTGTCACGGCACAGCTCGCAGCACATGCAGAAGAAAACACTGCCCTGTTTCAGCCCCAACAACGAAAGCTACAGCTCGGCGCCGAGGCCGCTCACCTGGTAACTGAGGACGGTGCTGCTGCTTACCTAAAACTAAGGCAGCAGAGTGGTGGGTTTACTGTAGGACTCCGGCCTCCACAGTTGGAGTGCTGGCCCTTTAAATCGAGGAGACCTCGATCGATTCTTGCCTGTGTGCACCGATCAATAAATTTGATTGGTTTGATGAAGAAACGCGTTGATGATGAAGAAGGACTAAAGCAGGAACCAGAAAGCAGGGCTGAGACTGGAGGATGGTGAAGGAATGATGAAGAGGAGCAAAGAACTACAATAAGAGGAGGGAGGTGTGAGATGTTTCATCACAGGATCTGATGGAGGGAATGAAGAGTCTCCGACTGTGCTCTCCAGATTAAAGTAGCCTCGATTTTACATCCGTAAATCCACTCGGAAGTCTGGGCCTGAGCTACGCCAGAACGTGTTACTACACCCACCGCTGCAGTCCCCCAGAGAGACGGCTGAGGGTAACAGGGTGGTGAACAGGCGTTTTTGGGATTCACTGAAATAACAGAAGCTCCCACATTCGCAGTCAGACGTGCCCTCGCCTGTGACTGGCTTTCGTAAATCCCAACAGCACAGATCAGTCCCCGAGTCTGCAGGACGTGCAGTAAATGTGCATCCGACGGTTTCCTACTCAGCCTCGGTTATCTCCTCTGCTGCTCCACATGCTAATTAGAGCAGCTTTGAATGTGCCCACAGAGCCCCATCGAATCCCATCCAAACTAATTTCACACATGATGACGGCCGCGCCCTCTTGACAATGATCTTGGAGAGGAGATGGCAACGTTTGGTTTAGACGCACGGCCAGCTCGCACAAAGGCAGTCTGTGAGGCAAACACACTCACCTGCTTTCTGTTTGTCTTCCTGCTTTGGGAATCATACAAGTGCAGCGGGCAGCAGGCGGTAGGATTACATCCGTGATGGACGAGCGTACGATCGGGTTAAAGAAGAAGCTGCGGGCGGCTCTGGGGGGGCAGCTGGCTTCTCTTTATTAAACACTTGTAATTAATGTTGTGATCCTTCAAACTGTTAGACAGGTGCTGTTTACCACATACATGCTAACAGGACCGACAGCCAAGCTGAACTTTCCTCCAAACACAAAGCATGAGTAAACTCGATGCCCGAGTGCTGCTGCTGCTGTGCCGGTCGCCTCTCACTTCTGTTTATTCAGACCTAATAAATACACGAACTGAGCCAATTGTGGGATTTCCTTCCACCCTCTGACTCTGTAATTGAACCGCTGCAGTTTGTAGTCTCCTGGAAACATCATGGATAAAAGCAAATCTATGCTAAGTTTTTCCCAGCTCCTAAATCACTTCTAGGACTCTCTGAAGAAAGGACAGAGGAGTGAAATCTGAAGAAAAGGATGAAGCTAATCTGAGTGCTCAGCTGGACCTGAATGAAGGAACACGAGTGAAGCTGCTCCTCATCTGCAGCTCCAAAGAGGATGAATGAGCTCTGTCAGCTGGTTTTATGACGGCGTCTGTCATCAGTCGGCCATGCTGAGGCCGGCGGCGTGATGGCAGAGCTGTCGGCTGTCTGAGCACGCACAGCACTTCCTTTTCCACATTTAAGCATCCATTATTCAGGGTGCAGGTACAGAGTGAGCGCTGCTGTGAGGCTCTGACAAACGCACGTCGTCACATCTCTGCGCTCTGCACGTGTCTGCAGGTCTTCATACAGGTCTGTTGACGACTCCTGCAGATGCAACTGTGAGTGCATGCTCGGGTCAGGACTAAGCACAGGAAGCCTTTGAGCTGTGAGGAAACGGGAGGAAGGACGCATGTTGAAGTCCACAGCTGCCTCCGACTCCACAGGCTCTGCCCTGTTCTGGCTTCATGTGACACAGCGCAGATCTTTTTTTGTTGTTGTTTTTGCAGACACGCTGTGTCTTTGTCCCGCCTTCTGCCAGAGGTTTCTGGCAGTAAACTAAAGAGGTTGCGTTGCGCAGGACCAGTGTCACTAACAGTCACATGGCTTCGAGTCCCAGCTTGCGTGCTTTCCTGGAAATGGCTACCTTCGTGATGACATCACAGATGTGGTGAAGGACGCAGGCCCGATTGGTCAGAGGGCGGCGTGCAGTCGGTTTCTGTCAAGTTTATAATCGTATGATGCTACAAACACGGTGAGGTCTGAAACCGTCACAAACTCGCGTACGGTTTGGTCGACCTTCCATGTGTTCAGTGAGATGATGTAAATCATTCGGAGCCTTCGCTCCACTGTTGCTGTTTCATGGTTGGCAGTTATGCTGAAGCGCTCGCCGTGTAGCCGACTTCACCTGCGTCTCCTTTAGTGGCAGGTGAGTCCTCGGGTTGTCATCGTCGTAGTTTTAATTTCCTGAGTGGCTCTTAAAAGACTGCCATTAAGTCTGCATGCTCTCTGGATAAAAGCAGCAATGAAACAGGTAAATGACTTCTTAAATTTGTTGTTGCGTAACACGCTGACTCGAGGACACATTAAAAGGTTAAAGCACATCCTCTCAGCCTGTGATTTGTGGCTAATTTGCAGCTGAATTACCTTCTGCAGCCTCTGCAGAGGGCAGCACGTGTGCTCCGTGCCTGCCTTTGACATGTTAAACAGGGTGAGCAGATTCAGGTCTGCTGACGGATGAATTTAGAACCTGCAGGCGAAAGATGTTGAAAGCATGTTGAGCTGTTCGTGCTGCTGCTGTAATGCTGATATCGTCGCGTGAACTCGATTTTAAAATAAATTCTGCAGTTTTCAGTTCGTTCCTTTATGTTTTTCTGAGGAGAAGTGTGAAGGGAGCAGATGGTTTAACCCTGATGGATCATTAACCCACTGATTTTCTGTCCGAGCCGTGTGTGTTGGATTGTGGTCTGTGAGAATCTCATCACCGAAGCTTTTCCACCTTCTGTGGACTGATGTCGTGATGTGTTTGATGCCTGCCTCCGACACAGATGCTTTCAGGTCTTTTAGACTTTGTGTGTGTGCAAAGGGTAAATGCTTCTTCAAGGAGAAATTCTCTTTACGAAAAGCGTTTTATTTTGCACAGAAACACTTTGTGCATTTTCCCGTCCTTCAGCCTGCTCGAGTCGCTTTGTCGTCCTCCACTGTGGTACTGATAATGAGCAGAGACAGCCTGTTCTCATCTTGTCAAAGCAGAATGAGCTTTGGCGGTGCAGCTTTCAGGGCTGCTGCTGCCAATGGTGATGCAAAGCAAAAGTACACATCTCCAACCCTGATGTGAACATCGTTGTTTTAAACCCTAGAGAGGACAGCCTGTGTCTACCAGACGGGCATTAAACTGATGAGGTCAAATATCCGGCCCTCGAGCGGTGGAACTTACGGCTGAACGTGAAAAAAACCAGCCCTGATCAGACAGAACAGACGTTTGACAGATGGAGTCTGAGCTCATCGCGCTCATGGGAAACAACCAAGTCTGAATGGAAATGAACCAAAATCACCGTTTGCACCTCTGCAGGCAGAAAATCTACACAACACCTCAGAGCAGCCAGTGTTTGCGATACTGTGTGCATCAGGAATATTTAGCAGGTTTGCTCATCTGCAACAGAAACAGAAGTCAGACCGTCTGAAGAAGTCTGATTACTCTTTTTTCTCTGTGTAAGTAAACACGTCATATTCCCTGTGAGTTAACAACGTTAGCTTAGTGACGACATCATCACGATCAGAGATAAGGACCTCTTCTCACACTCAGCTGGGACGTGTGTGTGTCTGAGAGTCTGCTGGCATTTCCTCTGGTCTGCGCCTTGCAGGTTCAGCTCGGGATCATTTTCCTTTCACCTCCTCTTGTTCGGTTAGTAAAGCGTTACGTTCTCTCTTATCCACCAGTCTGAGACCTGTACGTCGAGCATCTGTTTGGCCTTTCTGGTGATGCCGCATTTGTGGGGGCGTGGTTAACAAAACACCCTAGCTTTCTTCTGAACATGGTGCCCATTGCAGCTTGCACATTTTGTGGCAGTGAGAGAGATGAATTTCATTTGAAAAAAGACGATGGTAATGAACAGTGATTCAGGGTTCGTCCAACTTTGTTGCTCAGGCGTCGGCGCTGGAAGAACGTCCCACTTTTACCAGAACGTGCTGAATGTGAAGTCTCCATATTATTGTTAAAAAGTACAATTTTCACCACATTATACAAAGACACAACTGTGATAAATACTCAGTGAGACTAACTGTGGTCACATGAACTGTTATAACAGTGGACTGTCGGCTTGTAGAGATGTGTCCACGGTATAAATGTGCACTAAGAGCTGCAGTTTGACGCCTGATGGCAGACAGAAGACACACTGCTTCAGCATGCTGCACATGCTGCTGTTTTGAAGTTCACTTAACGCTAGCAATGTGTTTTAGTTTGCACGTGCTTTGTCTCTAGCGGCCACCGCATATATTTATATATAAACATATATAAATAAAACCAATTTTTTTTTTTACATTAGTAATTCCTTTTGTGCATAATTTTATATTGTTGTTGATAATAAATTAATTAAAGCAACAAAACAACCTGAAGAGCCGGTTGGGAGCCGAAAGAGCCGGTTCTCTAAAAAGAGCCAGAATTCCCATCACCACTGTGGAGTTCACGGGTGAGTGGACATTTTTAAAAATGGCAGGACCTCTGGAGTCACGCCACACTCACCTCTAGTGATGGGATTTCCGGCTCTTTTTAGAGAACTGGCTCTTTCGGCTCAGCTCACTAAAAAGACCCAACCAGCTCTTCGGGTTGTTTTGTTGCTTTAATTAATTTATTATTAACAATAATAAAAGGGGAAAAAGTGCGAGAGAGAGGGCGAGAGAAAGAAAACAAACCATGGCTCCCAATAAGGAGCCGGCTAGCGTCGTTCACTTCAAAGACCCGGCTCTAAGAGCCGTTTCGTTCGCGACCGAGACATCACTACTCACCTCGCTTCTGAGCTCAGACGCAGGTTTCACAGGTAAACTCGTGTGAAGAAGTTTCCATATTAAAATCTGTAATATTGCAGGATTTGCGAGGAGCCCGTCTCCTCCTCATTTCCTGCACGCGATACAGCTGCTGGCCTCAGCAGGTTGTGGCCTTCAGCTGTGGAGTTACTGAGCCGTCTTCATTCACCCCTGTGCTGTGAGCACAGCTGTGGGCAGGGCAGAAGGAATGAGAGTGACAGGAAGGAGTTTCCTCTGACGGGTGTCCTGGCTCAGGCAGGAGCTCCTCCACCCTGAGAGGACACGTGTGTTCTTCTGGACAGGCCAACAGGAGCAGATCCAGAGGTCTGTGGAGAGGCCGTGTACGACCTGGGATCGCTGAATCCATCGGGAACATTGTGAGGATGGATAAAATGTTTGTGCTGCTACAAGCAGAGAGTGTTGAGAGGCATTAAAGGCATCTGTTTTATGTCACTGTGATGCACGCTGGCTGCTTGGTCTAATACTATTAGTGTTTTGCACAGAGAGCAGCTGTGTAGAAATGAGTGGGAGAGGTCCTAAAGTCTCAAAAGGAGCAGTGTAATCCTCAGAGTACAAGGAAAAGCCTTCCTCTGCTGTGGGACATGCTTCAGTAATCCCTCTCTCTCCATCCAGCAGGGTGGAGATAATTGTAGATGCTTTGCATGGCTTTCTTTGAGAACATGGCTGGTGATGCTGTGACCCGAGAAGAGGGATGATAATACTGCGAACCTCTGCAGCAGCTGCCAGCAGTGAATTAGGCTGTGATTGTCGCTGAGAGAGGCTTTCCTTCAACAGCTCTTTCCTCTGAAGATACACAGGCATATAAAAAAGCTTCGAGTGAGTCAGGGCGCAGATAAATGTGTCTTTATGAGCTGTGCTATTAAAGCAGAGACTGCACAGTGCTGTTTATGCAGCAGCTTCTCGGAGGCAGCGTTACCTCCTGTAAACTCCTCTGAACGTGAGCACTTTGTTCCTGTGAGCGTGGATCAGCCTCAGGCTTGCTTCAGCACACGGCACAATGTGTGAGAGCGGCTCGTCGGCACAGAGCCATCGGCACAAATGCAACAGAATGTGCTGTAACCGGGTGACACCACCGGGTGGGTGACACCACCAAGTCAGAACCAGGTGACACCACCGGGTGGGTAACACCACCGAGTGACACCACCGGGTGACACCACCAAGTCAGCACCAGGTGACACCACCGGGTGGGTAACACCACCGCGTGACACCACCGAGTGACACCACCAAGTCAGAACCAGGTGACACCACCGGGTGACACCACCAAGTCAGAACCAGGTGACACCACCGGGTGGGTAACACCACCACGTGACACCACCGGGTGACACCACCAAGTCAGCACCAGGTGACACCACCGGGTGGGTAACACCACCGCGTGACACCACCGAGTGACACCACCAAGTCAGAACCAGGTGACACCACCGGGTGACACCACCAAGTCAGAACCAGGTGACACCACCGGGTGGGTAACACCACCGCGTGACACCACCGAGTGACACCACCAAGTCAGAACCAGGTGACACCACCGGGTGGGTAACACCACCACGTGACACCACTGGGTGACACCACGGAGTGAGACCATCGGGTGATACCACCGGGTGAGTCACAACGTGTCAAAGTAACACAACCAGGTGGGTGACACCACCGCGTGACACCACCAAGTCAGCACCAGGTGACACCACCGGGTGGGTAACACCACCACGTGACACCACCGGGTGACACCACCAAGTCAGCACCAGGTGACACCACCGGGTGACACCACCAAGTCAGAACCAGGTGACACCACCGGGTGGGTAACACCACCGCGTGACACCACCGAGTGACACCACCAAGTCAGAACCAGGTGACACCACCGGGTGACACCACCAAGTCAGAACCAGGTGACACCACCGGGTGGGTAACACCACCGCGTGACACCACCGAGTGACACCACCAAGTCAGAACCAGGTGACACCACCGGTGGGTGACACCACCAGGCCAGCACTTGGGGTGACGGGGAGGCTGTACTGTTGACAGGTCTCCTTTCTTTAGAAGCAGGTGGATGTTAACTACACCCTCCTCCAGTCCGTAACCCTGAGTTTGTCAATAGAAGATAAATGTAAGAGTGCTGCTTTCTTTCCTTACTTTTATCCAAAGGAAACAGAAGTGGAGCATGCCATGTGAGTATTGGAAGAATGATTTGTGATCATCAGAATCAGAATCAGAATACTTTATTGATCCCTGGGGGAAATTATTTAATCACATCCATGACTGATAACTGGAACACCTGCTGGTGGAGTCTGAGCAGCTGAGAACAGAGAGAAAAACTCACAAAACATTTAGAATCAAAGTTTCTTCAAGAGCGTTTCAGTCTCTGTGGTTTCCTCACACACACACACACAGTGGTAGTGTGAATAATTCAGTGATTATTAATATTTGAAGCCAAACGGCTCAGTGGATTAAAGAATCATCAGAGGAAGCAGAGAGAGAAATGAAGTCTGAGAGAACCACAGAGACGAGGACAGCCTTCGAAGAACAAGCACCATCAAACCGTTCATTGTTTCCGTTTACCTTTACTTGTTCAAACATCAAATCACTTTGAATCGTCCTGTCATACATTAAGAGCTGCTGCTTCACTGGCCACTCACCATCAGCAGAGCTCGGGCCATCAGCTGCTCAGCCTTCAGTCAGAAAGCTTTGATGGTGGACTTTAACCAAAGACTAGCATCAATGCCCAGGCTCTTCCAGCAGCCACCAGGCCCAGGATCCTCCAGCAGCCACCAGGCCCAGGATCCTGCAGCAGCCACCAGGCCCAGGATCCTGCAGCAGCCACCAGGCCCAGGATCCTGCAGCAGCCACCAGGCCCAGGCTCTTCCAGCAGCCACCAGGCCCAGGCTCTTGCAGCAGCCACCAGGCCCAGGATCCTGCAGCAGCCACCAGGCCCAGGCTCTTCCAGCAGCCACCAGGCCCAGGATCCTGCAGCAGCCACCAGGCCCAGGCTCTTCCAGCAGCCACCAGGCCCAGGCTCTTGCAGCAGCCACCAGGCCCAGGATCCTGCAGCAGCCACCAGGCCCAGGCTCTTCCAGCAGCCACCAGGCCCAGGATCCTCCAGCAGCCACCAGGCCCAGGATCCTCCAGCAGCCACCAGGCCCAGGCTCTTGCAGCAGCCACCAGGCCCAGGATCCTCCAGCAGCCACAGGCCCAGGCTCTTCCAGCAGCCACCAGGCCCAGGATCCTCCAGCAGCCACCAGGCCCAGGATCCTGCAGCAGCCACCAGGCCCAGGCTCTTCCAGCAGCCACCAGGTCCAGGATCCTCCAGCAGCCACCAGGCCCAGGCTCTCCCAGCAGCCACCAGGCCCAGGATCCTCCAGCAGCCACCAGGCCCAGGCTCTTCCAGCAGCCACCAGGCCCAGGCTCTCCCAGCAGCCACCAGGCCCAGGATCCTGCAGCAGCCACCAGGCCCAGGCTCTTCCAGCAGCCACCAGGCCCAGGATCCTCCAGCAGCCACCAGGCCCAGGCTCTTCCAGCAGCCACCAGGCCCAGGATCCTCCAGCAGCCACCAGGCCCAGGCTCTTCCAGCAGCCACCAGGCCCAGGATCCTCCAGCAGCCACCAGGCCCAGGCTCTTCCAGCAGTCACTAGGCCCAGGATCCTCCTGCTCCACCAGGCCCAGGATCCTCCAGCAGCCACTGGGCCCAGGCTCCTCTAGCAAGGCACCAACAAGTAAATCAACAGTGACTTCAACGGGCCATCACAAGGAAATACTAATCTCACCATTTTCAAAATGCCACCTAAAAAAGCTAACCCAGGAGTTGAAGAGGAGTTGGAGGAGATTAGGAAATCGCTTAATTTCATGTCTGATGAACTGAGCAAAGTGGCTAAACAACAAGGTATGCTACATGACCTAATGGATGAAATAAAACAACTAAAAAACCTCATAAAGGACAAGGACAAGAAAATAGACGACTTGGAACGGCGAATCGAGGACCTTGAACAATACACAAGAATGGATGATTTAGTCATAAGTGGTCTGGAGACGCAACACCGAACCTACGCCAGAGTAACAGCTGGTGGAGGTAAAGACGGTGAAGATGCCCCGGTAGAGGAGCTGCAAACGCTTGAACAGCAAGTGATAAAATTCCTTCAAACGAAGAATGTAAGTATTCAGAGCCATCATATTGCAGCATGCCACACGCTTCCCAGAAAAGACAGTAAAACAAAGCCAGCAATCATTCTTCGGTTTGTGAGTCGCAAAACAAAGATTGAGTTACTGAAACAGGGTAAGAAGCTAAAAGGGACTGGTGTGTATTTAAATGAACATTTAACGAAAAAGACTGCTGAAATTGCAAGACAGGCACGCAGCCTGAGAAAACAAAATAAGATACAAGCGACATGGACGAGGAACTGCAAAGTAATGATAAGACTAAATGGCAATCCCGAAGAAGCGAAAGTTGTGATGATAAGAGAACTCAAAGACTTAGAGCAATATAAATAATCAGGAATCTGCTATGGAATCTATTGGAAAAGTGACGATTGGATAATGAACAATGGGTATGGAAAGTGTTTCTGGCCTTATGGCTCAAAAACAATGGAAACAACAACAACAAAAACACATAAATGACAAGTTTGGACACAGATTATAGGTTTCCATTCGGAGATATTGAAGAGGAAGACTTTGATTATGAAAAGGACTGTCAAGGTGGTTATTTTTGCCACACACGCTGAGAAAACGAACTTCAAAACGTTTAACTATGCAGAGCACAACATGCATGACCCTGAAAGTAACATTGACCCAGATACCCACTTCTACAATAACACCAATAATACTTGTGAGTACTATACAGATGACCAATTCAATGTGAATATTAAAATGGCAAATGCATTGTCGGTCATACATTTCAATAGTAGAAGCCTGTATAAAATTTTTCTAAAATTACAGAATGTTTAAGTAAGTTAAAAAAGTTTAACATAATTGCAATATCAGAAACATGGCTCAATAATGAGAAAGTTAGTGAAATGGGACTGGAAGGATATGAATTATTTACAATGAACAGGGTGAATAAAAAAGGAGGCGGTGTTGCTTTATATGTAGATAAAGTTTTGAAATGTAGTCTGATTGAATGTATGTCAAGCACCATAGATAACGTATTGGAATGTGTCACTATTGAAATCCATGTTGAAAAAGCTAACAATATAATTATAAGTTGCATCTATAGGACACCAGGTTCATGCCTTGAGATATTCAATGAAAAACTTGCTGCTATGTTTAGCAACCTAAATGATAAAAAAGTGCAAATAATTTGTGGTGATTTTAATATAGATTTGCTAAACCCAAATGGACATCAGAAAACAACAGATTTCATCAATACAATGTATAGTAACTCCCTTTCCCCTGTAATTATAAAACCAAGTAGAATAACAACTGATACAGCTACATTGATAGATAATATATTCACAAATAAAATTGACCATGAAATAGTAGGTGGACTTCTTATAACTGATATAAGCGATCATCTTCCTGTTTTTGCAATTTTTCAAAATTATTTTGGGATTAAAACTAAACAAAAGAATCAAATATTTGATATGATACGACATAGAACAACAAGAGCCATTGCTGCCCTCCAGGTGGACTTAAAGGAACACAATTGGAATGAGGATTTTGCAAATGAAGATTCAAATAGTGCATATGATGCATTCTTATCAACTGTAATTTCACTATATGAAAAACACTGTCCTTTAATGAAAATCACTAGAAAGCATCACAGATCAAATAAGCCATGGATCACAAAGGGGATAGAAGATGCATGTAAAAAGAAAAATAATCTATATAAGAGATTCATAAAACAGAGGACAAAAGATGCTGAAATAAAGTACAAGTTATATAAAAATAGATTAGTAAATATTATAAGAACAAGTAAGAAAGAATATTACCACAAATTATTGGAGCAAAGTAGAAGTAACACACAAGAAACATGGAGGATATTAAACAGTATAATCAAAAAGGGCTCAAAAAATAAGAATTATCCAGATTATTTTAAAAAAGATAAAGATATTGTGCTTGATAAAACTAAAGACATTGCAAATGAATTTAATGATTTCTTTGTAAATGTTGGCTTTAATTTAGCAAAAGAAATTCCACAGTCAAGAAATAATAACGACCTAAATAAACATATTACTCAGAATGTGTCCTCCATGTTTATTGGTGCTGTAACTCATAGAGAAATAATTAACATTGTGAAGACATTTAAAAATAAAAAGTCCACTGACTGTTTTGGTATTGACATGATATTAGTTAAAAGTATTATCAGAATCAGAATCAGAATCAGAATGGGTTTTATTGCCAAATGTTGAGCAGGTTTACAACATTAGGAAATTGCTGCGGTGCTTCAGTGCAAACATAGTGTCATAAATAGCACTTAAATAGACATGGAAAAAAATAAAAGTAGGAATAAGAATTAAAAGTGCTACGTAGAAAGATATGTGCATGAGATATACATGAGATATATACATGAGAATAAGAATTAAGAGTGCTACGTTGAAAGATATATACATGAGTGCAGGTGGTGATCAGTGCCAAACATAGAATGATGCAGTGACACAGCGTAGGGTCATGTGTTAGTGGCGGGTACAGTCATATGGTTATTGTTCATGTGTCCAACAGCAGAGGGGAAGAAACTGTTCTTATGGCGAGAGGTTCTGGTGCGAATGGACCGGAGCCTCCTGCCTGAGGGGAGCAGGTCAAACAGACTGTGTCCAGGGTGAGAAGGGTCAGCTGAGATCCGAGCTGCACGCCCCAGTGTCCTGGAGGTGTACAGGTCCTGCAAAGATGGGAGTCTGCAGCCAATCACCTTCCCAGCAGAGCGCACAACACGCTGCAGTCTCTGTTTGTCCCTGATAGTGGCTCCAGCGTACCACACGGTGATGGAGGAGGTGAGGATGGACTCGATGATTGCGGTGTAGAATTGCATCATCGTCCGTGTTGGCAGGTTGAATTTCTTCAGCTGCCTCAGGAAGTACATCCTCTGCTGGGCTTTCTTGATGACGGAGGTGATGGTGGGCTCCCACTTCAGGTCCTGGGTGATGGTGGTACCCAGGAAGCGGAATGAGTCCACAGAGGTGATGGGGGTGTCAGTCAGGATGATGGGGGGGAGTGGGGCTGTGTGCTTCCTGAAGTCCACAATAATCTCCACTGTCTTCTGGGCATTCAGCACCAGGTTGTTGTGGCTGCACCAGGACACCAGACGTTCAACCTCCCTCCTGTAGGCAGACTCGTCCCCATCCGAGATGAGTCCAATAACGGTGGTGTCATCTGCAAACTTGATTAGCTTGACAGACTGGTGGGTGGAGGTGCAGCAGTTGGTGTACAGGGAGAAGAGCAGAGGAGAAAGAACACAGCCCTGAGGGGAGCCGGTGCTGATGGTCCGGGAGTCCGAGACATTCTTTCCCAGCCTCACGTGCTGCTTCCTGTCCGTCAGGAAGTCAGTGATCCACCGGCAGATGGGATCAGGCACATTCATCTGGGAAAGCTTGCCTCGGAGATGGTCTGGAAGGATGGTGTTGAAGGCAGAGCTGAAGTCCACAAACAGGATCCTGGCGTAGGTTCCTGGGGAGTCCAGATGCTGCAGGATGAAGTGTAGGGCCATGTTGATGGCGTCGTCTACAGACCTGTTGGCTCTATATGCAAACTGCAGGGGGTCCAGGAGGGGGGCCGTGAGGGTCTTGAGATGGGAGAGAACCAGGCGCTCAAATGACTTCATGACCACAGATGTCAGAGCCACGGGTCTGTAGTCATTTAGTCCAGTGATCCTAGGTTTCTTGGGGACAGGGATTATGGTGGAGGACTTGAAGCAGGCAGGCACATGACATGCCTGCAGTGAGGAGTTGAAAACGCCAGAAAACACTGGGGCCAGCTCGTTTGCACAGTGTCTGAGGGTGGCAGGAGACACGCCGTCTGGGCCGGGAGCTTTCCGAGCATTTAGACTCCTAAACTGCTTCCTCACATCTGCTTCATGAATATGAAGAGTTGTGGTGGGAGGAGGTGGTGTGAAATCCTCTTTTGTGTGGGGTGAGGAGGGGGGTGTTGTAGGTGAACGGTTTGAAGGTGGTGATGGCTCTATGGAGGGGGGAGAGGTGGGGGAATTAGTGTTCAAAGTGCCTCTATTGTTGGGGCCGTTGGAGGTGTGAAGGCTGCCTGATGGCTCGTCAAAACGGCAGTAGAAGTCGCACTATATATTATAGAATATATAGTGCAACCTTTCGCATACATTTGTAATCTGTCCTTTCAAACTGGTGTGTTTCCCTCACAAATGAAAATAGCAAAAGTTATTCCAATCCATAAAAACGGAGAGAGATGTCAGTTTACCAATTATAGGCCAATATCACTACTCCCACAGTTCTCAAAAATTTTAGAAAAGTTATTTGTTAATAGACTTGATAAATATATTGAGAAGCATAATCTCCTAAGTGATAACCAATATGGCTTTAGAGTGAAAAGGTCCACTTCAATGGCAGTGATGGAACTTGTTGAAGGGATATCTAATGCAATAGATAATAAGGAATATACTGTTGGTGTTTTTATAGACTTAAAAAAGGCATTTGATACAATTGATCATTCTATATTAATGAATAAACTAGAGAGATATGGCATAAGAGGGATAGCATACAAGTGGATGAAAAGTTATCTGGATGAAAGATATCAATATGTCGAATTCAATAATGTAAAATCTAAGCAGTTGAAGGTAACTTGTGGTGTTCCTCAGGGCTCTGTGCTGGGCCCTAAATTATTTATATTATATATAAATGACATATGTAGTGTTTCCAAACTGTTAAAATGTGTATTGTTTGCTGATGATACCACTCTGTACTGCTCAGGTAAAAACTTAGAACAGCTTCTGACTGCAGCGGAAAAGGAGTTAAATATATTAAAAAACTGGTTTGATGTAAATAAGTTATCATTAAATATAAAGAAAACAAAATTGATTATTTTTGGCACTAGACAAATGAAAAATGTATCTAAAATCAGGGTTAATGGAATTGAAATTGAAAGAGTTTACGTAAATAAATTTCTTGGCGTGATAATTGATAAGCTGAGTTGGAAGTCTCATATAAACCACGTGAAAACAAAAATGTCAAAAACCATTGCTATTCTCTATAAAACAAAGCATGTCCTGAACAAAAAAACATTATACACACTTTATTGTACTCTGTTGCTTCCATATATGACTTACTGTCTGGAGATATGGGGTAATGCATATAAAACGAACACTCTTCATATTTTCAAGTTACAAAAAAGAGCTATAAGAATTATAAACCAATCAAACTATATAGAACCAACTAACATTTTGTTTATTAATCTGAATACCCTGAAATTTTATGATTTAGTTGAATATAAAATGGCACAGATAATGTATAAAGCACAAAATAACTTGCTTTGCCCCAGTACTCAGAAGCTGTTCAAAGTCAGAGAGAGTCAATATGACTTAAGGGGAACAGATTTCTTTAAAAAAAACAAGATAAGGACAAATATAAAGCAGAGATGTGTTTCTGTTAGAGGAGGTAACCTGTGGAATAGTTATGACAGTGATTTAAAAAGGTGGAGTTCATTTTCCTTGTTTAAAAACATGTTTAAAAATAGAGTAATAGAAAAATATAGAAATCAAGAATGAAAAGAGCAAAAAGGAGAAAAAAAAACAACCTCTTGATTCTTTTGCTTTGATGTAGTTACTTATCTAAGGTGGAAAGTTTTTTTTTTCTTTGTTTTTTTTTTTGGTTTTTTTTGTTTGTTTGGTTTTTGCTTTGTTTTATTATTTTCTTCAAGCCCTGTGTACAGGAGCTGCATACAAAAAGAATATTTTGTGAAAAGGGTTGGCGTAATAAGCAAATGCTTCAGCCAATACCTTTTGATTAGCCTTGTCTCATGCTTTCTTTCTTTATGGTACACAGCAAATCCAGCATGTCCAAATTAACACTGTCGGATTTGACTTCAACACTATTAAAGTGTCTATATGGGTCCACACCAGAGAGTGTTAATTTAACTCTTTTTGGAGAGTTGGTACGTTAACTCTGATTTAGTGTTAAACACCAAATCTGTCTGGAGTTGATAATTTAACACTTGGTGTTAAGAGTTTATATATTAACTCTCAAAGAGTATTTTAGTTTAACTACGTAAGAGTTATCTTCTAATTCATTCTAAAAAGCGGGAATTTTACTGTTCTGAACTTCTAGAAATTTCTTTTGGAAATAAACATTTACTAAAAAGATGCAATGGTTTTTGAAAAACATTTATTCTGAACTGTGCACCACAATTTCAAAACATTTTCTGAAAGATGTAACAGTATACATGTTCTCACTTTCATTAGAATTTTGTTTGTCAAAAGGTCTGACATGGTAAATGCAAATAACAGCATCTCATCACTTATTTCTTCAATACAATATGCATGTCCTTCATTCATCCCTTTGTGGAACTTCAACGCACTTCTGCTCTCCCCCATATTCCATCTTCACAAGCATATCCTGTGCGGAGACCGAATAAAAATTAGTTGACACCAATTAATGGCACAAATAATCCAGTAAACAATTGCAGCACAGTAAAAAAAAAAAGGAATCCTCTTTGAGCCATTACTTGTGTAAAGTATTTTCCCAAAAGACAAAGACACAGGCAACAGGTAATACTGAACTAAATGTAAAACCGCAACCTTTTTCATTTTTACCTAAACCGTGTGCACCAAACTCTGGAGGGATCTATGCTAACGTAGAACCCAGTCAGGACGTCTGCTACTGCTGTTTGCTCGTTTTTTATTTTATTTTATGGGCGATCGTTTTCAGGCTTCAAGTAGCACCATTATACCAACATTTCACATTCTAGACATTGTTTTAGGTGTATTTGACCAAACGTTTGACTGAAAATTCACATGCAAGCTTTTTTTTTCAAGGCTGTGGTATTTGCACGCAAACAATACCTTTCAGCTAGCTAAAACAGAATATTATGCTATCAGCGAGCAACATGGCTAATGCCTTTCACACAGCTTTGTCTCAACTCCAAAGAGCCACAGAAGTAAAAGCTCATAATAATAATTGAAACAATCTTTGAAAAAATGACTTACCAAGCATGGCAAACAACTCAAACATGTAGAGCAAAATGTTCTGAAACGGCTTCACTTCAGCTTCGATTGGAGCCGTGCTGGGGGCGGAGTCTGTGAATTTACTCTGTTGGTGTCATAGCCCCTGTAGGAGTTCAGAGTTAAGAGGTCAAGAGTTAATGTTTCCATTGTAACACCTCCAGATTTGACAGAGAAACACTCATTTTTAACACTCGATTTTAACTACTATCATTTTACACCTCAGAGTTACATTAAAAGAATGTGACTCTGCTTAGAGTAAAATTAACTCTACTTTTGCAAGAAGACTATTAACACCAAAAAATCTAACACTTTTGAATTTGCTGTGTAGATTTTTGTTCTGTTTTCATTGTTTGTTTGTTTGTTTGTTTTTTCACTGTTTTCACTGAGATTTGAATTTGAATGTTAATCAATAAAATCAATAAATCAATGTCCTCCTGCCCAGAAGCAAGTTTCAGAAACAGGAAGCAAACATGATGAAGGTCCGACTATCATTAGGTCCAAGTGTTGTTGCTGACTGTCACTGGGTCAGAGTGTTGTTGAGTCTAAGGTCTAGACGGTGCCTTTACGTGATGAAATTAGGGCTGCATTTGATTTGGATAAAAACCCACAGTGATGTGGAGGGAGGCAAAGAGAAACTGGCTTCTTATTTCCACTCTAACTGTGTTTGTCTTACACACTCAACCAAAGAACAAATACACAATTCAACAAAAATTCAGTTAAAAATCAAAATGTATCTTCGGGCGAACATAAAAAAACCCTCTGATTTAAAGTTATGTTTTTCACGTCTCAAATAAATAAATAAATAATCCAGTAAGTATCTACATCACTATGGAAACAAACAAGAAAAGAAGGTCAAAAATTCCCTCCAAACAAAATGTATAAATTTTAAACGCACAAATCAGTCCGTGCATGATTACATCGCCCCGCCCATCAAAAAGTCACCTGTGTGAATATATCGCCTGTCGTCGGTTGGAAAGTGTTTACTATCAGCCAACCTTAGAGGCGGAGCCACAGAGTTTGCTTTTTTTCACGGCACAGTTTGCTGACTCCTGCTAGCTTTACCGCAGTGAAGGTTTAATGTTGGTCACAGGAACTTGAGCTAAGCGTCATGGGGATGCTCCGCCTCTTTGCCTCCATGCTAACGCGCCGGTGTGCGTGGGCGTAATCGTTTCATGCGTGCACTGCTCCTGAAAACATTTCTCTGCAGGTCAGTCTGTGAAACGCTCACGTTTCCACGGTGACAGTAGCGCTACAGAGCCGCGTGTTAAACGAAGCAAAGAATTTGTGTTTTCTAATTGAATTATTGGAATTGCTCGATGACTCACTGCAGCCCTTCGTGTCTGCGTGCACTCGTGACTCATGATGGGAGTGGAGGTGAAGCAGACTGGGGTTGAGTACCATCAACCCTCAGCTGGCCGAGGCTTTGAATCGGAGCTTCGGGCAAAGCCTCGTCCTCCAGCTGAACCACCGCAGGGACATCTACAGGAAGAGCGTCTCGCACCACGACAGGTCGGGCTCCATCTTCTGTGTGCAGATCCGATCATCGTCGTCATTTATTCGCCGCGCAGCAGCACATTTCATTATCTGCTGCGAGTGTGTCTGCTGAAAGGTTCACAGGTCTAATTGCATTTATTAATTATAAGATAATGGGCTCATGCAAATAAAGGAGAAAGGTGAAGAGGAAATATGAAGGTGAGCAGCGAGAGAGAACCGAGCAATCAAAGAGAGGAAACCAACAAAAACACAGAGGTTTGAATTATTCCAGCTGCTCTAATTTGACTCGACGTGAATTATTAATAGAGCAGAAGGCAGGATGCTCGTCACACTTCCATCAGCTTTATGGCTGTGTGATGTTTTCTGTCTCCGATGGCACCGCAGAAGAAGTCTCCTTTATTATTAGTACAACAATGAGCAGCCAAAGCAACAGGAGCGAGGAGGCGGGTCCCTCCGCCTGGCGGTCTTCAGCACAATGAAGAACAGACTGGGGCAGTCTAAAGAACACCTGAAAACCACAGCTGATCACTGATTATCGTCCAGTCACAAGTCAGCCAACAGCACGTACTAACCACGTGGTTTAACCGCGGTGGTTAGTACTGTTGGTCGTCCTCCATCTTGGCTTTCTGGGTGGAGTTTATGTTCTCTTCAGGTACACCAGGCTCCTCCCACTGTCCAAACACATGCACTTAATGGGGTTAGCTTAACTGAGTCCCATTGAGACTCAGTGTGTCATGTACCAGAGAGACTTGTTCCACACAAACAGACAACAATAAAATGTACACAGTCGTATCAAAGACAAGTTTTTCACAAAAACATTTGTACGTCGTTGGAAGTCTGTGAAATCGAGGAGCTTCAGGTGCTTCTGTAACGTCTTCCATGAAGACGGAGCAGAGAAGGACAACGCCTTCTTCCTGAGCTCTGCACGAACCGATGGAACGACGAACGTGATGATGTCTTGAGAGTGCACTCTGTCACCAAACTGTGTGACATGTACTCTGATAAATCAGAGGGCAGTCAACCAGAAATAGGCTTTCGTGTAAATGATGTCACCGCGATCCAGGAAAGGTCAAAAAGTGGCAGCAACGAGTCTTTTGTTGAAGTGAAAGAGAAACATGATGAACTTCAGCCTCAGTTTAATAGCTGGTGACTTAAAGGAAAGACTGTCATCAATCACAGCACCGAGGCCACAGTTTCATTCAGTGACATTTAAAAAACATAGAGGTGAATGGTTTTCTGTGTCTGCTGCTGGTGACCTGTCCAGGTGTACCCCCCACCCTCTGGATAAGGCCATGTCTTCCGTCCACACTGAGACGGCGTTTTCGGTCAAGGAAAGCAGATACTTTTGAAATGGAAACGATAACACATTTTATCATGTGATGCAGTCATGTGACCAATTAAACTAAGATGGCATTACACAGCAGTTGTTTTGTTTGACAGCCCTATTAAAGATTAATAGGGCAGTCTGTACGTGCTGCAGACAGCTCTTTGTCAAATTCTTTAATTCTCACTCGCTTTTGCAACTTTGTACTTTTGTGTTACTCGCAGCAACGACTCCACCTCATCGTTAGTCCATTTAACAAACTCGGTGCTTTTCCTCAATTTTCTTCCGCGACGTTTCAACGAGCCGGAAAGTAAATAAGCGGCAGACAGAAATGAGGCAGGCCGAATCTTCTTGCGTTGTACGCATGCGCAGGACTGCAACGTTTTCGACCGTTTCATTGTGGATGAACAAGTGTTTGGAAATGATTAAAAACAATAGTGTGGAGCGTTTTTAGATGAAAACGCTGTTTTCAAATGTATTCGGATTAGTGTAGCCTAAGAGAAGCTTTGAATGTTTATAAGGAAGCGTTCAGGTGTGATCCCACCCTGAGTTGGCACTTTCTCATCCATCTTCTGCCTCAGTGGTCTAAGCAGACACCTCTCTTTCCTCTCGCTCATTAACCTGAGATACCTGAACTCGCCCACTCCTCCTGACCCCTTTTTCATGAACTGTGATGGAGCCGTCACCATGATTGGAGGTGTTAGTTCTCATCTGTGGTGCTTCACTCTCGGCTGAATGCTGATCTGGATCACTGGATAAACCATTGCAGACATATCGTCTGCAGAAAGCTGAGAGAGCCTCTGCCTGTGCTCGTAGCTGTCGTAGAGAAAGAAGGTGGGTCACCAGCACAGAAGATACACAAACTCACATTATAAATGTTCAAAATGTATTAAACGGTTGAAGGTCAGTACCAAAGACCTCCCTCTGCCCAGTAGTCGAGACAAAGAAAAGCTGCCGATTAAAAAAAAGTGGCACAAACAGGACGTGACCAGTTAAAGAGTTGGGGAGAAGTTTAAACAACACAGATGTGTAATCATCGATAAAGCACGAATGAGGTAATTTCCTAACAGAAGTGTCAGATCGTTTATTTAAATGCATTTCTCTAGTTTGCATCCAAACTCCACCTCCAGTCAGGAGGTGGAGTTTGGGGTGGTGGATGGGCGTGCAGCAGGAATCCAACCCGCCCTGAGCGACCTCCGCGGTCGGAGCTGTGAGAGGCGGCGTGCTGGATTAGCTTGGCTCCGAGGAGCACAGAAGTGGTGAGGAGACAATTAGAGTGAGAGCTGAGGAATTAGCTGAGAGGAGGCGTGAGGCAGTAAAGCCTCTGTGATGGATGCTTAAATATTTCATGCTTGTTTTGGAGATTCCTTAAGTGCAGACGCACAGAGAACGCTAACAGGATCAAGTGTTCGTTTCAGGATTATGAGGGATACACACAGCAGCAGTGTCTGTGTGAGCGCTTCATTTATCACACAGAAGCTTCAGCTGGACCTCAGAGAGGCAGGAGAAGGGCGCCGTCATGGCAAGGAGGCTGCTGCACAGGCTTCACGTAAAGCAGGGTCACGCTTTTGGACTGAAGACAGGTTCGTGGAAATGTCACAGCTTTTCACCGTTTTTCGGTATCATATAGACAAATTAGATGTGAGAGATTAGCAGTCATGGATGATAGCGACTGAGGTCGCAGGGTTCGTGTTCACCCTCTTCAGGTCTTTATTTGACCTGACTGTGTGTCGCTGTGTTGTCACAAGTGATGGCAGGGACTCAAGCACAGAGCAGGGTTCAGTTCCACAGTTTATTTACACAGTCACCAGGTGCAGAATATATACGGTGGTGGAAATCCAGGTAGGGGAAGCTCTCTCACACTCACTCTCAACTTCACACTACAACTAACACACGTCCACACGGCGGTAGGTCACAGGTCCGGGAAAACTATACACAAAAGACATCGGTTACACAGAAGCACAGATTAACACAAGAAAACTTCACTGAAGGCTCACTCAGTCGCACAATCATCCAGCGATGAGACTGCCTGCGTCCCAGCCTTAAATGCAGGCCAACAGGTGTGTGGGCCAAGGGCGGGAGCAGTAAGCTCCACCCAGGCGGAGTGGCGAGAGAAAGGAGGAGAGCGTAATCAAAAACACATGTAGCCTTGCAGGGCCGGCCGGCAGACGCGGGACCATGATGTTAGCAGGATTACTGTTAAACACATCGGAGACGTCCTCAGGGGTCGGGCTTGGATCCCTTTACAGACGTCCGGTACCTTCAGATGTACGCACCAAAAGAAATGAAGAGAAACCGGGAGGAATTCTGGTCAGTTTCCAGCTGTGATGGAGAGATGCAGTTTGTTGTGTTGCTGACAGGCAGACTGACTGAATGATGATCTTTGTCCTTCATCCTGATTCTGAAGGGTTTTCATGAAGAATCATTTCTGCGCAGCACGCAGAGGATGGATCTGTTTCTTCCTGAGGATCTTGTCTTGGGACGCTCTTTAAGCATCCGCTGCACGAAGGACTCGTTTGTCTTCAGTGCTTGTGTTTCTTACTGTCGGCGTGCTTTTGCAGTGAAGCACACAATCCTGCGGTAAATCATCAAAGCAGCAGAGCTGATGAAACTCGGTGCAAACGCTGTAAAAAGGTTCGTGTGTGTTTGTGAGAAGACACGACTGCCCGACGCTTCTCTGAGCTCCGGCCTCACCGGTCACTCTCCTCTTCCTTTGTGCCCACGAGCACTGAACTCATAATCAGCATTTCAGGGTTTTTTAACTACAGCAACAGAGCAACAGAAGAGAGAGGAGGTGGAGGTGGAGAGGAGGGGAGATGTGGTCCCGATGTGAAAATGGGCGGAGAGCTCAGCTGAACACCATAAAATATTCTGTGTGAAGACTCCCGAGCTCCCGGCAAGACTCCAGCATGCACAGGGAAGGAGGCAGCAAGGAAAGACAGAAAGGAAGGACCGAAGGAAGGAAAGAACCGGGCGAGAGATGAAAGCAGCTGATTGGAGCTGGGAGGTGGAGCAGTGAAGAGCAGCAAGAGTGGAAAGGTGGAGGAGAAAATAAATGATAATGATAATAGCAGACCGAACGTGACCATGGTGAGAGTCAAAAACAGGAAGTTTGACCTCCTGCCTGACGCACCTGCAGCTGCTTCTTCCACCTCTCTGGCTGCGGAGGCTGCCGGTGTTTAAGTGGAGCAGTAAATTCATTTTTTTAGGGTGAAATAATTCAGAAGCACATAAATAGAAATTAAGATTTCCCTGGATTAATATTGTGACGGCTGAACGTCGCCGCTCCTTTGCCTCTCTCAGCCGCTCTCTATGAATCTTCATCTCTCAGTTTTGACCTTTAAGACCTGATTTTAACTTAATAAAGGCGGCTTCCTGTGAGCTGCAGGTGGAGACGGAGTCAGAGGGCTGAGTACAGCAGGGATACATCAGAGGGAGGCAACGAGAGGCACGAAAGCATAAAAGAGTGAAAGACACAGATGTTGGGATGTAAAGGAAGCGAGGAACATAAAACCGAAGCTGGAGAAACAATAAGAGGACTGAAGAGGAAAGGAGGCAGAGGAGGAGACGAGAGGAAGAGTGGAAGAAAGAAGGGGATGTGCTGAGGAGAGAGAGCGAGGGTGAAACCGGCTGGGGGCAGGGAGGAGGTTTGACTGCACTGCGTTTTCTACACTTGGTTCAAAGTTGCAGCAGCCGATGCGCTCGGATAAGACGCAGGTCACATGACTCTCCGCTGCGTGCTTCTGTTCGTGTTTCCTTCTACACCCCAGATGTCTGCCATCCTCCCCGTGGTTCCTAAATTAAGGTTAAAAAAGCAGAGCTTGCTCCTCACCCGACTGCTTCTTCTGCCGCCTTAGACCTGGTTTTAGATTTAGGCTCAGCTCAGGCTTACGGCGGGCGCTGTTTACAGGCTCAGGCGGGTTGCTAGGTTACAAACCTGTCTTCTAGGCGTGGCTGTGTTGACAGCGCCTCCTGCTGTCTCTAAAATCACATACGTGACTAAAGTGCGTCACGTGACGGTTCAAGTTTGAAAATGTCGCATTGAAACTGAAGCTCGCGTTCACGCGGCCTCCGTGGGAGGTCACAGGGCTACGCGTGCCTCCTGCAGTCTGGTTGCTGAACAGCTGGAACGAGTGCTCCTCCTCATCTGCCACAATAAAAATCAAACAAACTAAAAAAAATGTTTTTACAAATTTGCCACAAGTCCCTCCCCTTCTTGATTTTGATTGGTTGGTGACAGTGATGAACTGAGAGTGGTCAGCGGGGCCGGTGGTTATCTGCTGTTGTCAGGTGCTTCACTGAGGTGTGTGTTTGTGTGTCTGACTGAACTGATTCTTCTCGCTCAGGTACACCAAGATGAAAACAGCCACCAACATCTACATCTTTAACCTGGCACTGGCCGACTCGCTCTTTCTGGCTACGCTACCTTTCCAGGTACGACATCATCTGCACGCGTGCAAACTCTGTAGGTTAACCACCTGTTCCTCTAGGAGCTCCGGCTCTGTGACCCTGAGCAGGATAAGTTGTGTGATTCACGCTCAGACTCTGCTTTCTGGATGTTTCCAGGGCACTGATTTGTATCTGGGCTTCTGGCCATTCGGGAACACTCTGTGCAAAGTGATGGTGTCCATCGACTACTACAACATGTTCACCAGCACCTTCACGCTGACGGTGATGAGCATGGACAGGTACGTGGCTGTGTGCCACCCTGTCAAAGCGCTGGACATGAGGACTCCTCACAAGGCCAAGGTACGTTTTATCCTGCTGTCATAAAAAGCCGCCGCTGTGACATCACCGTCTCGCTCCTATCAGAGGGAAACTTTGTGTTTGTTTAGTCTAAATTAGTGAAACGTTATGAACCAGTGAGCAGCTTCCCTGACCTTTCTGACAATAAGCTGTCTTCAGCCAGAGGAGTTGCCTCCTGCTGGTCATTGTGTAGAATGCAGGTTTAAAGAACTTTTCAGAGGTTTTCTACGTTATTTTGACTCTTTTTATAGACGTATCAGGACCTTAAAATATAAAGCCCTGATTGGCTGTAAACCCCTTAAAGGCTGAAATATAAAATTCCAGTTTTCTCGAAATGGAGAGTTTATTGATCCATCTGACAAATTTGTTTTCAAATTTTAATTTCCGTGTATGACTCTTAATTTGTGTAAAAATGATGATGTGGAAGTCTTAAAAACATTAAACTGTTCATGTCTTCATGTGTTCAGGTGGTGAACATCTGTGTGTGGGTGCTGGCGTCCGCCTTCGGAGTTCCAGCGACGTTCCTGGGAAATGTGGAAGAGCACGAGAACAGTACGCCACGCGCACACACACACATGCACGCACGCGCACGCGCACGCACGCGCACACACACACATCTCAGTGTCACCGAGGACCACAGGCTGCAGATCTGACGTGTACGTCCTGCACAGCTCCACGTCTACATAAAACCATTATCATCATCAGCTGCAGCGACCTGTTCCCACGAGCACTTCATCTGCCTGCACCGTAGGGCATTGAATTTAATCACAGCTTCGGGCTGTAGGGGAATTTAATCCTAATGACAACTACGAGTGAAACATGGCTGTTAACGCTGTAGCACAGCGCCCTCACTCCTCTCTGTTCCAGTGAGAAGCTCTGACTCTGTGATGTCTGTTTCCTGCTTACAGCAGATAGACAGACTTTAACGCTAGAACATGCAGACTGCTGTTATAATGTATCTGTATAGCGCTTTACTCGTCCCTAAGGACCCCAAAGCGCTTTACACATCCAGTCATCCACCCATTCACACACTGGTAATGGCAGCTACCTTGTAGCCACAGCCACCCTGGGGCGCACTGACAGAGGCGAGGCTGCCGGACACTGGCGCCACCGGGCCCTCTGACCACCACCAGTAGGCAACGGGTGAAGTGTCTTGCCCAAGGACACAACGACCGAGACTGGGGCTCGAACCGGCAACCTTCTGATTACAAGACAAACTGCCAACTCTTGAGGCACGATCGGGTTAGCTATTACCCTAAGCATGTCCCGCCTCCTTGGAGCGTAAAGATCCTCAGTCTCTTATCTCTCCTGAGGACACGTTAGTGGGTGGAACAAAGAAGAACCTGAAGTGAGGCAGAGGCTGAATTAGAAGGCTGTACTTCGCAGCGAGACGTGGCCGTGCACTGATCTGAACCTTCAACACAGAGCGTCCCTGCACAGACTGCACCTTCAGATACTTCCATAAAGATGAAACCCTAATTAAATACAGTAACGTGCAGCTTTACACACTGCTGCCTGCAGAGAGGGTGTGATCAGTATCTGCTCCTTACTGCTGTCACTGCGCGCTGTCTGACTAATGCTGTTAACCAATGTCAGCATGTCTTTATCACCACTTTGACTGAATAATAAAGCAAATAATGCAGAACTAAACTAAAGTGACACGAGGCTTTCATTTAAAAGGAGCCTGCACACGTGCAGGTCAGTGTCGCCGTACCGGTGCAGATCACGAAAGACGCTGCATCGTGTTTTATTCATGAATGCACTGCAGCAGCAGCTCTGCACCACAGCCCTGCATCTTGGGGTAAACTCATTAATCACAGGTTTGTCAGCCGGGAGGCCCACGGAGCTTTGTGGTTGCTTTTCACAGTCACAGGGATTCCACTAAGTTTTTATACCTAAACTCTTAAAATTCACCAGGTTATATAATAATTTCATCCTCAGATGATCACTGTAATAGTATAATAGGTAACATTGAAGACAGGAGTAGCTTTTCAGGCAGACTGTGGTCCTAACGTCACCGCGAGCTCTGGCAGGACACCAGCAGACTGAGGATACAGGTGCCAGAGCCATTACTGCGCCCCTTCAAAGGGAGGCGGGTGCTCAGGAAGGCCTCTTGGACGCCTCCTCTTAGAAGTTTTCTAAGCAGACCCAGAACTCACTGGAGAGACCTCATCTCTGTCTTGTCTGGCTGTAAAAACCTGGATAGTGGAAAATACTGCACGGGAGGAGCCCAACCTACCCTGTTGCCAGTACAACTTCGCTTTGGATAAGAAGAAGGAAGCTGGTGCACGGCCCTGCTATGTACACATCGAGCAGGAGCAAGTTTTTGATGCTCACCGGGCTGCAAGAAGATTCAGCAGCATCTCTGAAGAGTTTACCCTCAACCAATCAGCACAGACTAATCAGCGATCACTCCCAGAGGAGGAACTTGTTAGACTCTGAGCAATAAGGTGTGCAGATCAGTGCAGCCTGTCTGCAGACGTGTTAAACTTTCCAAGAAGGGAGTTGAACGCTGTGTTTAGCATTAGAACTCACTCCATCAGGAACATGTGGCCGCGTGCTGCTTTAGGTCTGTCTGGGTCAGCGCGGCTCGCCATCGTCAATAGAGCATCCACCTGTGACGGGCTGGGAGCGAGACCATAAACCTGCTTCGTCGCAGCACTGCGGGAAGCCACGTGCACGGCTTTGCTTCAGTCAGGCCGGATCAGGTTCTGTTCCCGTCAACTGTGCTGAGCTCAGCCCTGACAAGCTTTTCATTTTGGCTGTAGCTCAGGTGGCAGAGCCGGTCAGCCACCAATCAGAAGGTCGGTGGTTCGATCCCAGGCTGCCTGCTGGCTGCATGCCAAATATCCTTGGGCAAGAAAGTAACCCCACGTTTGCCTACAGGTGGTGGTCAGAGGGCCCGGTGGCACCAGTGTCCGGCAGCCTCGCCTCTGTCAGTGCGCCCCAGGGTGACTGTGGCTACAGTGTAGCTGCCATCACCAGTGTGTGAATGGGTGGATGACTGGATGTAGTGTAAAGCGCTATACAAATGCAGGCCATTTTATTAAAAGCTGAGGCATGGCTGCAGATCAACTGCAGGCGCGTTAGAGTCAACTCAAATTCGTCTCTCTGCGTGAGACGTCTCAGGACTGCTGAGGTGAGTCTTCAGACAGCGAATGGCCGAGCAAAGCGGGATGTTATCAGGCTTGCCGTTTCCTCATGACTGGAGTGTTGATGAGTGCTGACCTGGTGTGAAGGCCCGACTGGGCTGGTAAAACAAACTTTGTTTCACTTTTCTCAGCTGTTTTTGCTTGGCTGTGTCTCTCTCTGAAGTCTGTGCACAAACATCCGTAATTATGAAACCCACTGCGCTCGTTCCCAGGACGTACTCTGAAGCCTCTTTGTTGATGCTGAGCATGTCTGTGCTCTTTAACCTGTTCTCTGCTGCTCGTCATTAATAATGTGTTTCAGCGGCGTTTACCTCACTTTGTCCTTCAGCGTTTGGCGTTTTGACTGGCTGCTTAAGCTTCGATGGAAATTCTCATCATTATTTATCGTCTGGCGTAAAGACCTGGAGCACACAACAGCACTCCAACATATCGGCAGGATCTGTCAGAAGAGCTCTGATCCCCTCCCAAAAACACAAGCAACAAATTGCAAATGTTGGGCACTGGTGAGGCTCAGACGGACTTTAATCACTAACACGGCTCGTTTGGTGACATCTGACATGCTCTCTGTAGGGAGCCTTCAGCAAAGGTTTTAAAATGTTCATGAAACTGAATTTATTTGTTTTTCTGGACATGAACACAATTATTTTGAATCTAGTCTCATATTTTGTCATGTCCTGGGTCAGTTGACCCACTGTTTTGATGTCATTTTGTATTATGGTTTATGTCTAAGTAGGGGTGGGCAATAGAAACGGTATGAAATTGGCCAACAGTAGAGATTTTGACTGTACCGCTCTACCACGATAGCGCATATTGATGGTTTGTTTGTCTTGGTCAAAAGCATTAGGGGTTAGGGTTAAACAACATCATCTGCAAATTATGTTGCGCGACAGTAACAGTGAAGAGACGAAGCACGTTTTGGAATATGGGGAAAGCCAAAAACTGCGCTTCCTCCACTTCCGTAACATTGATTCAATAATGTTGAATTCTCTCACAGCTGCTCTGTTCCCGTGTTGTTGCAGTATATTAATGACCACTAATGGGAATAAATGGCCTGTATTTGTAAAGCACTTTACTCGTCCCTAAGGACCCCAAAGCGCTTTACACATTCAGTCATCCACACATTCACACACTGGTGATGGCAGCTACATTGTAGCCACAGCCACCCTGGGGCGCACTGACAGAGGCGAGGCTGCCGGACACTGGCGCCACCGGGCCCTCTAGTAAATAGTAACTATAATTAATTACTTTTTCAAAGTAACTTGCCCAACACTGTTAATGACTAACCTTGTATTGTGGATGGATTATCTCAGTTGTTCTCCTGACTGAAGTTTGGTCCGTTTACAGCATCCTGCTATGCGATTGCATTTGTTTAACCATCAGGAACCTTCACGTTAACTTTTATCAAGTGGAAAAAAGTTAGCGTTCATACTCCAGCTTCACTGTGTATATGCTATGCTAACATAGCTGTGTAGCTAGCTACCACGTAGCACATCATTATATACCAGCTAGCCCAACTTCAGTAACCCACAAACGTCACTGCTGTTTAGGTTTCTGTCTCCATTTGGGTTAGTTTAGGTTAATTTTGTTTTTCTTTGACGTTCCAACAATAAAGTTGTGTGTTTGTGTCAAGTCCTGCCTGACATTTGGGTCCAATCCTGCCTGCTCCACACACAGTTCATGACATATTAGCTCATTCATGTGTGCAAGAAGAGAAGTTCTGGAAGTTCTGGAGGGTTGATGTGTCGGGCTAATGATTCCTGTTGATTTGTTTCATCATAAAAACTTGTGAGACAGTCTTAGAAACAGGCGACGGTTTATATTAAAATGACATGAATTCAAACCGCAGGTTGATTGGTTACTGGGCTGATGAGTTACCTCTGAGTCTTGCAAACATCCAAACAAATGCAGAAAGCGTTGAATGAGCATTTACTTTATTTATGTTTATTGTGTGAACTCTAAAACAGCTCGTTGGAAAGCTTTAAAGGAAATCCCAGTCTGATGGCAGGAATTCTGATCAGAGGCTCTGGCTGAGCGTGAGCGATTCAATTCAATTTTATTTATATAGCACCAAATCACAACAGCAGTCACCTCAAGGTGCTTCATAGATACAGAGAAAAACCCAACAGTCATATAACCCCCTATGAGCAAGCACTTTGGCGACAGTGGGAAGGAAAAACTCCCTTTTAACAGGAAGAAACCTCCGGTTCAGGGCGGGGCCATCTGCTGTGACCAGTTGTGGTGAGAGAATGAAGACCGGATAAAGACATGCTGTGGAAGAGAGACAGAGATTAATAACAGATATGATTCAATGCAGAGAGGTCTGTTAACACATAGTGAGTGAGAAAGGTGACTGGGGTGTGAACAGATTCTGCAAATGAGCTGAAAAAGTGCAACAAGAGCCACTGAGCACGTGCTAGAGGACAGAGCTCTGCTCTTATTGGTGCACAGACTCCATTTACCCATTTACAGCAGAGCGCCAACGGGCCGCCGCTGAAGCAGCCTGTAGCACAGTTAAAACATCGTCGTCATCCTTTCTGTTCTTGTCAGCAGGTCCTGGCTTTGAATCACAAACCAGGACATGAAGCCTTGTTTCTGCTCCAGATGTTCAAAGGTATGAAATGGTTGGAAAGTTTACGTGTTTGCCACATCTGCTCTCAGACGCTGCTCTTCATTCCTCTCCGTATAGACCCGGCGGTTTCTGCTAAATGCCTCCACCTGCTCCTTCTCTGCACTCTGAGCCCACTCAGGCACTCATATCTGGTGATGTAAGTCACACGCGTTGATATTTATGAACTCATATGAATGAACAACCCTGCAGGCCTGTGTGAGAGGGAAGAGTGGAGCTGAAGCTCAAACATAAACGTTTGTCTCCTAAAAAGGTCAAAATATCCAGAGAATGCTGCTCAGTTCAGTCGCACGCACAAAAAGAAGCTTTTCTCCATCTAAAGGCATCTACACACCAACCCTGAACGCAGACCAACACAGACCAACACAGACTCACACAGATTCACAGAGACTCACACAGACCAGCACAGACCAACACAGACCAACACAGACCAACACAGACCAACACAGACTCACACAGATTCACAGAGACTCACACAGACCAACACAGACCAACACAGACCAACACAGACTCACACAGACTCACACAGACCAGCACAGACCAACACAGACTCACACAGACTCACACAGACCAGCACAGACCAACACAGACTCACACAGACCAACACAGACCAACACAGACTCACACAGACCAACACAGACCAAAACAGACCAACACAGACTCACACAGACTCACACAGACCAGCACAGACCAACACAGACTTACACAGACCAACACAGACTCACACAGACCAACACAGACCAACACAGACCAACCCTACTCACACAGACCAACACAGACCAACACAGACTCACACAGATTCACAGAGACTCACACAGACCAACACAGACTCACACAGACTCACACAGACCAACACAGACCAACACAGACTCACACAGACCAACACAGACTCACACAGATTCACACAGACCAAAACAGACCAACACAGACTCACACAGATTCACAGAGACTCACACAGACCAACACAGACTCACGCAGACCAGCACAGACCAACACAGACTCACACAGACCAACACAGACCAACACAGACTCACACAGACCAACACAGACTCACACAGACCAACACAGACCAACACTGACTCACACAGATTCACAGAGACTCACACAGACCAACACAGACTCACGCAGACCAGCACAGACCAACACAGACTCACACAGATTCACACAGACCAAAACAGACCAACACAGACTCACACAGATTCACAGAGACTCACACAGACCAACACAGACTCACGCAGACCCACACAGACCAACACAGACTCACACAGACCAACACAGACCAACACAGACTCACACAGACCAACACAGACCAACACAGATTCACACAGACCAACACAGACTCACACAGACCAACACTGACTCACACAGACAAACACAGACTCACACAGACCAACACAGACTCACACAGACCAACACAGATCAACCCTACTCACACAGACCAACACAGACCAACACAGACAAACACAGACTCACACAGACTCACAGAGACCAACACAGACCAACACAGACTCACACAGACCAACACAGACTCACACAGACCAACACAGACCAACACAGACTCACACAGACCAACAGAGAGCAACACAGACCATCACAGACTCACACAGACTCACACAGACCAACACAGACTCACACAGACCAACACATACTCACACAGATCAACAGAGACCAACACAGACTCACACAGACTCACACAGACTCACACAGACCAACACATACTCACACATACTCACACAGACTCACACAGACCAACACAGACCAACACAGACTCACACAGACCAACACAGACCAACACAGACTCACACAGACCAACACAGACTCACACAGACCAACACATACTCACACAGACTCACAGAGACCAACACAGACTCACACAGACCAACACAGACTCACACAGACCAACACATACTCACACAGACTCACAGAGACCAACACAGACTCACAGAGACCAACACAGACTCACACAGACCAACACAGACTCACACAGACCAACACAGACCAACACAGACCAACACGACTCACACAGACACACATACTCACACAGACCAACAGAGACCCACACAGACCAACACAGACTCACACAGACTCACAGAGACCAACACAGACTCACACAGACAAACACAGACTCACACAGACCAACACAGACTCACACAGACCAACACAGACCAACACATACTCACACAGACTCACAGAGACCAACACAGACTCACACAGACAAACACAGACTCACACAGACCAACACAGACTCACACAGACCAACACAGACCAACACAGACCAACACGACTCACACAGACACACATACTCACACAGACCAACAGAGACCCACACAGACCAACACAGACTCACACAGACCAACAGAGACCAACAGAGACCAACACAGACTCACACAGACTCACAGAGTCCAACACAGACTCACACAGACCAACACAGACTCACACAGACCAACAGAGACTCACACAGACACACAGACTCACACAGACTCTTTCGGCTCACCTGTACTCACCTGTGTGTCTTTCACTTCCTGTTTGTGTTCCATGTCGATAACATCAAATCAAATCAAATCAAATCAAATCAAATCAAATCACTTTTATTGTCACATCACATGTGCAGGTACATTGGTACAGCACATGTGAGTGAAATTCTTGTGTGCGAGCTTCACAAGCAACAGAGTTGTGCAAAATACAAGAACGTAAACAAGCAAAATACAAGAATGGCTACATCTGAAACTAATAAATATATGTACAATATATAATAGTATATGCATTTCTGGATGTGTATACTAAATATTTTTCTACCTGTGTGTGTGTGTGTGTGTGTGTGTGTGTGTGTGTGTGTGTGTGTGTGTGTGTGTGTACACATATTTTACAGATTAAATAGAGTAAACAATAAATAAAATATATAAAAATATACAGAGTTGAGACATGTGCAAAACAGTGGCATTACTGTACAGTATGGAGTGCATAATGTTAAAGTTCCAGTAGTGAAGCTGAGGTGTCTATGACGTGTTCAGCAGTCTGATGGCCTGGTGGAAGAAGCTGTCTCTCAGTCTGCTGGTACGGGACTGGATGCTGCAGAACCTCCTTCCTGATGGAAGCAGTCTGAACAGTTTATGGCTGGGGTGACCAGTGAGTCGGGTAGTGCAGAGCAGATGAAGTCCCTGACCAGCTTCTCGAAGCATTTGCTCACGATGGGGGTCAGGGCTACAGGTCGCCAGTCGTTCAATGAGGAGGTGGTGGAGGATTTGGGTACAGGGACGATGGTGGCCATTTTGAAGCAGGCTGGGACTACAGACAGAGAGAGGGAAAGGTTGAAGATGTGCGTGAACACTCCAGCCAGCTGAGCCGCGCATGACTTGAGGACGCGGCCGGGAATCCCGTCCGTACCAGTAGCTTTGCGTGCGTTCACCTTCCTGAAGCACCTCCGCACATCCTCCTCAGACACAGTGTGCTGTCTGAGGAGGTGCTGTCCCCATTCAGGATTTCTGCTCCCAGATCGCTGCCCAAAGCTCGTGGTTACAGGTGAGAGCGAGGTTGCCCCTCCCCCCCAAAAATGGATTTTTCTGCAGTTGGTTTTGGCGTGTTTGCAGGGTGAGCTGATGAAAGGCGTTCAGCCTCATAAAATCCATCCTTAAAACAGTTTCTGTGCACGCCGCTCTCTTTGTTCGCCGTGACTCGCTGATTCGAATCGATGCTGGAACTTTTCTGACATTTATTTCTGCGCTGAACTAATCGTTGGGACACGTGGCCGCATGCAGCACACTTATTAGCTGCTGAATGGAGCGATGTGCTGCAGCAGAGAGATCCGGAGTGCGGCAGCTCCTTATTGATCGGCCTGCAGCGACGGCCTAATCCCATCATCGCTTTTATTAGTCTAAGCTACATGTGCACCGCCTCCTCTGCTGCCTCCTTCTCCTCTTCATTGCCTGTTTCTCCTCCTCTGTTCAGCTTTGCTCTGATTTGTTTTCGTCCTCTTTTCATCCTCTTCCTCACCTGTCGGCTTCAATCACTACACATTTCTCCTTCCTGTCTCTCTTTCATCTCTCGTGAGTTTATTCTTCTTTATTCTCATCTGTTTAGTTTTACTTCCAGTTTAGATCTTTGTCTTTATCCCCTGCTGCATTTAATTTCAAACTCCTCCTGTCTCACATCTTCGTTCCCATCCTCCTTCTCCATCTGCTCTCCTTCTTCCTGTGTAATTCCACCTCGTTGACCTGCTCTTGGAGCTTCGCTGTGCTCCTCTTCCTCTTCTGTCTCCTCCAAACAAACAAAGGGTCGAGCAGCCTCAAAGCTGACGGCTGCAGGCACCGTCACGGCTCGCTGCTCACAGTAATTGGGGTCAAAAGCCTTGCACAAGGACAGGGCGGCAGGATGGAGGCCAGAATCAGCAGCTCCCTGCTGTCAGACCGATCTGTCCAAAACAACACGGCGACAGGTGCTGCAGACTCTTCAGAGGGTGGAGTTATCGCAGCATCCACAAGCACAGAAAGGTGGGTGGAGCTTCAGTGACATGCCCCGCTGGTTTGTGATGTTTTACTGCTGCCACCATCTTGGTTCAGATACGAAAAGAGCAACACGGTGTTAGCCAATCAGCATGCAGTTTCATACCGCCAATCCATGATGACTGAGCGTGAAGTCATCAGCACTGATTACGGAGGTTCTGTTTCACATACACTTCTACAGGGAGACTTATCGCCATCTGGTGGCCATCAGATAGGATTTTGGCAGAGGTGCTTCTGCGTGGCGTTGTTTTCCGGAAACCAACCAACAAGTTTCTATGACATGGATGATACGAAACATCACGGCACATTTGTTCGTCTCCTGAGGAGGACCGCGGTCCCGATGAAAGACGAGAAAACTTGAGCAAGTATTGGCTGCGGTTGTGACTGAATGGCGACACCTGTGGTTCAGGAGAATACTGCAGCACCTTAACAGCGAGCATAAATAGAAGTGACCGTGTGATGATGTTGCAGACCCAACGTGACCAGTGGAGAGGGTTTACTGAGGACGTGCTACCTGCAGATCTGTATCTGGTACAGAGTAGAGAGACAAACAGATCGCAACATCTGGATCTTCAGACCTGACACTGATGCTGCTCTCTATGAAGATCACAGCTTTCCACTTTGATAGTTTAACCTGACTTTTGCTTTTTTACGGCACTAAAGGAGAAAAACTGGGATGACGTGGAATTATCTGAGTCCTAACACGTGGCAGGTTTGGACCAAAGACTGAACAGTGATCAAGCTTCCACCTGTCAAACATCGACACGCGGAGGTTTGGACCGAGCTGCACAGGTGGGAATTTAACTGCCCTCGCGTGTTCAGGTGGCAGCACATCAAGAGCCAATCACAGCAAAGCTACACGTCCCGTACTGTGTAACAAAGAAAGGAGAAAGCGATGAGGAAGGCTTTTTCACTCTGAGCGAGAGACAATCAGCGGTTGTCACGACGATATCAATATATCTCTTAAATTAAAATTGACAGAAATAGTGAAAGAATCAGGATCAGACGTGAGGCGCTGCAGACAGAAACAGAAGAGGTCACGTGAAGGAGATTGTAGGGTGGTTTGTGGGCGGAGCTAGAGTGGTGTGTTTAAACTCAGCATTATATAGGGTTAAAAATCTCCATAGTCTTGTCAGCGACATAAAGTGCTGAGACTGTTGTGTGATGCACTGATGGGTGAACGCTCGAGCAGACGCAGACCCTCTCTACTCTAAAGCACCTCAGAGTCAATCTTCTGTCTCCGTCTCTTGAGGTCCAAACTGGGGTGGGCGGGGTCAACCCACTACGTCACATTTACTGTAAAAATGTGAGACGTGTCCAAAGATCCGTCACTTAGTAACAAAGAGCCGTTACTGAGTGAGTGCAGGCTGACCTTTTCCAGAACTGCGACACACTGCAGCGGTGTCTCTGATTTCCACCAATCACAGACTGAAAAGTAGATCTGTCCACCGTCACATGACCTCTGAGCACACTCGGCTTGTTCTGCACTACTGTTGGCACGTTGTCTTAGTAACTGACACACACATCTGGGAGACTCACAGATGTGGGCATGATGGAAAATCATCCCTGTGTAGTGCCCCAGTCGTGGGTCTCTAAGGCTGCACTGTCCTCGTGCGTGAGGACGTGGTCATTAATTTATGGTCTTCCAGTGTGAATGAACTTTGACCCTCCGTCGTTTAAACCTTTTCCTGTGTGCAGAACTCACACACCTGTGTAAGTGATCAGTGCTCTCCTCTGCTCACTGCAGCGCTTCATTTTTACTGAGACACATTCACGTCGGGTTTAGAAATGAAGAAGCAGATACTTTGATAAAAAACCTGATAGTAGTCAAACTAAACGTAAAACACAGACTCTGAAGTACGAATATCAAGTTACTCCAGAGTCCAGGCCCAATCTCCTCTACGCTTTAACCTCGGCTGTACTAAGAGCATCTGTTGGATGATCTCAGTGCTGTTTTCAGGTTAAATATGTGGAGGAGGTTGCCACCATTTAACACTTTAAAAATCTTAAAACCAACACGATAATGGACAGGGAGCTGGTGTAAGTTTGTCTTCTAACACCTGTTAAAAGACGTGCAGCAACATTTTGGACTAACTGCAGGCGACGGAGAGACGAGTGTTGGAGACCCAAACAGAGAGAACTGCAGTAGTCCAGTCTAGTGGTGATCGATACGTTTGTCCAGGTCTTTAGGAGGAAGATGAGACATCGCTTTGGCAATTTCACCGAACTGATGAAAACTGTTTTTCACAGCTTGGTTCTCTCATTTAAAGATCCGACTAAAGACACTCTGAGGTTTCTAACAGTCTGAGAATGATGACAAGCGAGAGGACCGAGGCTCTGAGTTAGCTCATCCAAAGGGGCGTGGCCTCCAAAAACAATCAGTTCAGTCTGGTTTTTGTTTAGGGTGAGAAAACTCTGTGTTAACAGCTTTAACATCATGTAGACGGTTAAGCAGAGGCTGCAGTGGGACATATTTGGAAGTGTGTGTGGTTATTGCTCTCGCTGGCTGAATCGCTGTCATGGCTTTGCAGAGTTTGCTGTGACTTTTTCATAGGACATTTTCTCAGGGAAGGCTGAATTAATGGTGACAGGAAGTGTTTGTGCTAACTGTGCAGTGTGAAAATGGTTAGAAATTAGAAACAAAGTGCTGACCCTGTAGTTAAAAGTAGGCTGTAATTAGTGTGAAGTCTCCGCGGACTGTAAAATGCTCTTAATTCATTACAAACACACTTGTTGGATCAGGACCCGTCTGATTGGTGCAGAGCTCGGCCGTGGCTCGTGCTCCTGCACTCAGGCCTCAGGAATAAAAAGATCTGCCTGTAATCTGCATTCTTCAAGCATATTAATAAAACATCAAATCCAGCTAATGTCAGCAAACTTACCTGCCAACAGGTAATCAATCATTTTTAGGCCCGTTTGTGGCGTCTTTGGCGAATCGATGGCAGGCTCGGAGCTCGTCTGAGCAGGAACAGAGTCAGGCGCTGCCCCTGACTCCTCCCAGCACTTTAACACTAAACCCTGTCAAAGTTCTAGATGAACATGACCGTTGGTCTGAGCATCTTAATCTCAGTAAAGACCTTCACAGGGTGCGAGTAGGACGAGTCCATCAGAGGAACAGCTCAGAGAGGCTGAGATGGTTTGCACATGTGTGGAGGAGGGAGGGTGGAGGATGAAGGTGGACCTTTATTTAATGGACAGGTCAGTTAATCGAGGTTGATTGGTAACTGGGGTCACATGACTCGATTCCGGTATGAAACGTTGCGTTTCTGGAAGGAATTTTTTCCGATCTTTGTGAGTTTGGGCTCTTCCTCCAAATGAAGGATGAGCTGTGGTCATCGTTCTCAGTGCTGGACTTAAAAGACTAGTATGTGAGCTCAGGTCTAAGTTGAGTCTTTAAGGTGCAGTTTTCAGTTATTTAGTGAATGCAGGTGATGAAGGTGAACTGATGAGGGTGCGCTGCAATCAGGTATCTGACCTGCTGAAGAAGGTCGGAGCTGTTTTAAGGTGCAGTTGTGAACCGTGGCTGTTTCTCGCTGTGATGTCCCACTGACATGCCTGTGTTTGATTTGGAAGTGTGTTGGTTTTGGATTTCCAGGTGTTTGCGGTGAACTTTTGTTCTTTTTCCTTCTGGTGTCTCCTCCGTTGGGTTGTGGCATAACTCTGCAGTCATTACTTTCTTATCTCTCCATGGGCTCAGACACATTTATCTTCCTGTCTGCCTTCTCCAGCTGCAGACTGTATTATGATTAAACTGATTAAACCAGCTGACTCTCCTGTCACTGCTCATTCATACATTCATACCTTTTATCCTTTGCACCTCCCATTTTTCTTTTCGCTTTTATGTGCCTGTTTCTGTTATTAGCATACTAATTAGCATTTTTAATAAACACATTAATATGCAGATATCAGGGACGTTGTTCCCTGTAGGTTCTCTTCCATCCTGCCGGCTGCATTGCAAATGAGTAGCTGGAGGTTTACTCCTCTCTGAGTGCAGGACTGTGGATCCTTGAACTAAAACTGGAGCATACATCCAATCAAAAGCAGTCTAACACACACGATTCTCCACCAGGAACTCATGAGGACAAAGCGCTGCCGTACACTCGACGTCAATTCAATTCAATAAAACTTTATTGATCCTGAAGGTTGACCCCGAAGGAAATTGGGTTAAGGCTGCCGACGTTTGCCAGCGCCGACTTACCCTTCTGACCATACATACATTACACAAACATCACATGGGGAAGACAGGTCAGAGAGGTATAACAATGGAAGATGCACCACATGAGGAAAGATAAGGAGAAAAAAATAACTCCCCCCAGACTGAGCTCCAACAGGGAGATCAGTTTGAGAACAGAAAAAACACCTCTGCACATGAAAAAACTCTAAATACACCAAAGAAACACATGACAAGCAGCAGGGGGGTAAAGGGTGAGAGACAGCCGATTTAGACAGCACATCCAGGCGTGCGTGCGCTGGTCTCCTTGATCCACCGTCAGCATCGGAGGGGAATAAACGTCGAAGGCGTTTGGAAAGGGAGGGGGGATGAGTGTGTGTATATCAGAATATGTAATAATAATAATAATGGATACTTTATTGATCCCCATGGGGAAATTACTTGTTTTTCTCTGCATTTGACCCATTCACTCAGTGAAGCAGTGGGCAGCCCACTAAGCAGGCGCCCAGGGAGCAGTGTGTAGGGACGGTACCTTGCTCAGGGGTACCTCAGGGTAGCCGTTAAGTGGATTCGAACCGCCGACCTTCCGATCATGGGGCGACCACTTTACCTACTGAGCTATCCCTGCCCCATGTGTATGTGTGTGTGTGTCCAGAGTTCAGCTGAGACAGTCTCCTTCACCCTGCTAGGCTAAGTAAACAGTCTTCCAGCCAACCCAGGTGGCCTTGCATGAATGGGAAGGGACAGACTAAACACAGTCGTTATCAGGGTGTTGTTGTTCGGCTCCAGCCTTGAGACCACAGCTGGCGCCGAGAGGGTATCCGCATGAAGTGATGGTGGTTTTTACAGGGAGTGCAGAATTATTAGGCAAATGAGTATTTTGTCCACATCATCCTCTTCATGCATGTTGTCTTACTCCAAGCTGTATAGGCTCGAAAGCCTACTACCAATTAAGCATATTAGGTGATATGCATCGCTGTAATGAGAAGGGGTGTGGTCTAATGACATCAACACCCTATATCAGGTGTGCATAATTATTAGGCAACGTCCCTTCCTTTGGCAAAATGGGTCAAAAGAAGGACTTGACAGGCTCAGAAAAGTCAAAAATAGTGAGATATCTTGCAGAGGGATGCAGCAATCTCATTCAAAATAGTCAACAGGGTCGCAAGAAGCGTGTGGAAAAACCAAGGCGCAAAATAACTGCCCATGAACTGAGAAAAGTCAAGCGTGCAGCTGCCAAGATGCCACTTGCCACCAGTTTGGCCATATTTCAGAGCTGCAACATCACTGGAGTGCCCAAAAGCACAAGGTGTGCAATACTCAGAGACATGGCCAAGGTAAGAAAGGCTGAAAGACGACCACCACTGAACAAGACACACAAGCTGAAACGTCAAGACTGGGCCAAGAAATATCTCAAGACTGGTTTTTCTAAGGTTTTATGGACTGATGAAATGAGAGTGAGTCTTGATGGGCCAGATGGATGGGCCCGTGGCTGGATTGGTAAAGGGCAGAGAGCTCCAGTCCCACTCAGACGCCAGCAAGGTGGAGGTGGAGTACTGGTTTGGGCTGGTATCATCAAAGATGAGCTTGTGGGGCCTTTTCGGGTTGAGGATGGAGTCAAGCTCAACTCCCAGTCCTACTGCCAGTTCCTGGAAGACACCTTCTTCAAGCAGTGGTACAGGAAGAAGTCTGCATCCTTCAAGAAAAACATGATTTTCATGCAGGACAATGCTCCATCACACGCGTCCAAGTACTCCACAGCGTGGCTGGCAAGAAAGGGTATAAAAGAAGAAAAACTAATGACATGGCCTCCTTGTTCACCTGATCTGAACCCCATTGAGAACCTGTGGTCCATCATCAAATGTGAGATTTACAAGGAGGGAAAACAGTACACCTCTCTGAACAGTGTCTGGGAGGCTGTGGTTGCTGCTGCACGCAATGTTGATGGTGAACAGATCAAAACACTGACAGAATCCATGGATGGCAGGCTTTTGAGTGTCCTTGCAAAGAAAGGTGGCTATATTGGTCGCTGATTTGTTTTTGTTTTGTTTTTGAATGTCAGAAATGTATATTTGTGAATGTGGAGATGTTATATTGGTTTCACTGGTAAAAATAAATAATTGAAATGGGTATATATTTGTTTTTTGTTGTTGCCTAAGTTGCCTAATAATTATGCACAGTAATAGTCACCTTCACACACAGATATCCCCCTAAAATAGCTAAAACTAAAAACAAACTAAAAACTACTTCCAAAGACATTCAGCTTTGATATTAATGAGTTTTTTGGGTTCATTGAGAATATGGTTGTTATTCAATAATAAAATTATTCCTCAAAAATACAACTTGCCTAATAATTCTGCACTCCCTGTACTTTAGTGCGAACAACTCATATGAATTTCAAAGCAGTTCTACAGTCCAACACTGGTCGCTCAATCTGCCGTTGGAGAGCCGTGAGCTTTCTATGATGTTATCCAAACTTACGTTCCGTGATGTTGTCGTCCTTTTTGCTCTAAGAGCAGGTTCTGAGAACTCACAACCACAGTACACTCCCCCAAGATGTGATCGAATTTGCGCTCACAGTTGTTGTTCGAGCTAGCCCCAGATGTAATCCAGTTTTTCACTCAGAGGTCTTGTTCTGAGTATTCACGGCAGCCGTGCGTTCTCCAAGATCTTCTCCGTGCTGCACTCAATGAGCCCATTTTGAGAAACTCACGCCTCGTCCCATCATTTCAATCCCAGCGGGCAGCCTTGTGGGGGTTTGAACAGCCGGTTCCGCTTCCTTAATTCTTCGATAAGTCAGGGCCAAGCCAGCTCCGATCAGCCAGAACCCTGTTATCATGGTTCCGAATAGGTAGATATCTTCAGCACTCAGGCTCACTCAAGCCCAGACTTCTCATTGAGAAAGGGGTGTCAATTGCATTTAGGGACCAGTTGATCCATTCCATAATTCTCTTTTAGGTTTTAGAGTACAGACTGTGAGAGAGTGTTCCAGGGAAAGTAATACAAAAAACACGAGACTAGACAAGGACATAAGAGGCTAAGCAGGGAAGCTAAGGGATAGGAGGAGGAGGAGAAAAGTGCGACCGCCTTCGTCAAGAGCAAGAGCAGATCTCTCACTGTGAACTCATAAAATCACGTTATTCAAAACAAACCCTGCCGCGTACTTCTCTGTTTGAAAGTGTAACTCGTCACACTAACATATTCCACCTTTAATAGAACATCAGCCGCTGTCCTTGACATTCATGCCAACAACACATACACCGACCAACCTACATCTCCCCCTGCCCTCCCCCTTTTTCTCCCGTATTTAATACTTCTTCTTTATTTCTCTTTTGAACTTATAGGTTCGGAGTGCATAGTGGCTCTGCCCGAGCCAAAGAGCCACTGGGATCCCGTCTTTGGTACCTGTGTCTTCGTCTTCTCCTTCCTCATTCCTGTGGCCATCATCAGCATCTGCTACAGCCTGATGGTCAAACGCCTGCGCAGCGTCCGCATCCTGTCTGGCTCCAAGGAAAAGGACCGAAACCTGCGGCGCATCACCAGGATGGTTCTGGTCGTGGTGGCGGCATTTGTGGTGTGTTGGACCCCGATCCAAATCATGGTCCTGGCTCAGTTTCTGGGCTTCAACCTGAGTAGCCTATTCACAGTGGTCCTCATGCACTTCTGCATCGCACTAGGCTACGTCAACAGCAGCTTGAATCCCGTGCTATATGCCTTCCTCGATGAAAACTTCAAGCGCTGCTTCCGAGAGTTCTGCCACCCGTCTCCATTCCGCCTCGACCCCCAGCAGTCTGGCAGAATGAGGACCATCGCCAGGGAGGTGGCGGCTGCCTACAGCTGCAAAGCCGGAGACGGCGGGGGGCTAGGGGGAGGGACGCCGAATCCAGCATGACTAGGCGTGGAGCTCCCCTTGGTGGGGGTGGACCCCCCACAGAGGGGAGAGACCCATGGAACTGGGAACTCCAACACAGAATTGACTCAGATTACAGCTCTCTAGCGGCACGAGCCCTCCCGCCCCCCAATGAGGAGACTGGCCTGGGGCGGGGGGGAGGGCGACAAGGAGGATGAGTTTGAAAGGAAAAGGATTTAGGGATGGAAAGAGGGGATGTGGGGACAAGTTTAGAGTGAAGAGTAGCAGAGATGTCCGATGCCCAGACTCGTGTTTTGAAACTTTATGCGATAAGACGGACACATAAAATACTAAAATGCCTCTGGAAAAACTCTCATCCAGCTTCAAGAGAGCTGATGAATATTCATTCGAGCTCCAAAACAACAGCCTTGTGAAAAGAAACTGGATCTGTGGCGTCCCTGGAGAGATGACTCTGTGACGAGAAGGCAGGAGGTGAAGTGAATGTATGAAAATCAGGAGGAGTTAAACAGGAGCTGCCGATGCCAAATCAGAAACTCTGATGCTTTTACAATAAATAAATAGAACATCGGAAACTCTGGACCACGAAGACATGCAGAGAAGGAGCAGATCATTCCTAAAGTTTGAAATGCTTTCAGTCTGGAGAACTAGGACATTTTTGCTGTGATGGTTTTGGTAAATGGAGGCCACATAATGTAATATGCTGCTGCCAGCATTTTACTGGGCCAGAAGTGTGACTGGACTGATGTGAAATCTGCAGCTTGTAGAAGTAAAAGAGCAAGACGAGATTCTGTTAAATATGGGGGTCAGGTGAATGTCATTTCTTATTTGAGTGACATTTCTCAGCTGAGACTCAACAAACCTAAGACACCCATGGAAGGACACGTTTCCTTTGACTTTCTACATGGTGCTTGTGTGCGGGGGGGTTGGGGGTTTACACTGCACCGTGTTGCCAGATGCATCTCACAGTTAGATAAGGTGTTGTTTGGGATCTGTGGTGGAGAAACGCGTCGAGGTTTAATGACCTTTTGTGTTCGGAGATGCCATTTGTTCATTTTGTTCAGTGTTTAGGCGCTAAAAATCATTTTGGTTTAGGATTGTTGACTGTGGTTTAGATTAAAATGTGTCCACCAGACTCGTGAGCCTTTGTGATGAAAATCAGGAGTTGGAAACCAAAGGACAACATGTGTGTAACAGACTCACCAGCAGCTTTGACAAAATGACTTTGTTTGGCTCCCGATGGAAAAAAATCACAACTGAGATTCAGCGTTCAGACAACGCTGCCTTTCAGATGGACTTTTACTGGCAGATACAAAGTGAAATACATACCTGTTTGATCTGAGGTTAAAGACTCAAAACTGCAGCTCACACTTGAAGTGGGACATAAACAGCCTTACCTGAGCATCTGTGAATGCTGTTTCAACACTTCAACAGTGTGAGGTCTAAATAATCTCAATCCTAACCCCAACTCCTACCCTTCCCCCGACTCCTGCCCTGCCCCCGACTCCTACCCTGACCTCGACTGCTAACCTGCCCTCGACTCCTACCCTGACTCCTACCCTTCCCCCGACTGCTACCCTGCCCCCGACTCCTACCCTGACCTCGACTGCTACCCTTCCCCTGACTCCTACCCTGCCCCGACTGCTAATCTGCCCTCGACTCCTACCCTGACTCCTACCCTTCCCCCGACTGCTACCCTGCCCCCAACTCCTACCCTGACCTCGACTGCTACCCTTCCCCTGACTCCTACCCTGCCCCGACTGCTAATCTGCCCTTGACTCCTACCCTGACTCCTACCCTGCCCCCCGACTCCTACCCTGCCCCCGACTGCTACCCTGCCCTCGACTCCTACCCTGACCTCGACTCCTAGCCTGCCCCGACTCCTACCCTTCCCCCGACTGCTACCCTGCCCCCGACTCCTACCCTGACCTCGACTGCTAACCTGCCCTCGACTCCTACCCTGACTCCTACCCTGCCCCGACTGCTAACCTGCCCCCGACTCCTACCCTGACCTCGACTCCTACCCTGCCCCAGACTCCTGCCCTGCCCCCGACTCCTACCCTGACCTCGACTCCTAGCCTGCCCCGACTCCTACCCTTCCCCCGACTGCTACCCTGCCCCTGACTCCTACCCTGACCTCGACTGCTACCCTTCCCCTGACTCCTACCCTGCCCCCGACTCCTACCCTGCCCCGACTGCTAACCTGCCCTCGACTCCTACCCTGACTCCTACCCTTCCCCCCGACTGCTACCCTGCCCCCGACTCCTACCCTGACCTCGACTGCTAACCTGCCCTCGACTCCTACCCTGCCCCCGACTCCATCCATGACCCCGACTCCTACACTTACCCTGTGTTTTAGAAAAAAGAAAAAAACTTGAAAAAAACTTGAATTATTTTCTTGTCTTCAGCCAAGACTTAGAGGAACATTTTTTTAATGACATGTTTTGCTAATGTAGGGTTAATGAGGGTAATCGGCAACAACGACTTCGATCTCTAAGGGTTAGGCATATGATACCTCACAACACAAGGACAAAAGTTAAAAGGTAAAGGTTCTGTTTCATAAACACTGAAAATGATCCCTGTAAACGTTTGTGTGTGCCCCTGAGTTCTGCAGCTCAGTAAATCTAACCCTGTGCCACTGGTCACAGATTTAATATAAAAGATGGATGATGTGAAGATCAATCTTGACTTTTCATTATCTTTCTTCATTCTGAGACGAAGTCATGATCGAGGGTTGGATCTGACTCTGAACACCAGGTACACTGGTCACTCAGAGTAGCAGCCCAACCCCGATGTCCCGGTTCTTCGTGACTCTACTGGGGCCGCTATTCCCAAAACGAACATTGTGCTTTATCTAGTCAGACCTGAGTAGCGACTGAGACCATAAACTCATCACTAAAGAGTTCACTGAGCTCAGAGATCAACTGAACAAGATGTTCATTTTCTCATAGACTTTTATAGACCAAACAGTCAACCCCTGCTGGACTTTAAAGGCAATGCAGGTTTGAGGTACTTCAGCGCTGGCTTCATTTTTCAGACTTTGAGCTACAGCCGTCCTTGTACATACGGACCGAGGTGGAAACAGGGAAAACGTAGTTTTACTGAAGCCATAAAATAGCGCCCCCTCACAAAAGCAGTCCTCTTCAAACACCTCACAGGTGCAATCAGAGTGGGCCTGACAGGGGTCAGATGACCCCAGATGTTCAGGAAATGCCACCTCTGGACACTGAACTGCAACTGCTGTCAGGTTTTTGGATATAGAGGCAGGTCGGGTTCGGGAGAGTTGAACTGTGGGTCTTTAAACAATGGGGGTGTTACCAGCCCCACAGGGGCGGAGCATGGGGACAGGGTTGCAGTGCCCCGACCCCAATCCAAGGGACAAAGGGGCTCTCTCTCTCTTTCTTCTTGGTCTCTTAAAGAGGAAACTAGCTGTGAAACAGGAACACATGAGCATTCCTACCATCCTGCACAGTTTCAGACAGCACTGGACTGCACAGAGCATGTTGGTGTGACGTTCGGGTACCACTGACAAAAACAGAACAAACCCTATGAAACGCTCATCGGTTGGTGTTTGTACTCTGATCAGTGTTACTGTGATGCTTTAAATCGAACTTTCATTTCTATTCGCTGTCACTAAATCTGATTAAAGGGTCCTTGGTCTCCTGAAGTTTATCTAACAGAAGTGCGAGGATGAATCAGAGACGTTGAGACTCATCTGTATGAGATGGGTTCTACGTTTAGCTGGATGCTGGTTGTTCTGTAAACTGTGCGGCCTTTGAGAACTTGCGTGTTCTGTTCGCGCCTCAGTATCCTCTTTGCTTTTATATTTGTGTCTCTCTATGAAGTTGGGTTTGCTCGTTTCGTTAAGACTAAAACAGGTCTGTTTAAGTAAAGTAAAGTAAAGTTTATTTATTAAGCGCTTTTCATAGACAGGTTTTTCAGAACGAGCATGACAGTTTGGTTTTGCCTGGTTTCGTTAGGTGCAGCCACTCTTAGCAGCACCTTAATTGCTTCTGTTGGTTTACTTTTGCTTTCGTTATGAGAGAAACATTTCAATTAACTTACATTGCCTTAAATACGAAGTGAAGTCTGTCACTAAACCTCGCTCTCTGGCTGGATTCAATGTGTTTTATGGTGCTTTGCTCTTAGTTATACTAGTTCAGACCTGTACTCTGAAACCGTCTGTGGACAGCACTCGTTCTCGCGGAAGATATGACATCTTCAGAAATGGCCAATCTCTCATCTGAAGGGAGACGAATATCTTTTCTTATTTGTATAACAGGTCGATCCTGAAACCAGTGTAAGAAACTGAAAATATGTGGATCTCAATCCAGTTTAGATTTTTTTCAGTACATTTAAATCACATATTTAGTACTAATACTTAATATTTATGAAAAATTTCCAGTTCTACACAATATGTAGTCTTACATTCATTATTGAGCCCTGTGCATCTGGATTCACTGTCTCAGATCACATGATAAAACCAGACGTGATGGAAAAACAGAGTAATTCTTGCCCCATATCATCCAAATACATAATATGCAATGAAACTTACAATAATGTTTGTGATGCACACACGGTACACCGGTTTACTCACAAATATTCATTTCAAAATCACAACAACAGCAGCAACAATCAGACGACTGCCTCTGAGCAGGCACTTGGTAACCGTGGGAAGGAAAACCTCCCTTTTAACAAGAAGAAACTTCTCGCACATCCGGGCTCAGGGAGCAATGTGTCGAACTGCTTTATGTCAACAAAGCTGTCTGGTTTTAAGCAGCACGATTCAGGTCATCAGTAAACTGGATAAAAGTGTCTTCTGGTATGACAAGAAATGAGGCTTCATGTCTGCCTTCGTGGCCCCGGTGCCGATGCAGAACACTGATCAGCCTTCAGAGAACGGTTGCAGCGGTGCCTTCAGCCACAGGTGGTTGTATACCTGCTACTCTGGACTGATGAAGGTAGTCTGTGACCTCCACCCACAGCTCAAACTGAAGCGAGTTTGTTTGCTGTTTTCCAAACATCTCCATCATGAAGTCAGGTCCACAGCATGAATCAGAATGTGAAGTGTATTTAACATGCTGCATCAGTGTGACTGTAATGCAGTAGCACCTCCAGGACTCCTTCCAGCTGAAGGCTGGTTTGGAGGTCCAAAGCAGGACCCAGAGTCATCGGCGTAAACGTCTGTCTGAGGCGTGGTTGAAAGCATTCTCCGTGGACGTGTGCTGCTCTCAGGTGGTTTCTGAGCACAGGTCACCTTTCGTACAAACCCAGCAGACTGTGTGTAGGAGCATCGAGGGCTCCGTTTCTGGAGCTTTAACGCTGCCGCGAGCTCTTTGTCCGTGACGTTCTCCTCCTGTTCGCCGTTCTTTCGTAGCACGTAGAGAGGAGCGTGTACAGCTTTCTGTTTGAACATGTAAAACACGATCATGTGACCTCTCTGGTTGTTCTTCGTCACCAGCTGTAACAGTTCGTGTTAGTTTACATTTACAGACCACATGAATGTTTGACCTGACAAAGAGAAAACTAACGTGTTGCTGTTGTTCTTCTATATCTTTATGAACAGAGGAAAAAAGTGTTTCATTGGTGTTTCTGTTGTTTCTGTTGTTACTCTTTCTAATGTGTGGGGTGGGCAGAGTCTGTTATATATATATATATATAGATATCTATAAATGTACTCTGTGTTTTACTGTGGACTGCACTTAGCTCAGCACCCGAGTGACTGACCCACACCGCCCCACGCCGCTCACACGACACAGCTGCAGGAAAAACGTCCTGATGATGACGATGCTGTGCTTTAATCGCACATATTTGGTCATATCGTAAATACGTTGGAGCGGTTTGAGTCATGTGACCCAGGCTGCAGCCATATTAGCGTTCTGCACTCACAGACCGAACTTTACGCTCGCTCGCTTGTCGTCAGTGCAGACAGACCTTCTGCTTCAGCTTGAATTTTAAACTGTATATTTTCAGTGCTTATTAAATGAATAAAGATATGATGATTAAGTTGGTCTGAGCTCATCATTCTGTCAGCTCATCGTTCAGGAAGCAGTCACAGTGCAGGTTCAGATTTAAACAGGCAGCTGCTGATCTCGGTTCAGTTTCATTCAATAATGAACGCCTCGTTGGGGCCAGTTCCTTTCATCTCAGTCCACTTCAACATATCCATATATTTATCCAGGATATCTTCTGTTTATCTGGCTTGTCAGACATCATCAGTGAGGCTAACAGGTCACATAAAGGTTGTTATCAACTTGGTTTATCAGTCCAGCTATGGCACACTGACATAACAGAGTTTGCAGCTGCTGACCAATCAGAGACATGGACATATAGTGACAACATTTTCTAAAGGAAGATAAAAGTTGCTCATCCAAATAAGGAAGTCCTATTCATCTGGACATTGTGTTCTCGGTGGGTTAAACATCTTGTCTCTCAGGTTTCCCCACGTTACAAACACTACATTTACATATCAGAGAGGCTCTGAGTAAATGCAGGTACCCCAGGATATTTGTCAAAGCTGGGAAGACTCGGGGCGATCCAGGATAGAAGAAGGATAACGTTACACCCTCTTACAATGCTGTGATTGCAGCAGTCTCCAGCTCTCTCTGAAGGGTACTCCTGGCTCCCCAGATAAAGACGAACCTTCAGACCCTGTGACTGTCTGAGCGTCTGCTGTTTTCCAGTGATCTAATTGGTCAGTCAGCAGTGATTTCATCCCTGCTGATTTCCTATCAGGAGCATAACCTGCTCCAAAGCAACAGTTACCATGGCAACATAGCCTGCTAAGAAGTGCAACACTTTGATATCAGTGAGAACAGCAAGTTGAAACTGAAGTTAGCTGGATGAGCTCCGAGCCTACGGCGTGCACTCCTTTCTTATTCAGCTCGTCAGTAAATGCTTAGAGCGTGAACCCTCGGCCTTCATCGCTGCACACTGGCAGGTGATGAGGACCTCACTGGAGCAGTAAGAAGCCCTTCCCCCAAACACCTCCATAATCCATCAGTGGGAAATGTTAATAGAAACACATCGGACATGTTTTCAAAGCAGCTCTGCAGACAGAAGCTCTGAAATAAAGTCAATCAGTAACGAGCACGTGGATAATCAGAGGTCTGCCCAGCAAATGGACGTGCAGAGTTTTCCCTTCTTCCTTTATCACCATAAATTATAAACGTGGCTCAAAGAGCAAAGGAAGTTGTGTTTGAATGATTTCTTCGATGTAACAGTTTCTTTGCACTAAAGGCTGCCCAGGAAACGGTCTTCTTGTGCTGTCATCTACTTCACAGCCTGTCTCTGACATCGTTATATGAAACTTGGCCTTCTATCTGAAAAGGAAACTGGGGCTCACTCCAAATAATGCTGCACTCGATTAGCAGTAGCAGAAAAAGCTGTTGGCAGAGAAGATTTGGCAAGTTTGTCATGCACAGCCCATTTTTTCCTTACAAATGTGCCGCCTTTTATGGGGGAATAAACAGCCTTTCCAACATTGTGAGATTTATTGCCAAGAAGCATCGTTACAACAAGGAAATCATCCAAATACAAACTTCCAGAATGTCTGTGCTGGGTTTATATTCAGCCCACTGCACTGTGTTAAATGATTTCACTGGAGCTGAATATACATGAACTACAAAAGACTTCTTCTCTTTCACACATTGTTGTAGTGTGGCAGGCGCAGCGAGCAGCAGCAGGTCACCGAGCACGACGGCCTCCGTGTGCACGAGCGGCAGCCTCTCTCAGAGCGTTCGTCACCTTCGTGTCGGAGCAGTCGCTGATCCGTGCTCGTGTCACACTGCTGGAAACACTCACAGAAAAATAAATCGCATTATTGATCCCACTCTGGTTTCCAAACAGAAAGGAAAGACGTGGAATCGAAGAGATTTCACTCTGCTGATAAATTCACTGATCTCTGATTTCCAGCTCGCCGCTGAGGAGAGATAAACGGCAAAGGAAACGTCAGGCACGTGTTAGAGAATCTGTTTCAGACGTCACTTCACCTGTGCAGAGTGTGACGTCTGTGTGTGTGCATGTGGGCTTGCTTTCATCCTCTTCTTCCTGCCCTCAGACCACTCAGCTCGTCTTTCACCCTCATCCTATCTGCACTCTGACCTGCATCTGCTTTCATCGACCCGCTGCTTAGGTTACGCATAGTGCATATGCCTCTTAGGTGAGAAGAGTTCGTATATCCAGCATGTATGTGCAGGCTGCTCCGCTGTGCTCTGCTCACGTGGAGGAAGGTCAAAGATGCTGCAGCGAAAAACTCTCTGCAGTTAAACAGTGACAATCCCAGCATCCCTCTAACAACCCATGGGCTGATTCCTCTGGTTGAGCTCTTTGGACCTCGGTGCCTCCTTCGGCTCCCAGCATCAGCAGTTAGCAACACAAGCTAACATTAGCTGAGAAAAGCAGCCTAACGTTACCAAGCGAGTGGCTGAGAGCCGATGGACCTGATGGGGGAAGGTCGTGCCGATAAGTGTGAACTAAAGGTCGTTATCAGCTCACACCACCTGTGCCCCTCCCCCCAGGCTTAAGTTCCATCATATTTATTTGCTTCCATGACATGCTGACCTCCGACCTTCAGAGAGGTCAAAGAGGCTGACAGTTTTTGACTCTGTGACTAAGTCAGCTAAGACCTTTGACCTCCTCACCTATTTGCCTGCTGATGGGTGGATATGACCAGAACCACAAAGACGAGTCCAGCCCTGAGAAGGTGGCTTTTTATTAAAATATGTCTCTGCTACTTTTGTTTGTTTTTGTTTGTTTTCTTCCCCCTTTCTCACTCTCTTCTCCCCTCATTCTTTCTCCCAGTCATGTCTGTCCCGTCTGTAACAACTGAAAATAAAATAAAATAAAATAAATACATAATTATAATAAAGGCCAATCAAATGGACCAATATGGCAAGGCCATGATGATCCGCTTGGCCTCTTTCTTGGCCTTCAGCATTTCTCACCCAGGAGTCTGTTTCGCTCCGGAGCTGAAGGCTGATGAGCACGTTTGTGCTGACGAGTGTATAAGTGAGTGACTGCCGTGTGCTGAATGACTGTTAAAGGACGATCATCCGTCCTGCACACACTGAAAAGTTGTTCATTCGGTTTTTGAACCCAAGTTTCAGATCTGATCCTTCCTGTGTTCTCCTGGAAAGGTCGTAACATCGTGCATTTGTTAAATTGGAAGATAGCTCATTGATTATCAAAACATTTTGCTGGTTAATTTTCTTTGATCTTAAAATAAATGAATTGATTAATAGACTGTAGTACAGTGGAATAAGAAGAGCATCGTCAGGGTCCACGGAGCAGACTCCAACGACTGACGACAGCTAAAGGTGATTTATTGAACTGAGATCACATCAGGAACCAGAGCAGGGACAGGACAGCAAGCCGGGAGCCACTGCACAAAGATAAACAGGATGTTCTGCACTGAACCATCCAACATGTACTCTTAGTGACACGGGAACAACGTGAGAACAGCCCCACCAAGACCGCAGGTGGAGGAATACTGGAAGAGCATATGGGGAAAGACGCAACAGAGGACAACAATGCTCAGGGGCTAGTGGAGCTAAGACCAGACCAACAGGATCTGATCAGCATCACTGAGGCAAACATTAAAGTGTCTCCAGCATGAAGAGTTGGACAGCACCAGCCCTGACGTGGTTCGTGTCTACGGGCTGAAGAAGCTGCAGTTTTGTGTGGCCGCTCTGCTCGAGTTTGAACCTTTAAAATAAAATTAGTCCCATGAATCAGTTTACAAACCAGAAATAAGCCTTGGACGGATCAGTGACTGAGATGGGCCTTTGTGAGCCAGCAGCACTGTGTACTCGCCACTGATTTATGACACGGACGTCCACTCGGTAACAGCCTCATTCAATCACTGCAGCGGGGGAGCGACTCTGGGGCAGGAAATCTTTTCTTATCCCCGCCGTGACAGCACGATGGAGGATCGTGTGAAACGCTGCCAGCCATGACTTTATGACGAGACAGTGACGAACCTTTCAGCGTCCTCGGTGTGCGTCGAACGTCGCAGCACTGCTGCTGCAGACACTGTGGAAAGGTTCAATCTGTGTCTTTCATATAATCACAGGCTGAACGCAGGAGACGCTCAAAGAATCCTGAGCACAAATCTGTGGGAGGACGCCGCCATGCGCCCCGCCCACCACCCTCATACATCCAATCAGGAAACACATCCTTTTAGACGATGACATATGCTGCAACGACAAAGGCAGATGAGGAAGGTGAACACATTGTCATGATTCCCAGTGTCTAAGCACACATTTCTGTTTTCCTTTCCTGTGAAGGATTGTCTCGCCTGTCTTCACCTTCCTGGTTTCCTTGTGTTTTAAACTCTTCTTTAAAAATCTTGTTGTGTCTTGGAAGTCTTTGAACCCTGGGTCCTGCCGGTCTGTCGTGTGTGCGTGTTTGCCAGCACAGATCAAAAACCATCCATAATGGAAACCGCAGCCTGACACCACCAGATAATAAGTGCACAACAATTACACCAACATCATTTCCAGGCAGGTGGAGGGTCAGCGTGAGGAGGAACGGGCTTGAGCATTACCTTCATCAGCATTCAGAGAGAAACCAGCAGCAGATACGTGCAGAGCTTCATGTCTGTTTCTCACAATGAATCCATCCCAGTGTGGGTGGAGCTGCCGAGTGAGCACTGTTTCCTCTGTTTGATCGCTACCCGGGGAATCTTAATGAGGGTCTTCATTGGTGTGCAGTCAGAACAACAAGATGAAAAGAGACAAACAAAGAGCTGCCGCCGAGGAAAAAGCCTGCTGACCTTTACCCAAATGACATTTCTGCTACCTGCTGATTGTGTTTCTGTGTGTGGGCTTTCAATAATGGACCCAATCATCTGCTGGCCTTCAGTCTGTTCATTCCTCTGCAGCACACGTCTGCAAATATTTACTGTAAACCAACAGGACCTGAGACCGAGGCATCCGCAGGGACATCAGGGTGTCTCACTGACTTATTATGACACTCAAACGATGCATCTTCCGTAAGCACTGCCACCCAGTGCAAAGCTAATGAAAGAATGACTTTCCGATGTCTGAGGATTATGTCTCCAGTGGGCCGTTTTGTCCCCACTGGGAGAAGTGACCTAGTATTTGCACAGCAGCCGTAATGGTCCTGATGTTCAGGAGAATTCGGGAGTCTCTGATTCGGGAGTCTGATGGCCTGTGAAGCTGTTTGAGGCTCATTTTTGTCTGTGATTCAGACAGTTTTCGCCTGAGGACAGGGGTGTGAACAGGTGGTGCTGTGGGTGTGTGCCACGGGCCCTCATGATGACCCCAGTGGATTCTGAACATTGCAGCTTCCACACAAGGCTCCGTAAAAATGATTGAGGTCTTTGGTGATGTGCCAGATGTGCTCAGGAATCGTAGGAGGAGCAGCCTCTGCTGTGAGTGTTGTTAGACCAGCTGAGGTTTCCTCCTCTCCACCCCTGTCTCTCTGTTAGCTCCATATACATGTGCACACTCTCAGCTGTCATTCGAGGGTATCTACATTCAAACTGGATGAAAAATAATAAATACTCTTGCACAAACTATGAATACTAGTCTTAAATTCTCGAAATATTCAATACTTTTTGTCTTTTTTCTCTTTATCATTATTATTGCTGCAATTTTCTGTTATTGTCTTCCTAATTTAACTGCACACTTCTATTCAATTCAATTCAATTTTATTTATATAGCGCCAAATCACAACATAAGTCGCCTCAAGGCGCTTCATAGATACAGAGAAAAACCCAACAATCATATGACCCCCTATGAGCAAGCACTTTGGCAAAAGTGGGAAGGAAAAACTCCCTTTTAACAGGAAGAAACCTCCGGCAGAACCAGGCTCAGGGAGGGGCGGGGCCATCTGCTTGGGGGTGGGGTGAGAGAAGGAAGACCGGATAAAAGACATGCTGTGGAAGAGAGACAGAGATTAATAACAGATATGATTCAATGCAGAGAGGTCTGTTAATACATAGTGAGTGAGAAAGGTGACTGGAAAGGAAAAACTCAATGCATCATGGGAATCCCCCGGCAGCCTACGTCTATTGCAGCATAACTAAGGGAGGATTCAGGGTCACCTGGTCCAGCCCTAACTATATGCTTTAGCAAAAAGGAAAGTTTTAAGCCTAATCTTGAAAGTAGAGATAGTGTCTGTCTCCTGAATCCAAACTGGAAGCTGGTTCCACAGAAGAGGGGCCTGAAAACTGAAGGCTCTGCCTCCCATTCTACTTTTAAATACTCTAGGAACAACAAGTAGGCCTGCAGAGCGAGAGCGAAGTGCTCTAATAGGGTGATATGGTACTACAAGGTCATTAAGATAAGATGGGGCCTGATTATTTAAGACCTTGTATGTGAGGAGCAGGATTTTGAATTCTGGATTTAACAGGAAGCCAAAACAGGAGAAATCTGCTCTCTCTTTCTAGTCCCTGTCAGGACTCTTGCTGCAGCATTTTGGATTAGCTGAAGGCTTTTCAGGGAGTTTTTAGGACTTCCTGATAATAATGAATTACAGTCGTCCAGCCTGGAAGTAATAAATGCATGAACTAGTTTTTCAGCGTCACACTGAGACAGGATATTTCTAATTTTAGAGATGTTGCGCAAATGGAAGAACGCAGTCTTACATATTTGTTTAATATGTGCGTTGAAGGACATGTCCTGGTCAAAAATGACTCCAAGGTTCCTCACAGCATTACTGGAGGCCAAGGTAATGCCATCCAGAGTAAGAATCTGGTTAGATACCATATTTCTAAGCTTTTCAGGGCCGAGTACAATAACCTCAGTTTGATCTGAATTAAGAAGCAGAAAGTTAGCGGCCATCCAGGTCTTTATGTCTTTAAGACATTCCTGCAGTTTAACTCATTGGTGTGTGCTATCTGGCTTCATGGACAGATAGAGCTGGGTGTCATCTGCATAGCAGTGTAAATGTATGCTATGTCTTCTAATGATGCTGCCTAAGGGAAGCATGTATAATGTAAACAGAATTGGTCCTAGCACTGAACCCTGTGGAACTCCATAATTAACCTCAGTGTGTGAAGAGGACTCTCCATTTACATGCACAAACTGGAGTCTATTAGATAGATATGATACAAACCACTGCAGTGCAGTACCTGTAATACCTACAGCATGTTCTAATCGCTCTAATAGGATATTATGGTCGACAGTATCGAACGCTGCACTGAGGTCTAGCAGGACAAGCACAGAGATGAGTCCACTGTCAGAGGCCATAAGAAGATCATTTGTAACCTTCACTAAAGCTGTTTCTGTGCTGTGATGAGCTCTGAAACCTGACTGAAACTCTTCAAATAAACCATTCCTCTGCAGATGATCTGTTAGCTGTTTGACAACTACTCTTTCAAGGATGTTTGATATGAAAGGAAGGTTGGAGATTGGCCTATAATTAGCTAAGACTGCTGGGTCTAGAGATGCTTTTTGAGTAAAGGTTTAACTACAGCCAGCTTGAAGGCCTGTGGTACATAGCTGATCATTAGAGATAGGCTGATCATATTTAAGATCGAAGAATTAATTAATGGCAGGACTTCTTTGAGCAAGTTTGTAGGAATGGGGTCTAAAAGACACGTTGATGGTTTGGAGGAAGTAATTATTGAAGTTAACTCAGAAAGATCAATTGGAGAAAAAGAGTCTAGCTTAACATCAATGGTACTAAGAGTAGCTGTAGATAATATTACATCTGTGGGATGATTATTGGTAATTTTTTCTCTAATGATAAAAATTTTATTTGTGAAGAAGTTCATGAAGTCATTACTAGTTAACGTTAAAGGGATTGTTGGCTCAACAGAGCTCTGACTGTTTGTCAGCCTGGCTACAGAGCTGAAGAGAAACCTGGGGTTGTTCTTATTCTTCAATCAGTGATGAATAGTAAGATGTTCTGGCTTTGTGGAGGGCTTTCTTATAAAGCAGCAAACTATTTCTCCAGGCTAAATGATGATCCTCTAAATTTGTGACACGCCATTTCCTCTCCAGATTACGAGTCATCTGCTTTAGGCTACGTGTTTGAGAATTATACCACGGAGTCAGGTACTTCTGATTAGAGACCTTAGTTTTCACAGGAGCTACAGTATCCAGAGTCGTACGTAGTGAGGAGGTGAAATTATTAACAAGATAATCGACCTCTGTTGGAGTAGCGTTCAGATAGCTGCTGCTCTATGTTGGTACAGGGCATTGAAGATGATAACAGTGGGTGGATTACATTCTTAAACATAGTTACAGCGCTTTCAGAAAGACATCTGTGATAAAGTCTACTCTCCACCGCTGTGTAATCAATTATTGTAAATGTAAATGTTATCAGGAAATGATCAGACAGCAGAGGGTTTTCAGGAAACACTGTTAAATGTTCAGTTTCTACGCCATATGTTAAAACAAGATCTAGAGTGTGATTAAAGTGGTGGGTGGGTTCTTTTACATTTTGAGAGAAACCAATTGAGTCTAATAACAGATTAAATGCCATGTTGAGGCTGTCATTTTTAGCATCTACATGGATGTTAAAATCACCAAAATTCTATATGCTCATGTAAAGCTGAGGAGCACTAATGAATTTCATTATGGGTAAACGTGGCTACACTGTTTATCTGTACATGACAATACAACTTGAAACTTGAAGGATTTAAGAGTTTCTGCTCTTTAACATGTGCCGCCCTCTATTTAACGGGACCAAAAGTAATTGGACAATCGACTGAAAGGCCGTTTGATGGTGTGGGCAATTCCTTCGTCATGTCATCATCAGTGAAGAAGATTAAAGATTTGATTTGATGTTTGGTTCTTGCATTTGGAAGATTTTGCTGTGAACAGACATCATGCAGTCAATGCAGCTCTGAAACAAACAAAGACAAACCGTCTGAGAAATTGCTGCAATATTAGGAGTGACAAAATCATCCTGAGAAAGAAAGCGAGCACTGGTGAACTCAGCAAGGCAAAAAGACCTGGACGTCCATGGAAGACAACGGTGGTGGATGCTCGCAGAATCACGGTGCAGAGAAACCTCTTCACAACGTCAGCCAAGGGAACAACACTCTCCAGGAGGAAGGCGTGTCGATACCCAAGTGCAGCATAAAGAGCAGACTGTATGACAGAAAGCACAGAGGGTTCACTGCAGGGTGCAACCATTCATAAGCCCCGAGAATAGAAAGGCTTGATCGGCTACAAACGTCTAAAAACGCCGGCACAGCTCTGGGAAAACATTCTTTGGACAGATGAGGCCAAGATCAAGAGAAAAGTATGGAGAAGGCGTGGAACAGCTCGTGATCCAAAGCATACAGCATCATCTGTAACACACGGTGGAGGTAGTGTGATGGTTTGGACGTGCATGGCTGCCAGTGGCACTGGGATACGAGTAGGGATGGGTATCGAAACCCGGTTCTTGTTGAGAACCGGTTCCCACTGTTTCAGTTCCTTGGAATAGTTTGCCATTTTTGCAAACGATTCCCTTATCGATTCCAGTCGCCCCGAATGACGTCACCACGTTGTGGAGCGTCATTTACCTGGCAGGAAACACGGCGGCTCAAACGGTCAAAAGTTTGGTTACACTTTACGAGAACGGATGACGACAGGGCAACTTGCAATACTTGCAAAGTAAATATTTCATTTAAGGGAGGAAACACTACGAATATGCAAAAGCATTTGCTCACAAAACACGCGATGACCTTAAATGAATGTCGTGTTTTTAATTCTGGACTCGTGAATCTCAACCCAGCAGCAGCGGTAACGTTTGCACATCCTCTCCCGTTAATGCGGCAGGTAAATAATCAACTAACAGTGCATATTATGTTAGCGCGATCTGCCTTATTACAAACCTGCCATTACTGTGCATTTAGTGACCATGATGAGAGACAGAGTCTGGCTCAGATGCTGGCAGTTCTCGCTGCAGTCTGCCGGTAGCGTCTCCTTTCAGGCCGGGATAGACGAATGTCACCGAGCAGAGACTCAGTTTGTGGTCAAAGGCTTGCACCCGTTTGCCACAGCAGATGATTTTCAGTAAGTGAATGTGTGTAATTGTAGGCAGGGACATTACTGGATATTCTTGTGTAATTGCTACAGAATAATTTATGTTAAACTTTGTTATTGCTACAGAAGAATATTTATTTTATTATTTCACATTTACAATGTTTTTTCCTGGGGACCCTGTGACACCCCATTGAAGAGCCGTAGGCTGGATCTCTTAAGATCTCACTGTTGGGTTTGTAAGGCCATGTTACTCCTAAATTTCTATCTTGTTCAAAGAGAAGATATAAAACAAAGTTCTGAGCTAATCGACCTTAGTGTTCTCCTTTTTTAAAAAGAATCGATAAAGAATCGAATCGTTAAACAGAATCGAAAATGGAATCGGAATCGTGAAAATCTTATCAGTACCCATCCCTAGACATGAGTGTTTATGATGATGTGACCGAAGCAGCAGAACGAACTCTGAGGTGTTAAGATAAGATAAGATGAGATATACCTTTATTAGTCCCACAATTTGGAAATTTCATAAGGCTGCCGACCTATTGCACGCAATGGCGGCGCCATCTTACCCTCCGACCACACATACATTACACAAACATCACATGGGGAAGACAGGTCAGAGAGGTATAACAATGGAAACAGAGACTGCAGCGTGTTGTGCGCTCTGCTGAGAAGGTGATTGGCTGCAGACTCCCATCTCTGCAGGACCTGTACACCTCCAGGACACTGCGGCGTGCAGCCCGGATCTCAGCTGACCCTTCTCACCCTGGACACAGTCTGTTTGACCTGCTCCCCTCAGGCAGGAGGCTCCGGTCCATTCGCACCAGAACCTCTCGCCACAAGAACAGTTTCTTCCCCTCTGCTGTTGGACACATGAACAATAACCACATGACTGTTCTCGCCACCAACACATGACCCTACGCTGTGTCACTGCATCATTTCATGTTTGGCACTGACCATCACCTGCACTCATGTATATATCTTTCTACGTAGCACTCATAATTCTTATTCTCATGTATATATCTCATGTATATCTCATGCACACATCTTTCTTTCTACATAGCACTTTAATTCTTATTGTCTGCACTGAAGCACCGCAGCAATTTCCTAATGTTGTAAACCTCAACATCTGGCAATAAACCCATTCTGATTCTGATTCTGATTCTGAAAATGCACCACATGAGGAAAGATAAGGAGAAAAAAATAACTCCCCCCAGACTGAGCTCCAACAGGGAGATCAGTTTGAGAACAGAAAAAACACCTCAGCACATGAAAACACTCTTAATCTCTCAGCATTGGAGGGGAATAAGCGTCGAAGGCGTTTGGAGGGGGGATGAGTGTACATCTGCATGTGTATATATGTCTGTGTGTGTGTGTCAGTGTGTTTCATAATACAGATGACCCGAAACACACAGCCAGGAGTTTATTCAAGCAAAGGAGTGGGAGATTCTTCAAGGGCCAAGTCAGTCAGCTGATCTTAGCCCAACTGAGCGTTTCACTGCTTGGAGTCAGACAGAAAGGCCCACAAACAAACAGGTTTGCTTAGGTTTACCTTTTAAAGACCTCTGCAACCTGCTGGACTCGATGCGTAGCATGGACCATACCGCAGTGCTGATCCAGGTGTTCCTGGTCCATGTCTGTTAGTTATCTAACTGATATGTGATAAATGAGAAACATCAGAGCAGCTCCCAATACTAAACATGAAGTATTAAACAGATAAAGCAACACAACCAAAAACAGCGCTACACAATACAAGAAAACTCTGTGTAAAGAAAACAGCAGCAGATTGATAATCTTTAAGCCAACAGAGGGAAAAATAGCTCTCACACACAAATATGGATCTGCACTGAAGAAACTTAGAGCTCAGAGTCGCAAACAGCAGGAGGAGCAGCTGGGAGGCCCGTGCATACTGCGAGAATAAACAGCATGACTGCACTCAGACCAGAGAAGAGGTGTAATGTGCCGGCCTGCACTCACACTGCAAGGTCCTCAGGTCTTCCTTATGTGCAACAGAAACAGTGGATGACAGGCAGAACGACGCTTCACACATGAAGAGTTTGTAAAGCTCCTGACAGCCAATCAGATTTAACCCAGAGAAAGCTCCGAGCCTGCTCTGTGGCTGCGCTGAGAATCAGCTTTATGACGAGCTCTGCACGCAGACCACACTGACCACACTGACCAAAGCAGCAGGACACAGCCATTTGTAGGGATATGGATAAGTGGTTAGGACTATATATAGTCCGCTTACTTGCACACATCATGTATGAGGGATATTTAAATCCAGGCGTCCGCAGTGCTCTGGAGCACGTACAGGAGGGCAGGAGTTGCATCCAGGCTGCAGCGGTGCTGGCTGCACCAGACCTCACCGTGCGCTGCAGTCTGTTCTTGTCCTGTTTGGTGCCGATCCAAGCCGTGCAGGGATGAAGAAGAGCCCAGAGTACTGCAGAGCATAAATGGACCAACAGCTGCTGAGGCAGGCTGAACTCTCTCTCAGTAGGGCGTTTAATGTTTGCCGTGGTGCACCAAGGCTGAGCTTAATTACAAAGAATGAAAAATGTGCAGCTTTTCTGCAGGACAGGGTGAGGTGTTCTTTAAGGCGGACGAAGAGTTGCAGGTCGAACACAGACAGCAACGCTGCTGGCCGACAAAGAGCTCACACGTTTCTCTCTGTGACAAACACGCTGAGAGAAGCTGCAACGTGTTTTCTTCAGCTCCCTTTCAGCACATTTCAGCTCTGTGCGAGCACATTTGCTGGATGACCTTTGTGGCAGTCTTCTTTGGAGTGCAGCGTGTTTTTGTTTGGGCAGCATCTCCTCGGACAAACTCACCAGAATTCACCTCAAGCTAAATGTGACTGAACCTGAAATGAAAAAAATGAAATGGCTCTAATGCTCCTTTTTGTCTCGCTGCTTTACCGCTTCAGAATTTCATTTTCTCCTGTTAGAACCTGAAATCTCTGCTGCGGTCACAGAGCCTCTCGAGCATCAGTCGCTCAGACTGGCTGCTCTTTTCAGAGAAATACGGCCGTAAACACAGCAGCTGTGTTCAGGCTGCAGGGTGAGCTGACCACAAGACAGATGGAGTCAAATGTGACAGGCGGCTCTGGTTTAAGAAGCATTAGTCTGCTAGCTTCATGTTTGTGGAGAAAATCTTTTAGTAAAATGGGTCAATCTGTCATAAATGTCTGGATCCCAGCGCAGACTCACGGGGGCCTGACACAGCCTTACTGCTGAACACAGGAAATACAAACTAAACTGGGAAATTACTAAACACACAGCCATGAGGGAGATGCTGACTCACAGACACAGAAGCACAACACGGGAAGCAAAACTTCTCCCACAATTCCACCCAGTGCTTCCTGCAGAAGTTCTCTGATGACTCTGCAATAGTCGGCCTCATCACTGATGGGGACGACAAGGAGTACAGAGGTCTGACCCAAGACTTTGTGGACTGGTGCCAGCTGAACTACCTCCAGATCAACGCCAGTAAAACCAAGGAACTGGTGGTAGACTTCCGCAGGCACAAGCATTCTCCACTGCAACCACTGAACATCCAAGGTATGGACATTGAGGCTGTGGACAGCTACAGGTACCTTGGTGTTCATCTGAACAATAGACTGGACTGGACTCATAACTCAGACGCCCTCTACAGGAAAGGGCAGAGCAGGCTGTACCTGCTGCGGAGACTCAGGTCGTTTGGAGTGGAGGGCCCACTCCTGAAGACCTTCTATGACTCTGTTGTGGCTTCTGCTATCTTTTATGGCGTGGTCTGCTGGGGCGGCAGCATCTCTGCTGGGGACAGGAAGAGACTGAACAGGGTGATCCGAAGGGCCAGCTCTGTTCTAGGATGCCCTCTGGACCCAGTGGAGGTGGTGAGTGACAGGAGAACGGCGGCTAAGCTGTCATCCCTGATGGACAACATCTCCCACCCCATGCAGCAGACTGTGACAGCACTGAGCAGCTCCTTCAGTGGGAGACTGCGGCACCCACGGTGTGGGATGGAGAGATTTCGCAGGTCTTTCCTCCCCACTGCTGTCAGACTCCATAATAAAGACTTTAACTGATCAAGCACACACATCCATACATATGCAATAATACTAAGTGCAATAATCCTTTCTGTCATCGTTGTATTTTTACTCAGTTGTATATAGTATTTGTATTTGTATTCTATTTTTATCTTATTGTATTTTTATTTTATTTTATTCTACTGTATATAGTATTTTATTTTATTCTATTCTGTACAGTTGTGTACTGTATTTATTCTTATTGTATTCTAATTTTTGCCTCATAACTCTTGCACTGTCCACTTCCTGCTGTGACAAAACAAATTTCCCACGTGTGGGACTAATAAAGGTTATCTTATCTTATCTTATCTTATCTTAAAACCACTGACACAAATTAACATGACGCCACAGGGAAGCAAAACTAGACACACCGAACATGGAAACACAAGACTTTCACAATAAAACAGGAAACGGTTGAACATGACAAGAGTGGAGGAAAGGCAGACGAGAGAGAGAGAGAGAGGAGACGTGACAGACTAGAAACAGGACACAAGAAGTCACAATACATAAACACAGACAGAGACACACACAGAGACACACACAGAGACACACAGAGACACACACAGAGACACACAGAGACACAGAGACACACAGAGACACACACAGAGACACATAGAGACACACACAGACACAGAGACACATAGAGACACACAGAGACACACACAGAGACACAGAGACACACAGAGACACACACAGAGACACGGAGACACACACAGACACAGAGACACATAGAGACACACAGAGACACACACAGAGACACACAGAGACACGGAGACACACACAGAGACACACAGAGACACGGAGACACACACAGACACACAGAGACACATAGAGACACACAGAGACACACACAGAGACACAGAGACACACACAGAGACACACACAGAGACACACAGAGACACACAGAGACACACACAGAGACACAGAGACACACACAGAGACACAGAGACACACAGAGACACACACAGAGACACACACAGACACACACAGAGACACAGAGACACACAGAGACACACACAGAGACACAGACAGAGACACAGACAGAGACACACACAGACACACACAGAGACACACAGAGACACACACAGAGACACAGAGACACACACAGAGACACAGAGACACACAGAGACACACACAGAGACACACACAGAGACACACACAGAGACACACAGAGACACATAGAGACACACAGAGACACACACAGAGACACACAGAGACACACACAGAGACACATGTGTGTGTGTGAGTGTGTGTCTGTGTGTGTGTGTGTGTGTCTATTTGTGAGACTGTGTGTGTGTCTGTGTGAGACTGTGTGCGTGTGAGACTGTGTGCGTGTGTGTGAGTACGTGTCTGTTTGTCTCTGTGTGTGTGTGTGTGTGTGTGTGTGTGTGTGTGTCTGTTTGTCTCTGTGTGTGTGTGTGTGTGTGTGTGTGTGTCTGTTTGTCTCTGTGTGTGTGTGTGTGTGTGTGTCTGTTTGTCTCTGTGTGTGTGTGTGTGTGTGTGTGTGTGTGTGTGTGTGTGTGTGTGTGTGTGTGTGTGTGTGTGTGTGTGTGAGAGAGAGAGAGAGAGAGTCTGGATGGGTATTAACATCTTCATGGGGACCAAAAATTGGTAATTTACTACACTTGTGGGGACAAACAGCCCTCGTGGGTCCCCATGAGTTTGAAAGCGTTTTTGAGACTCAAAATGTGGTTTTAGTGTCAGGGTTGCAGTTAGTTCATGGTCAGGGTTCGGGTCAGGGTTAGGGTCAGGGTTAGGGTTCATTTTTGATGGTTAGGGTAAGCAGCTAGGGAAAGCATTATTCCAATGAGATGTCCCCAGATATAAATACACACATGTTTGCGTGTGTGTGACAGTGCAGAGTTCGGTGGTCCTACATGGAAATACAAAATCAGAGTCTGTTCATTTCTTAGCTGTAAGTTAATATTTGGTACGAGCAGTTTCATCCTTCAGCTCTCGGTCAGCTCTGTGAGGATCTTCAGGAACAGTTTTCCAGGCTCCGTGAAGGACATTCAAAGGACTTCTTTGGATGTTTTGTTCCCTGTCAGGATGATCCCACGCTGCTTCAGTCATGCTGAGGTCTGGCTCTGTTCCCCCGTGTGTTTCTATCCAGCTGTGCCTTCACTGTGTTTGGATCATTGTCATGCTGAAACATGAAGCTGATGTTTCCAGATGTTGCTGCACGGTGGATCGGACTCATCAGTTGATCAAAGCTCTCCAACAGCAGTGACTGACCTGTAGCGTCCTCACAGATGGCTGCAGACTGCTGGACCTCCTCCTGACCTCCTCCCACACACTGACCATGTTCTGGCTGTGCTGTGCCTCTTTCTACAGGACGTGACTTTCCGAAACTGAGCTCTACTCAGGTTTTAGCCCTCACACTTCTTTTTTGGTCCAGTTTGTCAGACATGCAGAGCTTTCAGCTAACAGCTCTTTAAGGCACTGCTTGTTGGTACAAAAATACTATTTTATGCCAAACTGTGTGTGTTTGTGGTAACAAAGAGCCTAAAGACACCATGTAAAACTGGTTCAATGCTAAGGTTTCTGTTATGTGTAGACACAACACTGGTTCATCTCCGAGCTCAGTGCTTCATAGGTCAGAGTTCAGGGGTTAAAAACACTCCTGTGAAAATGCTCAGGTACAGGGACTGAACATGAGTCAAAAGCAGCCGATGTCCAAAGAAGAACTTTAAAAACTGTTGCTCAAGAGCACAGACGAAGTGTGATCGTGTGTACAGCGTCTCTTTATGTCTGTCTCCACGTTGGTTGAGTGTGGAGTAAGTGTATATGAGAGCATGAGGGTGGGAATGGATGTTTGTATCTGTGTGTGCCTGTATTTCTGTGTCTATATGTCAGGTTGGGTATCAGACGCCACCTCTCTGGGGACATCTCAGGCCCTCCAAGGTTTGGAGGCCTATCTCCCCCTACCACCACTTCCCCTACCAGTGGCGGACTCCCTCAGACATCGGTGCGTTGGTGGTTCTTTGTGTCCGGGGGTGGGCGTCCAGGTACACACCGGCTCACTCCTTGGCGGCCGCTTATCGGGGCCTGGAGCCTGGGGCTCGCTCGGGCCACTTCGGAGGTGGGGTGCCCCCGGCCTCTCGGCCTGGGGCTCGGTCACTCAGGCACGGCTGGCTGCCGGCGGAGCTCACGGGCGCGTCACTGCAACTCCCCCCGGCTTCTGCTCCGCGGCTGCTGAGTGAGCCCTCATCTGGGACTCTCCTCAGCTCTTTCTGGGACAGTGGCGCAGCTGCCCCTCTGTTGGTCTTCCTTGGTCTCTTGTGTTCTGGGGGCCTCTGGATGTCTGGAGTTTTGATCTCCTCCATACCTGCTTCATGCCCTGGAGGACGGGGCTGTGGCCCCCCCACACCCTCTAGCAGATTATTACATGAAGGAACCTTTTAAAAACAAAAAACAAGCGCGTCCATGCTCACAGGTGTACACACGGGTGATCACACCCACAAACTACACCCTTTTTGGCTCCTACCTCAAAGCACACTGTGTTCTGTTGATCTTATGTGCTGCACAATAATGTTTAACATTTAGTATTTACTGTCATATTCCCATATATCATTGTGATGTTGTTTATTCTATTACTCTTGTTCTCTTCTGCTTGTTTTCTTTTTTCTTTCTCAACAGGTGATCCAGGTGATTGATATATGCATTTTTTTTCTCTGCCCGTTCTGTTGGTTTTTGTCTTTTGCCCTTCTCCCCCGTCCCTCTTCTCAGCTGTTTCTCTTTCCCTCTTTCTTTCTCCCCTTCTTTCCCCCAGTCAAGTCTGTCCCGTATTCAGTAAGTGAAAATAAAATAAACAATAAAAGGTGAATCAAATGGACCATTACGGCAAGGCTGGGATGGTCAATTTGGCAAAGTAAATCCGTTGGGCATCTTTGTTTGCCTTTAGACAACAATTCTGATGCAAAAGAGCCAAACGGGACAGGCCAAAAAAAAAAGAAAAAAGAAAAAAAGAGCACAGACGAAGTTTGGCTCCTTGGAAGCAAAATGTAAAGAAGTGAAAAGCCTTTTGCACAGTGCTGTATAAACATTATCGACCTTTGTGAATGTGGCACTATGTTAAAGACAGAGACATGAAAATAGTAGCCCCCCATTTTATTTGATGCTCAGAGACATTTTCTTTTAGTAAGGCCACTGTAATGTCAGTTTTACTGTTGTATAAGTTCCACCAGCAGAGGGCACTCAGTCCTGTGCATCGGTAGCTGACGCTAGAAGTAGTGTCAGCGGTGAAGAGGCAGCCTACGGCCCGCGTGCCGAAAGAACTGATTAATCAGACATTTTTCTGTCTTTACAGGTAAGCTGGGTGGTTGGTAATATAAAACAGAGGTTCTAAAAGTGACAGACAGCAGTGGCGATTAATGATAAATGTTTTGTTTGTGGCGAATGTTAAGCTAAAGAGCTAATTTCCAAGTTGGTCCAGTTGTTAGCCTGTGCCGATCGAGGTGTTAGACGGTACCTAAAGTTTGTGAGTTCATTGCAGGTATATTGTTGGGTTAAAGCCACACTTAATATGTTTTGCACAATAAGAGAAATGTAAGTTGCTTTATGTTTAGTTCATGACGAGTGAATGCTATAGAAATATGTTAAGAAAAGTGTTTATTTGAAAGGGATAGAGTTAAATAAATAGTGTTAATAAGACAGGTTCATAAATAGATTAAAACAGTAGTAAAAACAAGATAAAACTGTAATCAGAGTTCACTATGTTATTCATGCGTATAGTAAAATGTATTTTTGTGATTTAAGCAGTTTATAAGAGTGGTGCATGTGAATATGAAGCTGTATAAGTTACTTGTATAAAGTGATGTCAGCTACACTAGAAGAAGTAGTGTCAGTGGTGAAGAGGCAGCGTACGGCCTGCGCGCCGAAAGAACCGATTAATCACACTTTTCTGTCTTTACAGGTTTCTGTAAAAATAAATATGTTGCACGGGAGATGAGTTGGCCCATCATTTCAGCGGTGTAACATGAACATTCTCACGCTAACAATCAGGAAAGACGACCACAGTCAGTAAACTATTTGACTGGATTTCCTTTGCATTTCACAATAAATGATAAAAACATGGCTTGAGTCAAGTACGTACAATAAAGTACCCATCCATCTGTCCAGAAACGGCCCTAACCAATCTGGTGCCCTAGGCAAGATTTTAGGTGGCGCCCCCCTACATCAGCAGTGTAGTGTAACGTTGTAACAAATAATATTTCTATTAAATAAGCTTTACTTTGCATTTTAATTAACGTGGGATTATTTTTTGTATTTAGAAATAATAGTACCAACTTTTTTCTTTTTTTTTCAACATTTGTGGCACTGGCGTGGCGCCCCCTGATGGACGGCGCCCTTAGCATTTGCCTATACGGCCTATGCCACGGGCCGGCCCTGCATCTGTCCATCCATCCATCAGGCTGTCCGTTTGCCTGTCCTTCCATCCTTCTGAAGCTGTGTGAGCTCCTGTGAATAAAATATGGGGACAAAGTCACATGATGGTTCTTAAAGGTTAAAGTTCATTGAGAGTTGTCAGATTCGTCTTTGAGTGTTCAGGTATAAAACATAACCCTCATGGATGGCTCTAAAATTATTCCCAGAAACAAAGTCTGGAGTCTCCGGTAGGTCATTAGGGCACTGGGGAAAACAAGCTGGTTTATGGATATCGATACTATCATCCAATCAAAAACCCTTCAGTTTCCAGACAAGTCTGTGCGCAGCTGTCATGGGACTGTTAGTCTGACAAAAATAACAGAAGCTCTTATTAATCAAATCTATTCAGTCCAGCTCTGATGATGCATTTAAAGACTGCAGGGAATCTGAGCGGTGCAGCTGTTTAAGATGTTGGATTGTTCAAGTGATCAGAAATCAGCTAATGGGCTGAAATGCAGGAACTGCAGAGGGTAATGCAATGATATGAATAAAATGAGGACCTTCAGTTTGGGCTGACCTGACATTTAACTTAATTGGGAAATCCAACAGGAAGGAGGAGTAGAGGAAATAAGGAGGTGAAAAAGGTGAAGGCTGCATATGAGTTTAATTAGATTAAACTTTAACAGCAGAGTAAATGTCAGCGATATCAGCGCATCAGTCTGAGGGTTTGGAGGACAGAGTCTGAAGACTGCAGAGGGTGAGGAGGAGGATATTCAGAGCAGGACAGATATAAGGAGAGAGGAATGCGAGGAGGTGAAAGCGTTAAATGTATTTGAGGCTTCAGTGATGCTGTGATTTCACGGATGGGTGAAGGGTGGAGAAAAATGAAGAGGATGAGAGGGGAGCTGCTGGAGAAGTCAAAATGTTCCAGGGGCTGATTTATGAAGGCTTTCGCTTGAGTCTTAACAAAGCCAGAATCTGGAATTTTAAACGTGTGAGTGCTCCGATAAAATCCTTCTGAGCAGTGTGATTGGACGGTGTGAGGTTAAAACAAGGATTTGTAACCTTATATCTTTATTACCTTGGAGAACACTGTCAGTCTGGTGGGACCAGCGTTCCTTTCACTCACCCTGATCCCATGGGTCTTACCCAGCAGGCTGTGCAGAGCCGATGGGTGAGGAATAAGTCCAGTTCTAACTGCCTCGACCTCCCAGTGTCTACCCTGCTTAATCTGAGAAGAAACCAGAAGGCCTGAGATACCGCTAACAGGCCCGGTCCCCATCAGCCACACCCGTTAACGGGACGTGAATGGATGCCATTAAGATCGATGCAGAAGGAATATGAACGAGTTTAATATAGTGGCACTGAACACTAAACCGCAGAGGTCAGTTAGTTGGAGGCTGGTGTAAGCTGTAGAAGCTAGTCATACTAATGTAAGAAACAACAAAAAGATGAGAGAAATCATTAAATACACCGTACATCTGGGGGTTCCCTAGGGGTGGGATTCTTGGGGGACTTCAGTGTGGGGGGTGTAGACCTGGATGGGGCTTTGGTGGCTCTTAGGCGGTGTTTTTCTGGTGGTTGCTGCTGGGGGGAGTCTGTGCTTGGTAGCCATGCTGCTCCTGGGTGGGTCCAGGGCGGGGTTGTGGTTCTGAGGGTGCTTTGTTTCAAATACCTTTTATTAGAAGCAAGTATCACAGTTGTTACAGGTTAATAAGACTTATGCCCCCTTTTCTCTAAATAAATAAGCAGACGAACAAAAAATCCACCAATCGATGATTTGGATGATTAAAGTAGATTTCAAGTCCGTTCCTGACTGCCAGAAAGTTGCATTTTCCCAAGATATGCAAGCACAGGACGCCAAATTAGTTCAAAATCTTTCACATCGGCATTCATGGTGTATCTTATTTTTTCACGGTGAAGTGTATTTGTAAGCTCTGCGAGCCACATCTTCAACACAGGAACCTCTTTGCCTTTCCAAAGCTGCAGGAGCAGTTTCTTTGCGATGATCAGTGCATATGACACAAGACCTTTTTGAGCATGTTGTAAACTTTGTGTTTCTTTGGAGAGCCCAAAGATAATTACTGTTGGATTTGGATGAATCTTGGTGTTAAGAATATTAGACAGATGGGTGAAGATGTCACCAAAAGCCCTGAAGCCTCGGACAAAGTGCAAAACTATGTAACAGATTTCCATAATGTGTCACACGTTTTCCACAGAGGGGAGTCTGGATACATTTTGTGAAGTCTTTCCCTTGAGTAATGTAACCTGTGTACAATTTTATACTGAATTAAACAATGACAGGAATTAATAAAAAGCACATTTATGTTGCGTAAGACCTGCCAAAAACATTCCGATAGGGAGATCCCAAATTCCTTTTCCCACTCCTCTTTAATTGGATGAGTAGAAGGTGTACTCATCTCCTGTAGTGAGTTATAGAATAATGAGACTCTCTGTTCGGACCCCCGGCTATCACTAAGGCATCTATCCAAGGTGTCGGACGGCATGCTTTCAAACTGCAGCAGATGTGTACGGATATAAAAAAAATGGCTGCACGGTAGTCCAAATCTATCTTTCAATTGTTGAAATGACATGAAGGTATCGTTTGAATACAAGTCTTTTAATTTACGAATACCAAGTTCATGCCACACGTTGAAAGCTCCGTCTGCACATGATGGAAGGACAGGAGGTAGATGTAACAGGGATGCACACTGATAGTGGTTTCAGATTAAAGTGCTTAATTATTTGTTTCCAAATTCGCAAAGTGGCATGGATCACTGGGTTATAGTTGTAGTGTGCACTTGTCAAGGGAGTAGGAGAAAGTAATATTCCACCAACACAGTAAGGAAGGCAATCCTCCCGTTCTGAGGGTGCTTTGGCTCCAGGCTGGGGTTCTGGCTGGGCATGGGGGGCTTGGGTCACGGGTGGTGTGTCGCCAGGGTTGTGTTTTGGTGGATGTGCCAGAGGACGGTCTGTTGATTCAGCCTCACCTCTGGGCCCAGGACCCCCCTGGACCTGGGTCTGGGGCCGATTGCCCCTCTGAGGTTGCAAACAGCTCTGAGCACTCTAAGGAGTGCTTTGTATTTGTATATGTATGCATGAGGGCGGGACTGTACGTGTGTGTATTTGTCTACACTACTGGTCACCCCCAGTTTTTCCAGTTATTCATTGCAGTTCACGTCGCTCAAGTCCAGTGAACAGCTGAAATAGTACAAAGGTAAGTGGTGAACGGCCAGACGTTAAAAAAAGGTTTCCCAAAACTGAAAATGATGTGCATTTCAGATTATTCAAAGAGGCTTTTTCAGGGAACACAACATGGATTAACAAACCGCTGTTCTGCAGCAGTGAATGATGAAGCCTTGACACAGTGAGAAAAAGGCATTAAACAATGGAAGAGAGACAGACCATCGTAGCACTTAAAATTGCCTCAGCTTTCACGGTCCACACGCCAAAACGGCGTTTTCAAATGTATCTGCTTTGGAGAGCCTTTTAAAAAGCTCTGTGTTCCAAAAACGCCGTCTCAGTGTGGACGGAAGTTTGCAAATGAAAACATGTTAGTGTGGACATGGACTCAGATCCAGTCAGGGAGGAGTGACGTCTCTGTGGGTTCAGTAAAAGACGAGCGAGCTGGACTCAGGTCTGAGGAGACAGCAGTCCGGAGGAAATGGAAGCATGGATGGAGGAAGAACAGGATCAACAGCAGGTAGTTTATGTTGCAGGAGGATCAGGTTTTCTCAGTGAGATGAATGAATCGTCAGCTGCTGCTACAGGATTCGCTGCAGGTGAGGCTGCTGATTTCAGCACAATAGAGAAATTACATGCATGAAGGGAGACTTTGCTGCAGAGCGCTGTTTACTGAAACGAGCCGGCACAGTTTGTTCCCCGAGGCTGTCGCTCTGATGAACCCCTGCTGTTATATCATGTGTAACATGTGCACATGGCATCACTTTTGGTTTATTTTTCTTTGTATGTACTGCCTATTTCTAAAATAAAAGAAGGTTTATTTTTTAAAGTGGAGTCAGAGTGGCTGACTCTGATTCTAAAAGGCCGCCGGGGCCCATCGTAGAGAAAACAGCAGCTGAAACCGTTGAGGGGAGCAGCTGAGCTCAGTGCGATGTGTGGGTGCCGTCCTGTGGGTTTCAGATATTAAAGCATGTCTGCTTTTATGAAACGCTCTGGTCATCTTTGAGCCGCTCTGCAGGACTGCAGTTGGTCCACTTTCTATTTGGAGGCTCAGGTGGTGCAGCGAGAGAGCCTCCACACTGCCGAGGTTAGCTGCAGGCGCCAGCACGCTTCAGGTTTTACCATGTGATCATGGGGAAGGCAGTGATGTTTCTACGCCCTTCATCAGTCAAAGAAAGTTTATTGTGTAATATTGTTACTCCCATCACTCTTCATCTCATTGCTTTCCTCTGCATCAGAGCAGTGACACTGTGATTACATCCTATGCATCTTTAATGTGACAAACTAAAGACAAACAGCACATCGGTGCAGCTTCAGGTATCGGACCCCGCTCCCCGGTTATTGACTAACTAATAGCATTGATTCTGCAGCTCAGGTCCTTCAGTGTTTGTCTCTCAACCATTACAAGCCCTGGCTCGCTCTGAAGGTCCATTAAACGTCTGCTTCAGCCCACTCGTCCTCGTCTTTCTCTGAACACGAGGAATTATTTTCAGCACAAAGCAGAAATGACATTTGGAGTTCTTATAACAGAGACCGGCGAGACCTGCTGCATAGCATTAAATGCATCTTTGTAGTCCTCGTTAGTGTGTGTGCACGTTTCTGCAGCCGTAATGAGGACAGATAAGCAGGTGACTGTGCAGGTGAGCGTTTACAGCCCTGCTAAAGAGGAAACAGGAAGTAGTTTGAACCAGAACGTTGAAGGGCCAGTCCTGGTTCACTCAGTGATCTCCACAGATGAGAGCTCAGGACGTCGCTGTGCTGATGTGGACGCTGTATTAACGAGCAACACTGGCACCACTCTGCAGTTTATTTCATGCACTACATGGCACTACTTCTTCATGCGTCTGTGTTTGTGGGTGCATGAGCCACAAACACAGACGCACATGTTTGTTAGACTCAGACTTGTGGCTGTCCTCCCTCCATGTTCTCAGTGAAAGTCATCGTTGGTCATGTGATTGATTGAAGTGCCTTGAAGTGACTGCTGTTGCCATTTGGTATCAATAAATAAAACTAAAGCTCAGATGAGAGCCGTAGTGGTATCGCCATAAGCAGGTGGCAGCAGGTGATGTAGTGGTTGGGGCTGTCACAAGAAGGTCCAGGGTTCAACTGAGTAGAGTTGGCATGTTCTCCCTGGGGCTCTCTCCAGTATCTCTGACTTCCTCCCACAGTCCAAACACGCAGTTAGTGCGGTTAGGTAAGCTGGTGATTCCAAATGTGAACGTGGATGGTCATCTGTCTCTCTGTGTTAACCATGTGTCGGGTTGGCCACCTGTCCAGGTGTAGCAGGGCTATGTTCCAGTCCCTCCACGACCCTGACACAGGATGGATGAACTGGTCAGAGGATAAGAGCTGGTTTGAATGGGAGACCTTCCTGGAGTAAAACGTCCTGTTTCCCGCTGACAGCATTAAGTGAGGGAAATGTTTTTTTTTTAACACGTTTGTCTTTTCAGGGAACAGAATGAAGCAGCAAATAAAATAAATGTCAAACGCTAATGGAAGCAGAGTGGCAGAGTGACACGTTTTAACATCAGCAAACACTCGAGCAGCCTCTGAATAAATGAAACGCGTTCATGTCTAGGGATGGGTACTGATAAGATTTTCACGATTCCGATTCCATTTTCGATTCTGTTTAACGATTCGATTCTTTATCGATTCTTTTTAAAAACGGAGGACACTAAGGTCGACTAGCTTAGAACTTTGTTTTATATCTTCTCTTTGAACAAGATAGAAATTTAGGAGTAACATGGCCTTACAAACCCAACAGTGAGATCTTAAGAGATCCAGCCTGCGGCTCTTCAATGGGGTGTCACAGGGTCCCCAGGAAAAAACATTGTAAATGTAAAATAATAAAATAAATATTCTTCTGTAGCAATAACAAAGTATAACATAAATTATTCTGTAGCAATTACACAAGAATATCCAGTAATGTCCCTGCCTACAATTAAACACATTCACTTACTGAAAATCATCTGCTGTGGCAAATGGGTGCAAGCCTTTGACCACAAACTGAGTCACTGCTCGGTGACATTCGTCTATCCTGCCTGAAAGGAGACGCTACCAGCAGACTGCAGCGAGAACTGCCAGCATCTGAGCCAGACTCTGTCTCTCATCATGGTCACTAAATGCACAGTAATGGCAGGTTTTGTAATAAGGCAGATCGCGCTAACATAATATGCACTGTTAGTTGATTATTTACCTGGAGCGAATTAAAAACACGACATTCATTTAAGGTCATCGCGTGTTTTGTGAGCAAATGCTTTTGCATATTCGTAGTGTTTCCTCCCTTAAATGAAATATCTACTTTGCAAGTATTGCAAGTTGCCCTGTCGTCATCCGTTCTTGTAAAGTGTAACCAAACTTTTGAGCGTTTGTGGTGCGTAGGCGCCGTGTTTCCTGCCAGGTAAATGACGCTCCGCAACGTGGTGACGTCATTCGTGGCGACTGGAATCGATAAGGGAATCGTTTGCAAAAATGGCAAACTATTCCAAGGAACTGAAACAGTGGGAACCGGTTCTCAACAAGAACCGGGTTTCGATACCCATCCCTATTCATAGAGCTGCTCAGCGCTTTCAGCCGCCACGCATGCAGGCGCACTCGTTCTCACCTTCCTCAGAAACACGTTTGCTGAGCCTCATCACTGCTGCATTACTCTCACCTGTTCACACCTGGGGCCACACGCTGAGGTTCAGTCGTGCTCGCTGCTCGAGAATCTCCCACCTTATGAAAATATGTGAGTTTGTTTCATTATGAGCGAGTAAATGTGCATTACTGTTGACTCCAGGTTTGTCTTTCCAGTAAGCAGAGATCCCAAAGATCCCACAGTCATATTTAGACTCCTGCAGGTCATTGGAGTGGACAGTTCAGCTCATCGGTTTGTCTTTGAAAGTAAACATTCTTCAGACTGTTTAAAAAAAACTGTTTCCTCCTCAGAGATGCCTTTGCCATCCTTGTCCCTGCTCTTCCTCCTCTTCCTGACTCCAAAGGCGTGGAGCTACGAGGCCCCTGAAGACAAACAGGACGTTTTTGCGAGAACGGCGTGTCCCGCCTTCCTGACCTTCACCAACGCTGCCTACCTGTCAGGAGTCACCGTGGAGCTGCCCTGCCTCTGCAAACCAGAGCAGGTAGAGTACGCGAGTAACTAACCATCTGTTTTCTACTGCACACCTGGGGTGTCAGGTATCTGCGCAGAGAAACTGTAGTTTTTATAATATCCAGTTAGTGTTGGTTCATATTTTGTGTTGAATCTGTTTCAGTTTGCAGAGTTTAGTTTTAGTCTGTTGATATGATTGTATGGAGGGCGTATGCTGGAGGTGAGCTTTCGGTTTTATAGTGAAAACACAAGTTTTTGACTCTGAGACGTTCGATGCCTTAAACATCGAAGCCTCGTGAGGCAAACTGCGACAACGAATGTCACCAACCTGAAAAACATTTCCTCTTTATTTTATTCCTGTTGGTTTTCCATCTGCACAAAGTCAAATCAAACGTCTAGATTTCATTTACGACTTCATGGTTTTAACTGTATCAGGACCCCCTCGCCGGTGGCCATCCGAGGATGACCGTGGCGTCCGACACACCTCGCCAGGAGGTGCTGCGCTCGCTGTGGAGGAGTAGCGGCTCTAGCTGGAGCCCCTCCGTCTATTTAAGAACCTCTTCCAACTGTGCAGACTGAAAAAGGTTCAAATATCGGTTTCAGGTCCAGTCGGTTGTCTGGTTTTTCCGGAAACATCTGGAACGATCAGAGGACACCAAAACGCTGACTGATCACCATGGCAACCACCTGCTCGATCCCAGCCAGGTTCCTCACAGCGGAGACCTGCGGAGTCGCTTCTCCATCCGACTCTTCAGCCTGCTGATCTTCAGAGCTGGGCCCGATGATGCAGGCATCTATATCTGTGGCTCCGCCCACAAAGACTTCTTCTATGGTTACGACCTGGACATCCAGGAGGCTCCCACGCTCAGCTTCACCAACAGGTGCGCTGAGCACATACTGAATTCATGACAACCACGAACCTGCTTGTTTAAGCTTAATAATCAATCGATATTTAAGAAATAACGATCAGCTGATGTTTGCAGACTCGCTTCAGAGGCTAGCGACGGGAAACGGGACCAGAGCGCCGACCTCAGCGCTCTGTACCGCCTCTTCACCAGCTTCCAGCCGTGGTCTGTGTGCGACCGCTGCGGCGTGCCGGGCGAGCAGGTCCGAGCCGGGCTCTGCTACATACGCTCCCGCTTCCTGAACGTGCGCTACAGGCGGGCCAATCAGACGGTCGTTTCTTGCGGCTCGGGGGCGGTGCCAAGAGCCTTCGGTTTAAAGCAAAGCAGAGTCGCAGCAAAGCTGGAGGTCAGAAGCTGTCGTATGACGTGTCCGTCCCAGGCCCCGCCCTCCAAGCTGCTCGGTCTGATGTCTCTTTTTGGGTCCAGGTGAGCGTGTGCGTGACACCCGTCCAGCACCAAGCCGGTCACTGTGCTCAATTACAGACTTCCTGTTACTCAGGAAGTCAGAGGTCAAATCAGAAGCTTGATGTCTCTCGGTTTGGACGTCCCCCGATCTTCAGGGGTCAAAGTGTATTTCAGTAATGAACTTTTAGTTATTATAATTGTTTTTATTTAGAAAGAGGAGCTCTACATATTATTGAATACTTTAACAAATGTAAATATGCCAGATTACAGCCTCTGCAGACCCTCTGGCAGGCTGGTGTTACACACACACGTTAGCAAAAACATACAGAGACACTATTTACAGGTCATGTGACAAGGACAAAAACAGTGATCACATTATACTAGAACAATGACGAGTGGACACAGAGGACAGTATAGAGATCAGTAACAGAAACACATCAGTTTTGTTGCACAAACCCCAGTGTTGCACATGCCCTGACCTTCCTGATGTTGCACTGACCCATTACACTAATAGTTGCTTCCCTTTTTACACTAACTCTTTCACTCCCTGACACGACAGAGCATCTGTGCAGATTCAGTCCCCTCTCACAGTGGCTCGGGTCAGTCGAGGCGAAGGCTTTAATAAAATCACTCACTGGTCCTGCAGAGAGATACTGAAGATGATGCACAACCTGTCTCAATCCAGTCTGATTGTCAGCAGTCAGTATAGAAACATTTACATAATCCTCCTCTCTGAAGATCGAATTAATAAGAAGGCCTTTAGATTCCCAGTGGCTTGTGACCACTGTGATGGTGAACCCGTCTGCTGCTGGACCTCACGGGGGCTCCTTTCAAACCAGAGTCATGGTTTTATTTTCTTGTTATTGAAGCTAAAACTCAGAGACGCGTCCGTGTGTGGACGTCTGTCTGACATGTTATTTAGTTATTCATGCTAAACTTGTTCTTCATGACACAGTCTCTTCACTCTCACCTGTTTCCTGTCGGTCATGCTATTCTTCTGTACGTGTCACTTCCTGTCATGTCCTGGCTTGGAGTCAGCCCCCTGTGTAGATGTAGTCTTTGTTTTTGGTCTTCTCTTTGTTCCCGTGTAGTTTTTTTCCTTTTTGCGTTTTGTGCCAGTAAAGTTTTGTTTGTGGTGACCCTCGTGCGCTCTCACCTGTCGTCTCTGACACATGGACGCGTGGTCGCCCTGCTTGGAACCACAGTGTCCGAATGTCTCCGTGAATCATCTCTGAGATTGTGTCCTGAAGATTTCCTGCGGTGCTCTTTGCTGTTGAATCCAGATGTTTCACCTCTGGGTTTTTCTGTGTCACAGTTCTGCCTCATTGCCAACCGGGCTACCTCTGTACTACCTGACCCATCCCGACGGGCAGGTCCTCACCCTGGGCTGTCCCGGGGCGCGCCCTGACATGGCGGTCGCCTGGGACCGAGGGAACGAACCCATCTACAGGTCTGAACACTCTTCAGGCGCAGACCTCAGACTGCTCATAGACACCGGGCACCACCTGCTGTTCCAGCCGGCTCAAACGCAGGACTCAGGTATGAACAGCGCCCCCATCAGGTGGTCTCATCTCATTGTCCAGTCATGAAGCTCACATCAGGTGACCTTTACTCGAGATGTCTCTTTGTGAATATATTTGGCTGCTGACTCTGAGATAACTCTTTACACTCGGGGTCTTCTCCACCCTTTTCCGAACTTTATGGTGGCAGCAGGTGAAGCTGTGAAGCTAACCCTGGAGAAATTGGGGATCCCAGACCTGCCACCAAATCTGTGCATATCTGGGGTCTCCTCCCTGTACAGGAAGTGCCTCAACCAGGAGGGTGCAGGAAGTGTGGGGTCACGCAATCACAGGGTGGTCACTGCCCACAGTAGGGGGTCATAGGTGAGGAAGGGCACGCAGAGGCTCTTACCTGATGCTCCATCTGAAGTCGGTGTTTGGCCCGCATCAGATTTGTTATTTAGACGCTCTGAATCATATTTCAGTTCAGCGGTGACGATGATGAGGTCCGACCTCTGTGCTGCTCAGTTTGATTGAGGTGTCTTTACACTTGCAGGTGTGTATTACTGCTGGCTGCACGGTCGCCGGGCGGCAGAGATCCACCTCCTCGTGTACCCCCACTTTGGCAGCCAGTCGCTTCTGTCGCATCCCGACTTTCCAGCCGCCGTGCAGACCGTGCTGGGATCGTATGCTGCCATGACGACCGTGTTTTTCCTGCTGATGCTGGGCCGAGCTGTGCTGAGACACCGCAGGGAGCAAGGCCACGTGGACTAAAGGCAGCGAGGGTCAGACTCTGGTTCTGTGGGGCCGAAGGGCAGCCACATGTCCGATCCTGCTGTGATCACATCCTCATTAAAACTCTGACTTTATTACGCTGACATAAAAAAGTTCTCTGCAGGAATCCCTGTTTAAACCAAACACATGCTTGAAGTGATGGGAATACCTGAGTGAAAATGAGTCTGACGGGGCTTTAAGAATCCAGGGGGCGCCACCGCTGATTTATCCTGACGTGGCTGCTCTGGAGCTCAAGCCAGAGACTGTGTTAACCACTTTACCACAGAGCCACTGAGACCAGCCATGGTCTAAAGGTGCTGTTTGCTCTTGCAGACAGTCTGAATGTGTTTGAATATGTTCAGGTGTTCAAACACATCATTAACAGTCTGAGTCTGACAGTAAACCGTCGGGTCGGTCAGTGTGTAACATCTGCTGGACTCCAGCTGGGTCTCTGTGAAGCAGAAGTCCATTAAACGATGCCTGAGTGGACGACGATAAATAAAAACCCTCTTTTCTCCTTCACGGTCCGCTTTCATTGGACTGAATTGGAGGCTGTTGCCATGGTGAATCTCTGATGTCTTTCTGCTTATTAGCTCAGGGTGCACGCGTTCAGAGCTGAAACTGAGTTTTCAGTGTGAGAAAAGCTGATTGGAGTTCAGAGTTAGACTCTAGAGTGGATATTTGGAGATAATTTGTCGTGTTTGAGACCGTTTTCAGCATTGTGCAGTCTGTGGAGTCCAATCAGTGTTGATGAAAGTGAAGATTCAATCACAATATTTATTCATCCCTGAGGAAATTATGGAGCCACAGATGCTGCAAGACTGTAACAACAGCCAGTTACAAAATATAAGAAGATGGCTCTAATTACGAATAACTCAGGATATTACACAAGCTAAAAATGGGCTGTTGGACCCTAAAACTCTGGCTGTTGACCCTTGTTGTTGCTCTTTCTGTCTGATGCATTGTTCTCTGGTCTCGTCTCTGAGTTTAAAAGGATCTCTGGGTCTATTTGAGGTCCTGGGTGTCATGTGACACCTGTGACATCACTGTCATGAAGGTGCCGGACCAAGGTGCAGACACAGCAGGAGGAGGCGGAGACTTCAGGGCGAGGAGCCGAAGATGACCCTGCTCCTGTGTTCCCATCGCCGTGGGCCTAGCTTAGCTGCTGGTGCCAGTAGGATCAGTCAAGCGATGAGGCTAAACAGTCAAACGCCGCCTGTGTGGGTCAGGGAACATGTGATGAAGCTACAGTCAGGTATTAACAGACTCTTGCGTTGAGACTTTGTGTGTGGTTGAGTTTGGGTGACAGCATTAGTCCCCTTACCTGTGTGGCTGCCCTGTCAGTTCCTCCACAGTGACTGTGACCGGTTCCCTTCTGGCCTACTGGCCGTGGTCGTGCGGGTTCACACTCTAAGCTGGCCGTGATCTTTCTGGGCTTGTTACCCAACGGCACCTCTCTGTGGCTGATGCCCGGCGAGTGAGTCTCTCTGCAGAGAGAATCCAGCGTGCTGCTCACGGGGCCGACGTTGCACATTGGATGCCTTGTCCGCTGTAAGCTACGATGCTCACTGCCTTATTGGTCACGGTTTAACTCATCTCAAAAACCAAAGGTGAGATCAGGTGGGGCAGGTCCTGGAGGCTGGAAGCAGCAGGGGTCAGGGCATGCTGCTTCCTCCTGCCTCTCAGTGCCCTAGCTTCCTGCTGGGTAGTGGAGCAGGATGAGGAGGACTGTGGTTGAATTACCAGCGGACCCTTCATGTCGTGTCTCCCAGGAGCAACTCAGCTGTTGCAGCAGGAAATGCCAAATAGCCTGTGAAGAAGCACTGGGGGCGCACAGAGGGCCAGGGCTTCTGCAGAGGAGTTAGAATCCAGATGTTTAAACTGAGAATGCCACAATTTTAAGAAGAATATGAGCTCAATGTGTAGAAGACGATGCGATGTACCAGTAAAACAAAGAGAACACAACTGATTTTCTGTCTTTATGATTTATGTAACGACAGTCCAGGCAGCGATAGAAGTGCCTGTGTGCTGCCATCTTTGTCACAGGGGACGCCACAGCTTCGTATTTACTGTTCCCGGCTCAGTCTCGAGCCACCAGCGTCTCCTCTGGGATCCAACCAGGATCTTTGGCTATTTAAGCGAATCTGAGGCAACATTAAGATCTTCTGCCCCTGTGATGTAATACACACTGGAGGAAGAAAGGCATTGATTAACCCAGTCAATCATCACAGAACCACTGGTGATATGTGACGGCTCCCTCGTCTTTTTAGGAACGTGTTCAGTCGGACATGATCCGGTGTTTGGTCGGATGATCAATAAGGACGGTTGGATGGCTGCATTATTAAACACATACTTGGTGTTGCCTGGAAACAGGCTTCTGTGTAAAAGTCAGATTTGATGTGGGTGGATTTTCAGTGAGACTCTCACAGCCACCCTTCGTCTGACCTCTGAGGGTGGTGCTGTGTCTCAGGCCTGAACTCTAACCAGGGTTTCATTGCTGAGATGGAGGTGTGTGAACTTATGGTGGAGCGTACATGACAGATGAACTGTGGCCTTACACTGCCACCTACAGGTGGGTTCCTGCGTGTGCTTTACAGGGTGAGCCTGGACGACCTTTGACCCACTGAAGCAGCTGCTTTAACCAAAACACACAAACACAATGTATTCGACTCATTTCTGTAAGTTACACGACACCCATGAAATATAATTTTATTAAAAACATGCAGAAAATTCACATTTTCACACACACGCAGGGTGATGCTGCCACCTAGTGACAGAAATATTTTATCACATACTGTAATCCTGACCACGCTGGTGCTTTCCCCTCTCTCACACACACACACACACACACACACACACACACACACACACACACACACACACACACACACACACACACAGTGTTTAAGGTGGAAACAGCTCTGTTTACCCAACAGAGGCGACGGGCAGAGCCAACAAAGTGCTGAGACTGTACCGTCGCTGCATTTCTTTATTCGTTGCACAGACCTGAGTGCAAAGATCACAGATTCAAGTCTTCATGCAGTACTGAGGTGTGATTTATCCCATTGTTATATCATAAAGGTGTCATGTAGACGATGCATACAGTCCCCAGTTGTAGTGTAAACTGTTTGGGAAAAGGCTTCGCTCTGAAGTAGCTGGCGGTTAACGCCCACTGGATACTGCACAAAGCAGTGCTGCCTGCTGATTGGTCAGCTTGGTCTGTCCACCTGAGGAAAACTGAAACACAGCAGGGACAGTGTTGGACTTTGACAGATCGAACATTAACCATGTTGGTTAGCTGACCAATCAACTGTCTGCGTAATCCAGTTGAGATTAGCCGAAAAGTTAGCGAATGCTATTATACCAACATGAGTAGCCTACATGTGCTAACAGAGCTGATCATGTGACTGACTTATTGCACACAGTAGCTGAATAATACAATTTTCTTCATTTTTGTGACTCAGAATTTTATCTTAAAACATTTGGTGTTGTAAAATTCAACTTTGTACAACTATAATTATCTTTTGCAATAAAAGTGTTTCATTAAACTGACACTTTTCTCATATTTGCCAGTACTTGTATATTTTTTGATGTATCTGTCCCAAACTACAGATCCTTTTGGATGGTACAAAGACCAGTCAGAATTTAAGGTTTTTATCTTTGATAGTAAAGAGGGCGTCTGCTCTATTTCAGCGATATTCTTGTTCAAACATTCTCTGAGATTCAGTGTGTCAGAAAATGAGCTAAAAGTGATTCGATGAACCATTTTTCAAAGAATACGAATGTTTCTGCTCAGCCTCCCAGTACACACACCTATGGTATCAGTCTGAAACGACCTCGCCTCGTTCTCCAGTTATCATATTCACACACCTGAAATAAATCACCAATATGATGAGTACAAATATGTTACTGTATGAAAACGTTCAGATTTAATAAACCAAAGGTTTGCAGAACAGATGAGACATCTTGAAAACAATGATCAGAGTCACGTGTATCGATGTCGAAGCTTTCAGTCTCCTGTCTTTAGAAAATGAACTTTACTTTTAAACTAAAGTGACTGTTGTTGCCTTCTCACTAAAACTCAGTGGTCTGGAACCACAGGAGCATTATTACTGTGGTGATATGGTGCTACGAGGTCATTAAGATAAGATGGGGCCTGATTATTTAAGACCTTGTATGTGAGGAGCAGGATTTTGAATTCTGGATTTAACAGGAAGCCAATGAAGGGAAGCCAAAACAGGAGAAATATGCTCTCTCTTTCTAGTCCCTGTCAGGACTCTTGCTGCAGCATTTTGGATTAGCTGAAGGCTTTTCAGGGAGTTTTTAGGACTTCCTGATAATAATGAATTACAGTCGTCCAGCCTGGAAGTAATAAATGCATGAACTAGTTTTTCAGCGTCACTCTGAGACAGGATATTTTTAATTTTAGAGATGTTGCACAAATGGAAGAACGCAGTCTTACATATTTGTTTAATATGTGCGTTGAAGGACATGTCCTGGTCAAAAATGACTCCAAGGTTCCTCACAGTGTTACTGGAGGCCAAGGTAATGCCATCCAGAGTAAGAATCTGCTTAGATACCATATTTCTAAGCTTTTCAGGGCCGAGTACAATAACCTCAGTTTGATCTGAATTAAGAAGCAGAAAGTTAGCGGCCATCCAGGTCTTTATGTCTTTAAGACATTCCTGCAGTTTAACTCATTGGTGTGTGTTATCTGGCTTCATGGACAGATAGAGCTGGGTGTCATCTGCATAGCAGTGTAAATGTATGCTATGTCTTCTAATGATACTGCCTAAGGGAAGCATGTATAATGTAAACAGAATTGGTCCTAGCACTGAACCCTGTGGAACTCCATAATTAACCTCAGTGTGTGAAGAGGACTCTCCATTTACATGCACAAACTGGAGTCTATTAGATAGATATGATACAAACCACTGCAGTGCAGTACCTGTAATACCTACAGCATGTTCTAATCGCTCTAATAGGATATTATGGTCGACAGTATCGAACGCTGCACTGAGGTCTAGCAGGACAAGCACAGAGATGAGTCCACTGTCAGAGGCCATAAGAAGATCATTTGTAACCTTCACTAAAGCTGTTTCTGTGCTGTGATGAGCTCTGAAACCTGACTGAAACTCTTCAAATAAACCTCTGCAGATGATCTGTTAGCTGTTTGACAACTACTCTTTCAAGGATGTTTGATATGAAAGGAAGGTTGGAGATTGGCCTATAATTAGCTAAAACTGCTGGGTCTAGAGATGCTTTTTGAGTAAAGGTTTAACTACAGCTAGCTTGAAGGCCTGTGGTACATAGCTGATTATTAGAGATAGGCTGATCATATTTAAGATCGAAGAATTAATTAATGGCAGGACTTCTTTGAGCAGTTTTGTACGAATGGGGTCTAAAAGACACGTTGATAGTTTGGAGGAAGTAATTATTGAAGTTAACTCAGAAAGATCATCCATCCAGTTCAGGGCTACTTCGGTGGTTTAGCCTGTCTCAGCTGTTACAGGGTACACCTGTACAGGTCATCGACACAGAGAGAAACAGCCATTCACATTCACACTGGAACCTGCAGCCAGTTCAGTCTCATCAGTCAACAAACATGTCTGGACTGTGGCACGAAGCAGATCATGAACAGATGGATTGTCTTTTTGTGACGAGTTCATGTTTGATGAATGTGTGAAGTGTGAAGTCAAGATTCCTCTCACGATTCATGATCTGCACATTTATTGGATTCATCGAGCAGCTCAGTCTAACATATCAAAAATACATGAAAAGCGATTTTCAAAATAAAATGTGAGTTCATGTTTTTTACAGGCTGCATGAGAAATGATGATTTCTGTGTGAGAGAACATTAGATTTTACATAGTTATGACTTTACATTCATCTGTACAGTGAGACGGGTTATTACAGCATATTGTTGTCAGAACCGTGCAGATGAAGATCTCATCATTTATCTGATAAAGCAGGAAGTTAAAGAAAGTGACGATACACCGCTGCGTTGACACATTGTACCGAGTACTTTACTGCCACACTGTGATAGAACAAAAACAGGTTACATGACAGAAAAGTCCCAAACCCAGGGAATCACGCCAGCATCCCCACACTCTGAACTGTGGAGTGAATAAATGTGCCCAGTGCGTTCTGCTTACTGCCCCCAAAATTTACACAGAGAACATCTTATGTACTCCAGAGCTCCCGCTGCGTGTGCTTCCTGTTCCATAGGGGGCGCTGTCAAGCTGCAAAACAACCACATAAACTCCAACAGGGTCACATTTTTCAGCGTGGTTTTGATAGAAGGGGTCGGACGAGTTCCAGCTTTGGATTTTTCACAAGCGTCTGTTTCCCTCCGGGGAGCAGGAAGTCACACAGTGGAAGTTCTGGAGTATTCACGAGTTACCCCACAACTTATCTCCAAAGACACGAGACTAAACGTTACATTAAAGATGAATGTTGCTCCTAAAATAACATCAAATATGCAGAAAGTAGCGACAGAGGAAACTCTGCTCCAAGCATCATTTAAAAATGTATTTATAATAATGAGTTTGTAGCTGCCACCAGATTTGAATGAGCTGCTGATCCGTCTCTCTGCAGACCTTCATCTGCTGCTCAATCTGCTGCTTGCAGCCTGTATGAGCTGCAGGTACCTGTGTGTGTGCGCATATATACCTGTTACAAGGTGCTGTGCTGCTGCCCTGCGGTCAGCAGGGGGCAGCATAGACTCACAGATCAGAGCAGATGTAGCAGCGCTCCTGCAGTCGGTCATGTGACCAGAAAACCTCATTTCAACACCAGCTTAGGGTTAGAGTAACACGGGGACACGTCACAGCCCGCCTCCTCAGGATTTGACTGATAGCCTGTGTATTGATGTTTGGTGCTCCCAGAGGGCCGAGCCACGCCCCTGAAGGGTCACGGTGCTCAGAGGTCACAGCTCGCTGCCTCCTAATTGGATTTTTTACACCTTCATAAAAACGTCAGATGTTTTTCTGAAGACGAGCACACGTTTGTTCAACCTCCACCCAGAGAAGCCCCCCGTCCCCACCCTCTGTGTGTGTGTTACCTGCCTGATTTCTTTCTATATTTAAAAAAATCCAGGTGTATTTGAAGCTCACTCCCACAGCTGGTGTCAGTAATAATGGGAGCAGCTGCTCCCTCGGAGAGCTTCGTCCTGGACGCGGCTGAAACAGTGCCGGGGAAACTACGCGTGTTTTGCTGGCTCATTGTTTAATAAAACTCTTTGTGTGTTTTTAATTTGCATGGTCTCAGCCGTGGAGGTGTGGAAGTGTCCACAGTAAGAACTGAGTGGGTTCCACAGGAAGGTGTGAGCCACGCTGCAGAGCTAATCCTGTTAGCCACAGACTCGCTGTGAGTGAGAAAATCACACAAACCATGACAACAACATCCAAACAAATAATTCCACACTCAGGAGTTTAGCACATCCACAACAGGGCGTGGGGTGATCGTCCACTACATATGATTACATATTTACATTAAACAATCAGTGATGATTCAGAAGGGAGGGCTTAAATCGAACCCCGCCCCTCTGTTGATCCATCACAGACCAGAGAGAATCTGTGAAAAGTCAAAGAAAGCTTCAGTCTCAGAGCTCATTTAGGGTTTACATGGAAACAGATTAGTTTTCAGCATGCGGTTTATTGTTCCCATGATGACACTACCAGAGCACACTGCCACCACGGAGGTCCGCCCCCAGGTGTATGGCGTTATTTTTGTGCCACTATTCTGAGCGCACGTAAAAAAAATGTGCAGGTGCAAGTGTTGCATTTTGAGGAGAAATTTATTGTGAGCGAAGAAAAGCTGAATTTGAGTGACCAAAATTCATTGCTGCGTGCAAAAAAATGTATTTCAGTGTTTGCTATTATCCACACACACTCACACACACACACACTCACACACAACAGCAGCCCCTCGCTCAGTTTTTGCATTTGCGCTCGCTCGCATTGTGTCGCTCGCGCTCTCAACATTTATGCCCGTGCGCGAGCAGCTCTTTCTCTACACTGTTATATTTGTGCCACAAAACCAGCCAATCACAGACTTGGATGCAAAAATATCTGATTGGCTGTTCTGGTCTCCAATCAGCTCGAAATGACAAAATGCAATATCCCAGAATGCATTTCGTCTAAAACTCAAATGAGGCAGTGGCGGAGGAACACAGAGTGGCAAATATGTGATGTCTTGATGAATCGAGCAGATATTTGAAGTTTACACAGCAACATCCTCGCATGAAAATATCTTCAAAGTTTATTTTGTGACCCAGAAAGAGTAATATTTCAAACTCCGCCCCTGCCTCGTTTGTAGTGATGTGTCGGTCGCGAACGAAATGGCTCTTAGAGCCGGGTCTTTGAAGTGAACGACGCGAGCCGGCTCCTTATCGCGAGCCGTGGGGGTTTTTTTCTCTCTCACTTTTTTCCCGCTTCACTCCACACACGAGCCTTGTGCTTTACGCTGGGCAGAGGGGGGAGGGGCTGTAGTTACACTCAGCAGCACAGGAACAGAGCGGGAGGGAGAGAGAGAGAGCCAGGGACAACAAGGTCACATTAGAAAGGTATAGTAATCATCCACAACTATGAAACGTTGAGAGCGCGAGCAACACATTGCGAGCGAGTACAAGTGCAAAAACTGAGCGAGAGGGGCTGCTGTTGTGTGTGTGTGTGTGTGTGTGTGTGTGTGTGTGTGTGTGTGTGTGTGTGTGTGTGTGTGGATAATAGCAAACACTGAAATACAGTTTTTGCACGCAGCAATGAATTTTGTTCACTCAAATTTTGCTTTTCTTGCTCAAAATAAATTTTCCTCAAAATGCAACACTTGCACCTGCAAAAGTTTTTTACGTGCGCTCAGAATAGTGGCACAAAAACAACGCCACACAGGTGGTCCTGCTCTGCGCTGCAGGTGCTCAGGCCGAGCTGCACTCCAGCATCGTCTTGAAGGCCTTCCTGAAGTTGTCGTCCAGGAAGGCGTAGAGGAACGGGTTGAGGCAAGAGTTGGCGTAGCTCAGGCTGGTGATGAAGTAGGAGATCATGATGACCAGGGGCGTGGTCCTCAGGTCCGTGGTCAGCGCTATGATGGTGCTGAGGTGGAACGGCGTCCAGCAGAACAGGCACACGGCCAGGACGACAAAGACCATGACGGTGACCCTCTTCTTGGCCTTGTCCAGTGCCTTGGCATTGCTGTTGAGCCGCATGTTCCTCAGCCTGTACAGCATCATGGTGTATAGGATGCAGAAGGTGGAGACGGGGATGGCGAAGCCGAGGATGAGCGTGTAGATGCGGCTGGTTTTGAACCACAGGGGCTCGGGGCTCGGGAAGCTGAGCACGCAGGTTTTCCTGCCATCAGCCGGGTCCACGTAGACGCCGGCAAACACCGTGAAGGGCATGACGATGAGGATGACGAGGATCCACACGCACAGCGAGATGATCTTGGCCGCTCGGTAGGTGCGGTAAGGCATGCGCTTGGATCTCACGGTCGACAGGACGACCAGGTAGCGGTCGATGCTCATCACGGTCAGGAAGTAGATGCTGGAGAAGATGTTGTAGTGGTCGATGCTCAGGATCACCTTACAGAGGACCTCCCCGAAGGGCCAGTAGTTGAGCAGATGTTCGGCGATGCTAATGGGCAGCACCAGAGTGAACAGGTCGTCCGCGATGGCCAAGTTCAGGATGAACATGTTGGTGACCGTTTTCATTTTGGGGGCTTTGAGGATCATGTAGATGACGGCGGTGTTTCCCGTCAGCCCCACAGCACAGATCACGGAGTAGATGACGGGCAGGATGACATAAAGGTCAGCGAAGAAGGGAGGGGTGCAGTTCAGGTCAGAGCGGTTTCCCGTGGGCGAGTACGGCAGCACAGAGTCGTTACAGAGCGGAGGCGGCGCGCCCGGGACCGACACGTTCTCCATGTTTCAAGAGAACGCGAGACACCGTGATGCGTGGAGGGCGGAGCAGCTCCACAGGGGTGGAGCAGGTGCAGCTCTACCTGCTCGCTCGCACCTCAGAGGAGCACACACCTGTCCGCGCGCTCAGCTGTCAAATCAAAGTCTCCTCCTCAGATCAGCTGACTTCTCCTTCGGCTCATTTACTGCACGAGCGGCGCATCACGGAGCCTGCACGAGAGACAGAGAGAGATAACCGATGAGCAGTGAGGTCAGCCTGTTTCTAACTTTGATCTAATCTCACAGCGGCGCGCGCAGAGGGAAACACCGAGCTCACGCGACAGCAGAAAGTATGAAAACGTGAAAAGTGAAAAAAATGTGCCCACCTGAACGCGCCTCCTCGCGCACGAGCTTCAGATGGACTGATCGATCAGTCAGTATCAGTGATCAGCGATCAGCAGCGTGCCTCCGTGTGCGCGCTCAGCGGCTCCGCGCTCCGGTCTCTTCTCTGAGGGAGACGCCTGCACTCCGGACCCCCTCTCTCTCTCTCTCTCTCTCTCTCGCTCGATCTCTCCTCCCCCTCTATCACTCTCTCTCTCTCTCTCTCGCTTCAGCCCCCCCCCTCTCTCGTGTCACTGGCAGTCACGTGACCGGGTCAGTCACTGAGAGCTTCTGCTGAGGATTTTATTCTCCAAACGAACAATATTTTTTTCCTTCTACTCGGTGCTTGGTTCTTATTAGGACGCCGAAAGGCCACAACGTGTGATCATGTGATCTTGACTTGAAGCCTCCCCGTGTTCAGTGCTCAGCTTTGGTGGCAAACTTCGCTGGATCAGCTGTATCATCGTTCTGTTTTGAGGAAAGGTCGATCTCTCAGTGCCGACCGTGAACACCCTCTTCATTCTCACTTTGAATGAATGGCGTGTCACAAATTTAGAGGATCATCATTTAGCCTGGAGAAATAGTTTGCTGCTTTATAAGAAAGCCCTCCGCAAAGCCAGAACATCTTACTATTCATCACTGATTGAAGAAAAGAAGAACAACCCCAGGTTTCTCTTCAGCTCTGTAGCCAGGCTGACAAACAGTCAGAGCTCTGTTGAGCCAACCATCCCTTTAACGTTAACTAGTAATGACTTCATGAACTTCTTTATTATTTCATTATAATCAGGAAGTCCTAAAAACTCACTGAAAAGCCTTCAGTTAATCCAAAATGCTGCAAGGCAAGGCAAGTTTATTTGTATAGCACAATTCAACAACAAGGTGATTCAAAGTGCAGCAAGAGTCCTGACAGGGACTAGAAGGAGAGAGCAGATTTCTCCTGTTTTGGCTTCCTGTTAAATCCAGAATTCAAAATCCTGCTCCTCACACACAAGGTCTTAAATAATCAGGCCCCATCTTATCTTAATGACCTTGTAGTACCATATCACCCTATTAGAGCACTTCGCTCTCGCTCTGCAGGCCTACTTGTTGTTCCTAAATAAGAACCAGTCCATCTCCAGCATGTTTCAGCACCCGGCCATCGAGCAGGGAGAACGCAGCCTTCAACACACCGAGGCTGCTTTAGTTCAGAACCAACCAGCCTAAGCTAGTATACTCAGTGGCCTCTAAGTTATGAATCCAGTAAGACTGTCAACGCTCATACTGAAAGAGGAATGTGGCGTGGAACGGTCACCGTGATGAAAGTCCAGGTGGTGCTTATCTGTGAGGTAGTTAATGTTGGCTGTGTGTTTATGTTTTAACAGTTTATACTGTGATTTGTAGGAAACTCAATGATGTCTGCATCTGTGGGTGTAGCTGCAGAGTTGAAACCTTTATTCCCCTTGGGTCCATGCTCTCAGTGGCTGCTGCTGCTGTTGCCTGGGCTTTTCTGCTCTCATTTAGATTTGATAAATGTTCGTGGATGTCTCTGGAGTCCTTCACCTGTCCAGGTTGTTGAAGAATCGTCCTGTCGGTGGTTTGCTGAACAGCATCAGTACAGTTTCAGTGTTTCCTCCGTGATGGAGGCCTGTGCACTCAAACACGCTGGACTTCAGGTTAAATATCAGCAGAGTGCTGTTGAGTTTTATTAAGTATACATTTTATATTGTGTGTGTGTTATTATGAACAGCTCCAAAAAGTGAGCCTCTGTCAGCCATGTGGGTGGTTTGCTTTCGTGAGCATCACATCCCTTTGACTTATGGGACAGGAGGTCCACAGTCTTGAAGGATGCTCCGGTGTCTCCTCTGCTAAAGGAGATAATAGCAAAGGTCCTTGTCCTGTAGAGAAACTGCCTGCTCATCAGCTGATCTCAGTACAGTGTTTCCTGGGTGTGAATGAATGAGGTCCTGTTAGAGTCAGAGAGGAGCTGGCAGCAGGCGAGGAATGTGACATCAGAAACATGTCAGATATCAATGTTTGCATCATTAGCATGGAGCAGCGCAGTGGTTTGCACTGTTGCATCACAGAAAGAAGGTCCAAGGTTTGAATCCGGGGCCCTTCTGTGTGGAGTTTGCATGTCTGCGTGGATTCTCTCAGGCTTCCTGCAGCAGTCCAAACACATGCAGCGGGTGGGGTTAGCTTAACTGCTGAATATAAATGATCCTCAGGTGTGAGTGGTTGTAGCTGATTGGTGACCTGTCCAGGTGGACCACGCCTCTCACAGAGTAGGTAGCTGGCTAAGGCTCCAGCCCCCTCTGATCCCGATAAGCTGCCATCCTGCTGAACGTTGCACTGAAGGCAGAAGGGTTTCCTGATCGGGGAGAAATCCGAGCAGCGCATTCCTTAAATTCTGTTTCACGCGAGGAGGAGGAACACGAAGCATCGTTTTAATGAAATAGTGCCGTTTGGATTTTCTTCTGCTTCTTTCGACGAGACAGACGTCAGAGGACATTTTACATCTTTGCAACAGTCTAATATCAGACCAGGAACAATTCACCGCCATGTACCTGCCCACAGGTAGAAACCAGTCATGTGAGTGTGGCTGGTTGGAGGCCACGAACCTTTCAAATGTTCCTCCTCATCCTCTGTCTCGTCTACGTGTTTGAGCTTCATGCATGTCCTGCTTTTCACTGTGTCGTCCAAGTTTTCAGTTCCTGTCTTTAGGTTCATGCGTCCCGCCCTAACTGTCCTCCTCCGCCGGTTTCTTTGTCAGTTTGTGGGTCGCCGTGTGACCGTTTGGGTCATCCCCCCGCCCCTCGTGACAGCTTGGATGCCTCTGTGACAGACGATTATAACAGCACCGCACTGGCTTTCAGTGACATTTCTAAGGCGGCAGGAAAACCTGCAAAGTGCTCCCGTGATCAATACAAAGCAGCAGACCTGGTCACGATCGATTTAATTGTTTCTGCAGAGCAGCGGCGCTCTGAGCGAAATGTCAAAGGAGAGGCCACGGCTGTTTCGGGCTGGTTACAGAAACAGCACGAGGGGGGCGGGGATAACCAACCACCGGTGCTGCTCGATTGGCTGTTAGCTGAAGAAGTCGTGAGCTGTGAGTGACCGTGAAGGCGAGCTTACCTCAGGAAGCCCGAGTGGGTTATGTCACACCTGGAGAATAATGATGGCGGTGTGCTGAGATGAAGTGTTCTCTTTCAGAGGCGGTAGAACAAACAATCCTTTTTATTAACGATCCACTTCAAGTTTCAGCACATTCACAGATTTCCAGATTCTTCAAGGCTGAAAACAAAGAGCTGAACACCGGTCCTCTCTCAGCCTCGCTGCATTCACATTCAGACCCGTGTGAGGCCAGAAGCGTTCACGTTTGCCTGTTTTTGATCAGCTGTCAGATCTAACCTGACGTGAATCTGAGCTTGAGGCAGCGCACGTCTGTCCCACCGGGGTCTCCGTGTCCTGGGTCTCCACACACAGTTGTGGCTGACGCTTTCTTTAAATCACAACTCTGTTACAGACATGGAGAAAGGGCACATTCATCACCAACGTAAACACAAAGAACTGTGCAGCGATGTCACAGGAAACATCTGAAATCTTAAAAAATAAAACAGGTGCATCAATTTAAGAAATGGATATAATTTTTATTATGGATTAAAAAAAACTCGAGAAACATAAGCAGGACAAAATAGGGAATAAAACAAGCTGATGAAGACTGAAAACATCAGAGGGAGGGATGGCGAGGCACAGGTGAACTCAGTCAAGACGATAATCAGGGCAGGAACAGCACAAAGGGAGGAAGTACTCTTCAGAATAAAAGATTAAACTGATGCAGGGAAACAGAAACAATCCGAGCGTCATCACGCAGACGATCTGTTGATCTGAAACCTCTGACGCTGTGTTACTAAGCTTTAAACGTTAGCTGCTGTAAGACAAGACGCTGGGGATAAATAAAAAATCTGTGAGCTTGTCTTGTTTTGGGAGAAAGAAGTAAAGCAAAAACGAAACAAAAAAACGTTACATTAAAAAACAATAATAATTGAAATAAAATTAAAACAAAATCTGCTCATCAGATTAAATTAAAGCAGTAAAATCAGGGTCAAACTGTGTCATACACCAAGGAATAATACAAAAGTAAAGGCAGAGAAAAGAGACCTTAAAAAGAAGCAAACATTAAATCTGAGAGTGTGGAAATAATATTGTGTAAATATTGTGCGCCGATGTGCGTGAACCTTCTTCGGGTGGATTCGGGCACCGAGGGTTGGAGCTGTTACTCACAGGTCAGCGCTGGGGTGTGTGCACAGCAGATATTACACAGCTGGTTGGTGTCACACGGTCACAGCTTACAGGAGGCCTGGACACAGCACAACTGTCATTAAGGTCATTAGGTTCAGTCACGCGTGCTTTTTCTGGGACTATTAGTCCGATTCTAACTGCGGTCAGCGGCTCGCGGGCCAGCATCACTGAGAGAGTGTGACGGGAGGAACGCTGTCCGCCTCACACCTGTGTCCTGTCAGGAAACCAGCCTGTGATGGTGGCGGCAACATGGACACTGACTGTGTGACGTTACTACAGCGGACAGACGTTTGGCATTCAGCAACCACGCTGAAGCTGAAAGGAAGACTGGATGGAGTTCTTCCAGCATTCACCTCTAAGCTGTGGTCAGATGTTTGTTTCAGTCTGTTGGATTGCAGTAGGGACACACCAATCAGGTGGCTCGCGTCTGCCAGCTACAGGATGGAAAAGTGACCTTCCCCCAGTTTCAGATGATTTGGAAACACGCGCTCACAGCGTCCTCTTACAGAAAGTGGCACCAAGGGTTCCCGATCAAGCTTCCACATGTGAGAAGCTGAGTGCGACACACACTTGATGCCAAAGGCTTCCTGGGTCACAGCACACAGCGGAGGGGCCAGATGTGGTCCTTTTCATTGGTGATCACTCTTCTGAAGAAGGCGATGGATGGAGAAATTTAAACCCAGCCTTCTGTCTCTGCAGATGCAGTGCAGGAGTCTTCAGGTGATGCCTGAGGCGATGCTTCAGGTTTGTCGAGGAGGACACTTTCTTCACTTTCAGCCACATTCAGACACACAGGACTTTAAACAAATGCCTTTTCTTGTTTCTGTTTTTATTACTAACAGTTCTTCTTTTTTTTTTAAAGTCCCGACCAGACGCCCGGTGTGCAGTTGTATCCGCACAGGTCACGTAAAGCTGGGCCAGCTGGAGCCCCTCACGCTGAGCTCCTCTTTGTGTTTGTGAAGTTTGTCTCTCTGAGACGGCGTGCCGTCTGCTTTAACCTCCTGCTGTCAATCATGTCACGCGAGTGGGTGTCTGTTTGACAAACCTTTTATTCAATCTGACACAATACCAGAAATCTGTTCAGAGATTTACCCACGGTCGAGCTTTCGTCACACGATGATGTCAGTTTGTCTTACTGATGGAGTTACAGACATGTCACTCTGCTGGCATCTTATCCAGCGACACGGCGTTCAGCAGGGCGCCAGAGTCAAAGTACGGCGTGTGCATAAGTCAGCGACACTGGCGGCCTCAGACTGTCTGACATCCTGAGGATGACAGACAGCAGATCTACAGATTTAATTATGAAGGTGGAAGCTGTGTGTGCGTGTGTGTGCGCGCGTGTGCGCGCGTGTGTGTATGTGTGTGTCTGTGTGCGTGTGTGAGTCCAGGTCGACTGCTGTGTGATTCACTGTCTCGTGTGCAGCTGGTCTCTCTGCACATCAGCCTTTTGTTTCACGTTCACACAGCAACAGTTACACACACACGCACACATTTGTAATTTCAGTGAGAAACACATCTCGTGTCAGAAGTGCAGTGCAAACAGGAAGGTGTCACCATGGCAACCAGGAAAGCAAAGTTTTAGTTGATGTGGAAAGTTTGATATATGACCTCAGCAGAGACGTGTCTCTTATTACTCATGTGAAAAATCACATGTGATGTCCCACATCCACCCCCTCCACCCTCCGAGTGATGAGGTTTGGTTCTTGATGTAGCGTGCTGACAGCTACACCCTGCAGGACACCGGCCCTTGAACCCTGGACTTGCCCACCCCGACCTTAGAGTGTTAAAATAATGGAGGTGAGGGTACAAGGCTGTCCCACACGAAGTTATGGATGGATGCGGCTCAACGAGAGTCTGGAGCTCAGACCTGCAGCATTGTCTCAGACTGAGAGGTGAAATTTCCTTTTTCATTTCTACCTGCAGGCTGGAGTGAAACAGAAGGTTTGTGAGTCTTGCTTTCAGACTGTTTCGTGACAGTGAACGTGCTGATGTTGAACACGATCGTTTAGTTTCTCAGAGGAAGAGGAGCAGGAGGTCAGGCTGAAGTCTGCACTTCACACCCGGGCCCCACATAAAAACAAGCTTTATACCAGGACTGAAACAATCTCATTTCACAAAACTCAACACGTCGCTGCGTCTGTGGCTCAGGAGAATTTATTCCACAGTTTGGAACTATTACCTGTGAGGAGGTTGTTCCTGTGGGAGGTAAATAGAGAGCCGATGTATGAAAGGTGGGGAGTCCTGCTCACGTAATTGTCTCTGAAAGGTGCTGTGCTTGCAGCGTTTATCTCTCCCTCATACATCATCTCTGATCTCGACTTTGGCTACATGTTGTCACCTCAGAGAGTGACCTAATGTTTTGTCAGATGCTGGCTGTCGGTGATACATCCATGGTGTCCTTTTCTGTAATTCAGGAAGAGTTAACAGTCCCATCTCAGAGACCTGCGGCATCCGCCTCAGCTAGGTGGAGCGTGGATGGCATCAGTCTGTATATAAAGGATGGACGTAGCATTCGGGTGTGGCAAGTAAAGGCGGAGCTTAAGCGTCTTACACCTGCTGCTCTCTACTGTCCAGCAGGGGGCGACTCTTCTGATGTAAAAGAGGTCTGACTGGTCTCTGAGCCTCCTGCTCACGTGATTTCAGTAAACGCTTTCCTGATTGGTTTCTGATCTCGGCCGCTGTTTCGGGTCTTAGTGAAGAACATGAAGTTCATTTTGTTCATCTTTCCTTCATTGTGTTTCATTACGATGCCAAAGTTGTTTACAACATTCACAAAATGTCTGAGGTGAACAGTGTCCGGAGACGGCCCAAGCATCCACGGTGTACAACGCTCTTTTTATTTTCTATTCAACTTTATTTATACAGTGCCAAATCACAACATCAGGCACGTCAAGGCACTTTATTTTGTAAGATAGACCCAGCAATCATATGACCCCCTATGACCACTTTGGTGACAGTGGGAATGAAAAACTCCCTTTTAACAGGAAGAAACCTCCGGCAGAACCAGGCTCAGGGAGGGGCGGGGCCATCTGCTGCGACCGGTTGGGGAGGGGGAAGGAAGACGTTTAAAAGTTCAGATGCTGCATTCTGATATTCGAGTTAGCATTCGCTCTGTGACATAATTCAAGGTCTTCTTTATTTATCCCAAAGCTTCTGAAATGCCTGATTACAGAACTAAAAACACAATGAAAGCAGCTCAGAAACTGAATAATTAAACAAAATCGGTTCAAAAGGACACCACCCAAATAAAATGAAGTAGTAAGTGACAAATATGCTCACAAATGACATCAAATACTATTAAAACAACAAACTACTGCCACAGGCCGTCACTTGGTGTGGCGTCGTCTTTTACCGCCTGTGTCATGGTCCTGGGTCTGTGAGCCAGCGTTGTTCTTGGTTGTCTTTATGGTTTTGTGCTGATGTTTCAGCTTTTAGTCATTAGGCGTCTGTCTCTGTGTCTTCCTGTGGGCTCCATGTTCCCTCTGGCTGTTTCCCAATTCAGGGTCTGTAGCCTTAAAGTACGAAGTCTTAACGGTCCACACGGGCCACGTACTCAAAGACCGCTAAGGCCGGAAGTGCGAGGCTTGTGAAATGGGACGGTCTAGCCGCTGTTGCGCTGCCCAGGTTGCCTAGCAAACATGATACTAACAGCTGGAAACGTTTCATACAGCTTTGTTTGACAGAGATGAAGGAGACAAATGTTTTGTTTGTTTGTTTGTTTGTTTCTACACGAGCTCTGTGTGATCAGTTGAGTATCTGAGGCTGAGACCACGGGACTGTGAAACATGATTGTTGGGCTTCATGTCTCTGCTGAACAATCATTTAAGATTAGCTAGTAAATAAGAATTAGCTGATGTTGTTCATGAGACTAAAGTCATCTCACTGTGGTGATGTAAATATAATATGGCCAATATTATATTTATTATATGTATCATGATTAGTTATTACAGCAGTGAGTTTGAACTCTGTGCCAAACACTGAGTTTCAGCAAAGATTCAAGTCGCAGTTATTTATATTTCCTGTCACCTTAAATCTTCACTCACAGACAAGCATCTTTGACAGTGTATATATAGATGTGTTATAAGAGACAAATATTGTTTGTTTAATATGTTGGCATCACTAAATTTGGCTCAATGCTTACATACATGTGTAAAAGCAAATGTACGAGCTGTGATAACTGTGTCTGATAGAATGAAGAGTCGACTGATATATGAAATATTCCTTTATTGGGTGAGAAAATCAGACCATGTCATAACTGCTGTAAGTCACACAGAATAGATATCAGAGCCTTAAACAGGCTGACGTCTGCTAAATGGGTCAAACTGGGCAGAAAGTAAACACAGGAGGTCAAACGCTGGACAGCTCGCGCTGCTTTGAAGAAATCAAGCCAGTGTCACAGTCAGAGCAGTTTCATCCGTTCATCCGAAAACGGCAAACAGACGACAGATAAACAGGAAGGACAGGAAGATGAAATGAGAAACGAATAAGCGTTACACAGGAATCCACGGGGCCGCTGTGACCTCACACGTCTGGTGACCTCAACATGAGAAGTGCCATCCTTTCATGGACGATGGTGTGCAGCTGTGTTTACGGAGGCAGAGACAGCTGAAATTCTCCATCTTCACCTTAAAGCCACTAACATCAGACGTACGTCGTTCCAAAGTAAAACGCCTCCAACTGTGACAGAAACACCAAATGAATGTTTTACAAAAAGGCAAGCACGAGTCAGATGAAGTGAAACTAATAATAAATAAATAAACTGATCTGAGATCAGTCTATCTCGGTCATCTTTACCTGTCCACGTGATAAACTGATCTCAGATCAGTCTGTCCCGGCCATCTTTACCCGTCCACGTGATAAACTGATCTGAGATCAGTCTGTCCTGGTCATCTTTACCTGTCCACGTGATAAACTGATCTCAGATCAGTCTGTCCTGGCCATCTTTACCTGTCCACGTGATAAACTGATCTGAGATCAGTCTATCTCGGTCATCTTTACCTGTCCACGTGATAAACTGATCTGAGATCAGTCTGTCCTGGTCATCTTTACCTGTCCACGTGATAAACTGATCTCAGATCAGTCTGTCCTGGCCATCTTTACCTGTCCACGTGATAAACTGATCTCAGATCAGTCTGTCCTGGCCATCTTTACCCGTCCACGTGATAAACTGATCTGAGATCAGTCTATCTCGGTCATCTTTACCTGTCCACGTGATAAACTGATCTCAGATCAGTCTGTCCCGGCCATCTTTACCCGTCCACGTGATAAATTGATCTCAGATCAGTCTGTCCCGGCCATCTTTACCCGTCCACGTGATAAACTGATCTGAGATCAGTCTGTCCTGGTCATCTTTACCTGTCCACGTGATCTGATCGGTGTGACGGTCTCACTCTACTGAAGGATTTCAGGGATGACCTCGTCTTTGCTCAGCTCATTATCTGGCAGATGTTTCACCAGATGTTTTTTAAGCATTAGAAGCTTTTGCTTTGTTGTTGCTTCGACTTGATGCTGCTGCACACAACGGGCAGATAAAAGGATTTGATCTGTCTTTGATTGATGGCTGAGGTGATTTTGTGAGGCAGCGTTGAGTGAGGGACACCTGTAGGTGTACCTGAGCCTGACGACTGACCCTGAAGGATGACAGGGTGCAGCTAATGGAAGGGTGGATGTTTTTAGATGTAGCAAGTGCTTTTTTCAGCCATTTGTCAGTACTGATTACTGTTTCAGCTGCCGCACTTCACCTCCACCTTCTCCACCTGCTTTCTGATGAGAGATGAGAAGCGTCCTTCAAAAGGTGTGTGCTTTTCAAACAGTTTGATCCCTTTAGCCCCGCCTCTCCTCTCGTGCTGCTTCAGGGCGATGACGAGAAAATGAAGTGGAGTCTTTCTTGGCGCTGCGCTGATCTGTGCGTTTGGGAGCCACTGTGGAGGAAATCAAAGGAGAAAACATCAGTGTTTCTGATTCATGTCACGGAGAAAAGTCGTCACACTGAGCTTCTTCAGGTTGACTCAGTCACTCGCATCAAAGTGGAAGTGGCAGGCAGATGGTGAAAATAATAACTTTAAATCTGACGAAGCAGACATGAAGTCGTGGGAACAGCAGGCGAGCTTTTATCAGACATCACATCCGATCGTTCCCGATGCTTTAAAAATCCCTTTAATGAGAAAGTGTCACACTGAGGAGAAAGGGCACATTCATCACCAACGTAAACACAAAGAACTGTGCAGCGATGTCACAGGAAACATCTGAAATCTTAAAAAATAAAACAGGTGCATCAATTTAAGAAATGGATATAATTTTTATTATGGATTAAAAAAAACTCGAGAAACATAAGCAGGACAAAATAGGGAATAAAACAAGCTGATGAAGACTGAAAACATCAGAGGGAGGGATGGCGAGGCACAGGTGAACTCAGTCAAGACGATAATCAGGGCAGGAACAGCACAAAGGGAGGAAGTACTCTTCAGAATAAAAGATTAAACTGATGCAGGGAAACAGAAACAATCCGAGCGTCATCACGCAGACGATCTGTTGATCTGAAACCTCTGACGCTGTGTTACTAAGCTTTAAACGTTAGCTGCTGTAAGACAAGACGCTGGGGATAAATAAAAAATCTGTGAGCTTGTCTTGTTTTGGGAGAAAGAAGTAAAGCAAAAACGAAACAAAAAAACGTTACATTAAAAAACAATAATAATTGAAATAAAATTAAAACAAAATCTGCTCATCAGATTAAATTAAAGCAGTAAAATCAGGGTCAAACTGTGTCATACACCAAGGAATAATACAAAAGTAAAGGCAGAGAAAAGAGACCTTAAAAAGAAGCAAACATTAAATCTGAGAGTGTGGAAATAATATTGTGTAAATATTGTGCGCCGATGTGCGTGAACCTTCTTCGGGTGGATTCGGGCACCGAGGGTTGGAGCTGTTACTCACAGGTCAGCGCTGGGGTGTGTGCACAGCAGATATTACACAGCTGGTTGGTGTCACACGGTCACAGCTTACAGGAGGCCTGGACACAGCACAACTGTCATTAAGGTCATTAGGTTCAGTCACGCGTGCTTTTTCTGGGACTATTAGTCCGATTCTAACTGCGGTCAGCGGCTCGCGGGCCAGCATCACTGAGAGAGTGTGACGGGAGGAACGCTGTCCGCCTCACACCTGTGTCCTGTCAGGAAACCAGCCTGTGATGGTGGCGGCAACATGGACACTGACTGTGTGACGTTACTACAGCGGACAGACGTTTGGCATTCAGCAACCACGCTGAAGCTGAAAGGAAGACTGGATGGAGTTCTTCCAGCATTCACCTCTAAGCTGTGGTCAGATGTTTGTTTCAGTCTGTTGGATTGCAGTAGGGACACACCAATCAGGTGGCTCGCGTCTGCCAGCTACAGGATGGAAAAGTGACCTTCCCCCAGTTTCAGATGATTTGGAAACACGCGCTCACAGCGTCCTCTTACAGAAAGTGGCACCAAGGGTTCCCGATCAAGCTTCCACATGTGAGAAGCTGAGTGCGACACACACTTGATGCCAAAGGCTTCCTGGGTCACAGCACACAGCGGAGGGGCCAGATGTGGTCCTTTTCATTGGTGATCACTCTTCTGAAGAAGGCGATGGATGGAGAAATTTAAACCCAGCCTTCTGTCTCTGCAGATGCAGTGCAGGAGTCTTCAGGTGATGCCTGAGGCGATGCTTCAGGTTTGTCGAGGAGGACACTTTCTTCACTTTCAGCCACATTCAGACACACAGGACTTTAAACAAATGCCTTTTCTTGTTTCTGTTTTTATTACTAACAGTTCTTCTTTTTTTTTTAAAGTCCCGACCAGACGCCCGGTGTGCAGTTGTATCCGCACAGGTCACGTAAAGCTGGGCCAGCTGGAGCCCCTCACGCTGAGCTCCTCTTTGTGTTTGTGAAGTTTGTCTCTCTGAGACGGCGTGCCGTCTGCTTTAACCTCCTGCTGTCAATCATGTCACGCGAGTGGGTGTCTGTTTGACAAACCTTTTATTCAATCTGACACAATACCAGAAATCTGTTCAGAGATTTACCCACGGTCGAGCTTTCGTCACACGATGATGTCAGTTTGTCTTACTGATGGAGTTCAGTAAGAACTGGGTCGCATGAAATGTATCTTCAGGCGAAAATAATAACCAGCAAACAGGACAGGAAGTGTGTCACTTAACAGGACGTTGATCTTCATAAATAAATTGGATTCATCTTCTAACCAGAGCTGAAACCTCAGGTAGATGGCAGGTTTGCTTTTATCTTGTAAGAGGAGGAAGGAGGACGCGTGTGTAGTTTACATATACGTGCTGATGAGGCAGTGCAGGTTGGTAATGTGAACAGCAGAAAAAGAAACCACACAATAAGAAACGTAAACGTGTTCAAAGGAACCCCCAAAGCCCCGCCCTCTGGTCAGGTAAGATAGGTGTGGCCGCTCAGGGTAGATTAAATCCTTGTAAGAGGCTGTGATCTCTGCATCTCTGAAAATTCATTGCAATAATAACGTGTGAGCCCACTGTGCAGCTATGCAGAAGTATGTGTCCCAGCTAACGCAGTAAACCAGTGAGTGAATGGCCTCGTGTTGTTGGCCACGTGCACACTTAGTGCACGGCTTGCCCCGCAGCACAGCTGTACTGGCCGAGTACAACTACACACAGAACTGATTATTGTCATTTTTTCTCATTGGGCTAAATGTCCCATAAAGGGACGGCTGTTGTTGAGCCCTCAGCAGAGTTAAGGGACTGCACAGGCTTTTCTGTTTCCTGTGGATGGATAACATCGTTTGTGGTGCCAAAAGCCTTGAATGTGAAGCTGTGCCGGCAGCAGACAGCTTCATGTGTCCCTGCCCTCCCGCTCTCAGGCTCCATTAACGTCACTGCTGCCTTCCCGCCTCGTTTTATCTCTCGTATTCCTGTTGCACTGCGTTAATGCTAATTACACCTTAATTGGAGCTTCTATCCAACTTTGGGCTTTCAGCCTGTCCTTGTTACATTTTAATACATTATTAAAATGCTGAACTTTAAAGCTTAAGTACCACAGGATCATTGTGTCAGTGTGAGTCACTCAGCTCAGGTTCTGCACCATCTCTCATGCATATAAAATAATGTGCGATCTGTTTTGGGGGCAGGGGAAGGTTCACTGTGGGTTTTTGGTGTTTCTAAACTCGGTAACGTCTCAGATGGTCACACGTGTTTGTTTGGTGTGTTTCTGGTTAAGTGTAGGCAGGAAGTGATCTGTTGATAATTACACAGGCATATTCTGCAAGATGAATGTTTTTGTAGTGGTTTTGCAGTGGTGTTAAACAGCCTGCATCCACACAGGTGAGCTGGCTGACTGACTTTCACAGACTCATATCACATGATCAGACTTATCAGGACTCACATTACTCCAGAGAATCCACATTTCTTACTGTCATCAGATGAAGACTCACCTTCAGGTTGAACTTGTCGATGAAGACTTTTTACGCCATCTTTCCAACACTAACATTTCTCTTCTTTGTGGAAAGTGAAGAAAAGCTGCTGGGACCTTTAATGAGAGTGCTGGAGAGACCTTTATGATCAGAGCTCTTGTTTAATGTCAGCATTGTCTCGAGGGTGTACTCACAGGTCCATCCATCCTCTTTCACAGGTCTGCAGTCAGTCGTGGTGGCGTAGTGTTCCAGTTTTTCCTGGGGTGTCCTGAGCCACTCCCAGGCCACAAGTAGGGTCTCCTCCCATGGTTGGGCACGGTTAACAATCCTCCAAAGGAAGGATCCTGATCGCCTCCTGTGGAGGAGCAGGAGCTCTGCTCAGAAACAGAGACTGATCTCCTTACAGCCAGCTGTACAGGAGGTAAGGCTACAGATGGCACGATTCGTGATCAAAGTCACTCATTGGCGTGTGGTGCTGTGGTATCGAGTGCACTTGTGAGGCTGGAACAGTGTGTGTGTTCTGGATGACCCTGATCTACGTCGGAGTCCAACCATAAAACACCTCTGTGGTTCAGATCAGGTTCAGTCTGAAGAAGGCTTTCGACTCTGTAAACCATAGGTGTCAAACTCTGGCCCGCGGGCCAAATTTGGCCCGCAGCCTAATTACATTTGGCCCGCGAAGCCATACCAAATGACTATTAGAGCTGGCCTACTGGTATTATACAGCTAATATATATATTGTTTAGTATTAAGCTTTGCTTGTTCCATATTCAGTTTTTCAGCAAAACGTGTTCAAGTCCATAAGAAAAGATTCATTCTCATATCTGGAGGAAGATTTTTTTAAAAATAAATATTAATGTTAGCCCGCGACTTTGTTCCAGATTTGAATTTTGGCCCACTGTGTATTTGAGTTTGACAACCCTGCTGTAAACCATCAGATATTGTTGTCCAGATTGACTCAGTTTAATATCTCCAGTCAGGCTCTTCAGGGGTTTGCCTCATATCTCTCACACAGGAAACAGTGTGTGGTGTTGGATGGAGTTAAATCTCCATATTTAGACTGTGATACAGGGGTTCCTCAAGGATCTGTTCTTGGGCCCTTATTGTTCTCTCTTTTTATCAATAACTTACCTGAAGTCTGTCCAAATATATTTGCTCAAATGTATGCGGATGATGCAGTTATATATACGCAAGCAAATAGTGTCCAGCAGGTGGCAAAAGATCTTACAGCTGCTTTAGCATTAATGCATAGCTGGCTGGAGGACTCATGCCTAATGTTGAACACCTCAAAAACTGTCTGCATGTATTTTTCAAAACGCCCCTGAAACTTGAAGCAGTCAAACATATTCCTGGATGGAGTAGAGCTTGAATTAGCTCCAGAATTTAAATATCTTGGGGTCATTCTAGACCCAACATTATCCTTCAAGAGTCACATAAATAAAGTGTCGCAGGTACTTAAATTTAATAATCGAAATTTTAATCATATACGTAATAATTTAAATATGAATGTTGCAAAAACTTATTTTTACTCAATGATCATCTCTCATATGGACTATTGTTTGACGTCCTGGTCACTTGCTTGTCCAACAACACTTAAAACTATTGAAAACATTTATAAAAGAAGTTTAAAACTACTTGACAAAAAACCGACCTCCCACCACCACTGTCATGTGTTAAAAAAACATAAATTACTGAACTTCAATAACTTAGTGAAACTTAAAAGAGTGAGTTTAATATATAAAGTCTTACACTCCCTTGCTCCACCACCACTAAAGCAGTTCATTAGGCATAAAGAAAGCTCAGACAGGACCACTCGAGCTTTAATCTGAGGAGACGTGTTTATACCCCACAGACGGACAGCATTTGGGCAGAACGTCCTCTCTGTCCAGGAGGCCATCTGTGGAACAGTCTTCCTCAACCCATTAGAGAATGCTTGACATTCAGTTTGTTTAAGGCAAAGGTTAAAAACTGGTTATGGACAAATCAAGTGTGTGATCATGTATGAGTTGTATAGTTTTAATGTTTTATTTGGGAACAGAATGGTGTGTATGTGTAAGTTTGGTGATGGAGTTTTTATTATGAATGAATGATGAATTTTTATGAATTATTATGTCTATTTTTTTATGTTTAAGGACAACAGATGGAAATTAGCCTTTGGCTATAATCTGGCATGTTTACATTCATGTAATTTTTTTTTTACATTTATGTTCATTAACATGCACTGTCCTAAATAAATAAATAAATAAATAAGTCCCTCCTCCAGGCGTGACCCAAAAAAAGTTTCCCAGGAGAAGCTCTTCCAGGATCCCACTAAAGACTTGAGTATGTAAACCAATCAGGGAGGTGTGGTTGTGACAGGACAATGACAATTTTCTAACTCAGGTGTCTTAGCTGAAGAACTACGGGGTGATAAGATAAGATAAGATAAGATAAGATAAGATAACCTTTATTAGTCCCACACGTGGGAAATTTGTTTTGTCACAGCAGGAAGTGGACAGTGCAAGAGTTATGAGGCAAAAATTAGAATACAATAAGAATAAATACAGTACACAACTGTACAGAATAGAATAAAATAAAATACTATATACAGTAGAATAAAATAAAATAAATATACAATAAGATAAAAATAGAATACAAATACAAATACTATATACAACTGAGTAAAAATACAACGATGACAGAAAGGATTATTGCACTTAGTATTATTGCACATGTATGGATGTGTGTGCTTGATCAGTTAAAGTCTTTATTATGGAGTCTGACAGCAGTGGGGAGGAAAGACCTGCGAAATCTCTCCGTCCCACACCGTGGGTGCCGCAGTCTCCCACTGAAGGAGCTGCTCAGTGCTGTCACAGTCTGCTGCATGGGGTGGGAGATGTTGTCCATCAGGGATGACAGCTTAGCCGCCGTTCTCCTGTCACTCACCACCTCCACTGGGTCCAGAGGGCATCCTAGAACAGAGCTGGCCCTTCGGATCACCCTGTTCAGTCTCTTCCTGTCCCCAGCAGAGATGCTGCCGCCCCAGCAGACCACGCCATAAAAGATAGCAGAAGCCACCACAGAGTCATAGAAGGTCTTCAGGAGTGGGCCCTCCACTCCAAACGACCTGAGTCTCCGCAGCAGGTACAGCCTGCTCTGCCCTTTCCTGTAGAGGGCGTCTGAGTTATGAGTCCAGTCCAGTCTATTGTTCAGATGAACACCAAGGTACCTGTAGCTGTCCACAGCCTCAATGTCCATACCTTGGATGTTCAGTGGTTGCAGTGGAGAATGCTTGTGCCTGCGGAAGTCTACCACCAGTTCCTTGGTTTTACTGGCGTTGATCTGGAGGTAGTTCAGCTGGCACCAGTCCACAAAGTCTTGGGTCAGACCTCTGTACTCCTTGTCGTCCCCATCAGTGATGAGGCCGACTATTGCAGAGTCATCAGAGAACTTCTGCAGGAAGCACTGGGTGGAATTGTGGGAGAAGTCTGCAGTGTAGATGGTGAAGAGGAACGGAGCCAGAACCGTTCCCTGTGGGGCCCCCGTACTGCAGACGACCCTGTCCGACACACAGCCCTGAGTCCTCACATACTGTGGTCGGTCGGTGAGGTAGTCCAGGATCCAGGTAGTGAGGTGATGGTCCACTCCAGAGTTCACCAGCTTGTCCTTTAGAACCGAGGGAAGAATGGTGTTGAAGGCACTGGAGAAATCAAAGAACATGATTCTCACAGTGCTTCCAGCGGTCTCCAGGTAAGCGAGGGAACGATGTAGGAGGTGAATGACGGCATCATCCGCTCCAATGCCAGGCTGGTAGGCAAACTGAAGTGGGTCCAGTGATGAGCTTATTAGGCGCCGAAGCTGAGCCAGGACCAACCGCTCCAGGGTCTTCATCAGGTGGGATGTCAGAGCCACCGGCCTGTAGCTGTTGAGGTCCTTGGGGCTTGAAGTCTTTGGCACTGGTACAACACAGGAGGTTTTCCAGAGCTGTGGGACTCTTCCCAACCTCAGGCTCAGGTTGAAGAGGTGCTCCATCACCCCACACAGTTGGTCCGCGCAGGACCTGACGACCCTCGAGCTGATGCCATCTGGACCCGCTGCCTTCTTGCCATTAATCCTCCTCAGTTCCCTCCTAACCTGGGTGGTTGAGAGAGACAGGCTGGAGCCTTGTGTTGAGTGTGTATTGGATGCTGTTGTTGGGGGTGGGGGGGAGTGAGCAGGGTGAATAGAGGAGGTGTGAAGTGTCTGAGGTGGAACAGCAGCAGTGGGGGTGGGTGAGTCTGCAGCCGATGTTGCAGACTGCCTCATGGCTGAATCAAATCTGTTGAAGAAATGATTCAGTTCATTTGCCCATCTCACATCCCTCCCAGGCAGAGAGTTCTGCTGTTTGTGGCCCGAGATGGTTCTGAGGCCTCTCCAGACTTCACCAACGTTGTTTTGTTGAAGCTGGTTCTCCATCTTCTGCCTGTAGCTCTCCTTCCCATTCCTTATCAGTCCCCTCAGCTCTCTCTGCACCCTTTTCAACTCCTCTTTGTCTCTGGATTTGAAGGCCCTCCTCTTCTGCTTGAGGACGGTTTTAATTTCTGGGGTAATCCAAGGTTTGTTGTTGGAGAAACACCGTACAGTCCTGGTAGGTACAGTGTTATCCACACAGAAGTTTATATAGTCAGTAATGCATGTAGTAAGGCTGTCGATTTCCTCACCGTGGTCATCACAAATCACCTCCCACACAGTCGACTCAAAACAATCCTTAAGAGCCTCCTCGCTCTCCTCTGACCATCTCTGCACTGTGCGGGTGGCTGGTGGCACCCTGCGCACTAAGGGCTCATACACAGGGACAAGGTGCACCAGGTTGTGATCAGATCTGCCCAGGGGAGGGAGAGGTGATGAACTGTATGCCTCTTCTGCATTGGCATACAGTAAGTCCAGTGTTTTATTGACTCTGGTTGGGCAGGTCACATACTGGGTGAAGGTGGGCAGTGTGGAGTCCAGTGAGGCATGATTGAAGTCCCCTGATATTATGAGAAGGGCTCTCGGTGATTGTGTTTGCAGTCTGCTGACCACAGAGTGGAGAGAGTCACAGGCTGCATCCGCGTTGGCCGAGGGGGGGACATACGCTGTTATCGCGATAACATGCGAGAACTCCCGGGGCAGGTAGTACGGACGCATGCTAACGGCTAACAGCTCAATGTCTCTGCTGCAGAGTTGCTCTTTTACAGTGATGTGCCCAGGGTTACACCATCTGTCGTTCACAAACACTGCCAGTCCCCCTCCTTTCCTCTTACCGCTGTCTCTGGTCCTGTCCACTCGCAGCAGCTGGAATCCCGGTAGTGTCACGCTTGTGTCCGGAGTTAGCGATGTTAGCCACGACTCCGTTAGCATCATGATGCTACATTGCCGGTGTTGTGCCAAAAAGTGATTGCCTGCCAAAAAGTGATTTCCAATGTTTCTGTGTATTTTTTATGTGTAATATCTTTACGTATGTTGGTAAATAGACTTCGGTGAACAGCGTTTACAAAGGGGTTATATATAGAATTAAAAGATTATCTGTTTTTTCAAGTATCTTTATAACTCTGTGTTATTGTACTCACATTATAACCAATCCGGTCCTTTTCCCCCACTTAAAATATTTTTACTGAACTATTGTAATATTTGCTGCCATTTCTGCTGTCTTACTCTTACAAAAGACATTTTTAATGTTAATGAGATTTTTTAACTGCATAAATAAAGGTTCTATAAAAGTCGCTGCCAAAAACTGATTGCGGCTTCTACCTTGTTACACGAATGTTGTTTGTGGCTCAATATGACTTTGTGTCATCCATGAGGGATGCATTTGACATATGTTTCACATATTATAGGCCATCAAGTTACTTATAGCAGTTTAAATACGAGCAATCAGTTTTTGGCAAATACCGGAAATCAGTTTTTGGCAGACAATCACTTTTTGGCACAACACCGGTACTCCCTCTGTGACCAGGTTAGCGACATGAGCTCATCCATCTTATTGGGCAAAGATCTTACGTTTCCAATAATTACAGAAGGAAGAGATGGTCGATAACGTCTCCTTCCCAGCACGACACCCCCGTCTTTTCCTCCTCAGCTCGCTGGGAATATCGGGTCTGTCCGCCGGCAGTACCGCTGCAGGACTCAGCGCTAACAGCTGATCCTTACTGTAAACAAAGGATCTCTGCTCTGGGTCCCCATTCACGGGTGAAAAAAGTAGAAATAAACTGAGAAAAACGACTAGCACAAAACGGTAGAACATGGTTGCAGAGTCTAATTACTAATACGTTAGTTATAAAAAAATTACGAGAAAAAAGATAAGAAAGAAAGAAACTCAGAATGAGCAGAGCTGCTGTAACAGGCTGCCGCACACGGGGGGCGCCGGAAGTAAAAACAGAAATCCCCTGTCATTTAAATTGGTCCTTCGAGCTCAGCGATGGAAACAACAGACACGTCTCTGTGACTCCAATCCAAGGTCTGACTGCTGTATCCTGACGTCGTGGGAAGCCAGCATTGAAGTCTGTCGACAGCCCTCTCCAGGTAGAGGTGAAAGACCTGGGACGTGAAATTCGGGTCCAGGCCGGTGAACATTTCTGGTCCACGACCTTGGGATCCAGCCAGACGACCTGAACAACCAGCAAAAGACGACTGAGGGTGAGAAAACACTGTTTGGTCTTAAACCACCGGAAGGGTTTAGTGAAATGCGCAAAATAGGTTGGAAGTAGAAGCAATTACTTAGTGATAATTATGTTTAGACTGGTTTCAGAAGTAGCCGAAAGTTGTCCTGATTGGCCCTCTGTCTGCCCCCTCCTGTGGGGCTGATTAAGAGACCCAACCAGGGACACCACAGCTCCCAGGATCACAGGGAAAACCTGCTCCTGTTGCTAATGCTTACTGTGCAATCAGAGCTTTCATGCTTCTTTTCTATCATCGTGTTCAAGCTCCTGAAGACAGAATAATAAGTACGAGCTGTGGGAGGATGGATGAGCTTTGAAACAACATGAAATGTATTTTTCTCTTTAATTTCCCCAAAGCTGTGACGTTAAAAGGACTGCTCTCTGACTGTGAGCGTTAATGACTGAACATGCTGCTGTGCTGAGCGGTGAAGTGGACCTCAGGCAGGCTCTGGAGTCTTTGTTTCATCACTTTCTCTCCTGTAATTTCATCCTTGTCTTCTGCTCAGTTTTTAATGGATGACGTTTTTAATCACCTGCTGTAACGGCGTGTAACGCCATCATTAGGCACTACAAAGACTCAGGGCAGCGACAGGTCAGTGTGCTGCTGGATAGAAACCCAGACAGTAATGAGGGTGCAGGAGATAAAACAAGGAGATTCATTTGTTTGGCTGTCCGTCATCTGTCCCACGTTCTGTCTCTGACTGGATATTAGTTTATAATCCATTTAGCTTCTCTTCAGTGACGGGCCAGGTCTGTTTCTGCTGAAGCTTCATAGCAGGGTGACAGGCTGAAATGCAAGCCGGCCGGCAGGATAACAACAATCAAACCTTTTACTCACGCTCACAGAATGTCAGAACAACAAAGACGAGTCTATTCCATTTGATTTCTTTCCATTTTATTTATAATGGCCCAAATCACATCAATACCCACCTCAGGTGCTTTATATAGTAGAGGAAGGACTCAACCCCAACATTCAGGCGAGCCCTGTGATCCAGCACTCTGATTGGCTGTGGACTGTGTGAGGCAGCAGCGATTCCCTTCAGGCAGTTTTCTGAAGGCTGAACACACACAGGTGAGTGTCAGCGTGGAAGGCTAATCTCGCTCTGTTCTGAAGTTTCGTAGCTGCGAGGCTTCTGCTCTTCTCTGGGTTATCGAGTCTTTCTGCCATCGCTCTAAATCTGGACCACATCCCCCAATAACGGTTGTCCACCTGGTGGACGTAAGCAGCTTGATGACCTGAGGACCGAAACTCATCCACATGCATCCCTCAGACCTGTTTCTGACTCTGAATGTGGTTCACAGGACAAAAAACGTGTCATGCTCACAATCAGGACAGGTGTGCATGTGCTCAATAATCCTGTTACCTATGGCAGGGACAGCGGAGGAGCTGCACGCCCGTGTGGGTGGCTAAATGCTGCGGCGGGGATATGGCTCCTCTGGAAAGCAGAATGATGTCAGAATGGTTTTAAAGGACATCTTGTTCTAATTATCTCACTGCAGGTAAAGTGCACCATTATGTGGATGGCACTTTGGAGCATTTCAAATCTGCAATAAAAATCCATAAAAACAGACACAACAAATCGATATCTGCCCCATCGTTACGTTATGGTTTCTGGAAGGCTGCGTGTGGGTGGGACACTGACAAGCTTCTGCTGCACAGGGTCGGGAGAAAGAAGAAGAAAAGGAGGTGCGAAAGGAGCTGTGAGGAGGAGGAGGAGGTGTGATGAGCTGCAGATAATAGACTGTTTGACATTTGGATGGACTCTCAGTGCAGAAACTCCCAGCAGGTAAATAACGCCTGTTCTCATTATCCTGAACACGCTCTTCAAAGCTCCCGCGAGCTCAGCCTCCCCAGACTTCTTATTTCATCAGGTGGAGCCGGTCTGGTTCGTGCCGCCAGTGTCAGCTGGTACACATTTAACGCTGATTTAGTGAGCTCATTTCCAGCTTTTATTCTGGAATTGTCTTGGAGTAAAGGCCTTGGAGTGAGCGTCACGTCCTCCCTGAGGATGTGTCGGGTTTAGCTTACAGGAAAACACCGTCTCTGCAGTGCAGACTGACTCTATTGTCCTGGGTTATGTTATGATTCAGTGTCAGCTGCACTCCCGTCCAGAGGGCCGCAGTAAAGCCCCCAAAGCCTTTTGGTAACTGCCAAAGAGGAGCATCGATATTTTGTTTCTGCCCCCCACCGAACTGTGTTATATACATATGAAGTGTTTTGATTTATAGCCTGAAGCACATTGAAACTACAGAAGCTGAGCCTTTGACAGGCACATTTCAAAATAAAAGATGAAAGGTGTGTTTTATTGTCTAGCACAGCGGTCCCCAACCTTTTTTGCACCACGGACCGGTTTATGCCCGGCAATATTTTCACAGATCGGCCTTTAAGGTGTCGCGGATAAATACAACAAAATAAAACTAGTACCGGTACCGAAAAAAAGAAGATTTATTCATAACACACGTGAAAAGACCAAGGAAACCCGAGTTATCGATAAAAACGATAACAAAATAACGCTGAAAACCGATAAAAACCCTGAAAACCAGACATTTCACACCTGAGCCTCAACGACTCACGGACCGGTACCGGTCCGAGGCCCGGGGGTTGGGGACCGCTGATGTAAATCACAGGGTCATTGAAATGTGTTAATAATTTACAGATGATGATTCATCACATAAGTCGTGACCCCTGCTCTCCCCCGCATCATCTGCCTTTAAAAGGTTAAAAGTATCGGCTCTGTATTGGCTTCAAAATGAGGCTTTCATCAATAAGACCTGAACTGACAGCATGAAGTCCTCAGAGACCAGCTGAGCAGCAGGCCCAGTCTCACCTGGACGGCAGGCTTCATGCGGATCGATCCAAATGTCGATAGTAAGGATACCAACACTAGTATTGGTATCGGATCAATACTTTGCTTTTATCATTCAAGTCCAATACCCATATGGAAAAGAAATAGAAAAAACTTATAAAAGATGTGGCCTACTTCATATCGTGAACTTAGAAGGCTGATATGATTCACTCATGAAAGTGGCCACTTTCATATATTGTTTTAGGAAGTATCCAAAACATACCAAAACCCCGTTTCAAAACACATGACGAGCTGAAAGGTGTGTTTTGTTGTGTTAATTATTGTGGAAAGCAACAATCACAGTGACATAGTGGTGATTAAAATGTGTTCAGAGATTTCACCTCATGAGTCACAGCACACCACCCTTTCCCCAGTTAGCTGCCTGATTGCCTTTGCAGTGTGGCACAGCACTACTGTGAATGAGGGAAAGTGTTAATGTTGAATTGTCCAGGCAAGAATATTCATGTCAAATGAAAAGATATACGTGTGCAGACAGCATCAATTAACACACAACTTCAGGTTTTTTATTTCTATGTGATAATTCTTCATAATTAAAGAATAAGAACAAGTTGCCTGATGTCCTGTAATCATTATGAAGCTATAATTTGAACACAGTACGTTTTTGTACAGAGCATCGGATCAGTATCATCGATATCACCCTGAATTTTACTTGGAATTGGATGGGAAAGGAAGTCAGTGGTATCACACATCACTACTTCACGCCTTCAGCGACGTCCGTCTTTACATGAAAGCAGACTTGGTAAAGGACAAAGTGCTTGTTCAGGACTTCAGGCTGATCTGTGGTTGCATCACGTGATCGGGCGCGAGGAGAGGAGCTCTTCTCAGACTCATTTTGTGGTTTTTAGGACTTCTGTAGGTCACAGAAAAGAAACTCCCATCCAAACTAAATGTAAATACATGAGTCGTACTCTGTGTTTAATATGAAAGCGACCTCGGGCGTATCAGCACGTCGCTCGCTGATCTCCTGCAGGTCACCAGTCGAGCTGCAGAATGATCACACTGACGCTGAGTTTAAACACACAGATTAAAAACGATCAGAGAAAACATGCAAGTGTTTGACTGAGAAAACAAACGAGTTCGTTCTGTTTATGTCCAAACAAAGAAAGCTCCGATCAGATCCTCCTTTGATCTGCGGGAACCTTTCGTTTGACTGGTGTGTATTTTATAGCGTCTGCAGCACTGTGATCATTTAAAAAACTCGCTTACACTTCAGGAAGTTATTTGGAGTGTGTGGGGAAAGATGGCTAACGCTGCCAGTCAGCGGCGTTGAAATAACCTGAAGAACACTCACCTGAGGACAAACCTGTGACATCACAGCCTGTCCTGATCAGCAACACGACAGGCTAACAAATCCTTGTTGTTTGTTACGGAGCTCAAAGTCGTTATCAGAGAGTCTGTATATCTGTATATACACAGAGCGGAGACGCCGCAGCTGAGAAGCTAATAATGACACACAGGAAGTCAAAGTAAAAGCGAGGTACTACAAAATAAAACAGCACATAGCAAGAACACAGAGACAAAGGCTCCACAAGATATAAGGGCACGCTGAGGGGCGTAGATTAGAGTAAAGCTCAGACTCTAATATGAATAAGTCCACAAAGTTAGATTTAAACTTCACAAAACTCTAAATTTGAGGTTTCATACGCCAGGAGTGTTTCAGCGACTGCGTGACATCAGTCCCTGGACTTCCTGGATCTATCCCGCACTCACACACTGAACAGCAGCAGTGCTGGGAGAGCTCCAGAGCTGCAGCAGGAGACCACCTTGAAGGAGAGATGAGCTGACTTTAAATAATGTCTTTGCTGTTTGACTTTAGAAGTTTGTTTTGGACATACAGGGAAAAGTGCTGCAAACAAAGAAAGCTTTCAGAAATATAAATTATTGCTTATGGGCCCCAAATGTATTCTGCAGCAGGACAACGAGCCCAACGAGCACTCAGGCAAAGTCATTAAAAACTATCTTCATCGTGAAGAGGAAGTGATGGTACGGCCCCCACAGAGCCCTGGTCTCAACAAGTGTGTCTGGGGTTACATGAAGAGACAGAAGGATGTGAGGAAGCCTACATCCACAGAAGGTCTGTGGTTATCTCTCCAGGATGGAACGACCTACCAGCCCAGTCAAAAATGGTGTGCAAGTGTACCTAGAAGAAGCCAAAGGGTAGTCGAAGGTGGTGCCATTAAAGTCACACATGTGGACTTTTTTCCTCCGTTACACCAAAGTAAGGTGTCTGTGGATACAGAAACTTTTTTTCCTCGTGCAGACTTCCTGTTTGCAGACACTTGCAGTGAAAACTCTGACGGTAACACCATGGCGTGCTGACCTCACGCTGTAACGGTGATTGTCAGGAGGCGTTGCCGTGCAGCAGCTGTGTTTAAGACGGACAGTGATTTGAATGTGAGGCGGTGGGGGGGTCAGATGAGCCTGCTCTGATATGAGTTACAAGCAGTGACAGTGACTTACACAGAGCTGCCACTGCAGCGAGGCACAGGCTTCACAGAAGATTGCGTTCCCCTCGCCCCCCTGCTCATGGGGTTTCCTCTGCTAGCCACACATCCTGATCTGCTTTGGCATTTCTTTTCTTCTCTCGTGTTCTTTTCACAGCATCGGCTAGAACAAACGTAAGAGTACCAAGTAATCTGTGAGCGCGCTCAGTGGGACTTTTTCACCCCAGCACTGAGTCAGAACGGCCTCCTAATGCACACCTGTGGACTCTGGACGGATAATGTTGAACTAATTAATAATGATGATCCACCCTGTAGATTTTTCGACTTTGTTTCTGTGCACTGTCACAGCGTCGATGCTTCGTGTGCATGCAGCTGTCTGTACAGGCCTTCCTGATCATGCATGCTGAGCGTCTGAAGGCCTAACACAGTGTAAATGCAGTGCAGTCCAAGCCCAGCAGTTAGTTTAGCTGCACCGTACTTGGATCCATATTTGGCCAGTGAGATGAAGAGGGAGCGTCACCGTCCTGCAGGCCAGACCATGATAGCGACTCCTGTTTGGAGTCAGCAGGAGCATCTGGTTCTTTTTAATGTCTGTGAATATTAAGCGGTGATTTATTCATCTCTGTGGAAATGTTTATCTGGAGCTGTGGACTCCACATGCTGAGGTTTCACTGTGCTGTGTCTCCTTTAATCACTCCTGAAAAACATGAAAAACAATTTTTAGCATGAACATTTTATGATAAGAAAGAAACCCTGAAACTCTCCATCAGCTGTTTTTAGCCTTCACTGAGTGTTTACTCATCATAATGTGCTTAACATGACCGCTGTGCTTTCATACACGTGAGCTCTCAGCCACTGCCTGCAGTAATACATGTTGGTCAAACAGCACAGAGATAAAAACACACTGATTGTTAGGCTGTATTCACAAAGCGTTGGCAGCTGCTCTGATATCAAAGTCAAACTGAAGTTTGATGTTTACTGACTGCAGGTGTGATTCTCAACTGGCTTCACCACTTTAATCACACTCTACATCTTGTGTTAACATATGGCATAGAAACTGAACATTTAACAGTGTTTCCTGAAAACCCTCTCCTGTCTGATCATTTCCTGATAACATTTACAATAATTGATTACAGAGTAGACTTCATCACAGTAGATGTCTTTCTGAAAGCGCTGTAACTAAGTTTAAGAATATAATCCACCCACTGTTATCATCTTAAATGCCCTGTACCAACACAGAGCGGAGCAGCTATCTGAACGCTGCTCCAACAGAGGTCGATTATCTTGTTAATAATTTCTCCTCCTCACTACGTACGACTCTGGATACTGTAGCTCCAGTGAAAACTAAGGTCTCTAATCAGAAGTACCTGACTCCGTGGTATAATTCTCAAACACGTAGCCTAAAGCAGATGACTCGTAATCTGGAGAGGAAATGGCGTGTCACAAATTTAGAGGATCATCATTCATCATATTCATGTTTATTGATCCATAAGACTGGTGTAGAATTATGTGTCTGCATTAAACATCATCAAACACTCTGAAAACCTCTGGGCCTCCTGCTGTGGCACTCGCAGCTCCGAGGGATCTTCAGGAATGGTGACACCATTATTTTCCAGAGATCTGATTGGTCAGTAGGCAGTGGCTCCATACCTGTGGAAACCTACGGTTGCGTGGATGAGAGGAAGTCCTGCTTCATGGTGCAGGCCTTCCTGAGTAAACCGATCAGCTCCTGTCCAACCTGTGAGAAATATTCTGTGCAGAGCAGCGCTTTTCCAAACTGCGAATACATCAGCTGAGAGAGGATTTCAAATCTAGACTTTCTATTCTATGACAAACTGAGCGATGCGAGGCTCGTCGGAGGAAGATCATCACTGTGGGAGCATCGGGACAGAAAATCACACTACAAGCAGCCCTGAGAGAGGTGAGAGAGAGAGGCGCTGTCGTACCTGTGTGACCCACACCTGTGCTTGGCTGCGTATTAAGGTCACAGGAAGTCCTCCCTGGGAATGTTTGGAGGGTTACACTCAGCCTCGTTGTATCACCAGGCATCACAGAGTTTTACTTTCACCCTCCTGATCTGTTAGTTTCTTTCAAACCTTCTGGGTCTCCTCCACATTTTTGCTTTGTGACATCAGAGTGTCTCACCTGTCGCAGGTGTGTGCTCGCTGAGATGTCACAGGTCCTCGATGCTGAAGCTCTTTCTCCTCTGTGGGGTCAGGATGGTGGCGATTATGGTCATCGTCATCATTTGTTTCAGAGTTTAAATAAAGATTTTTCATGTGATGTTTTTTCTATCAGTAAGTTCTAGAGCTTCAGCGCCGCCGAGCAGCCGACAGGAACAAATGACAGGACGGGACAGCTGTGTACATAGCAACAAAAACCAACTGTGTGTGCGTGCGCGTGTGCGTGTATGTGTTTACACACTAATGAGCTAATGAGTTAAACAGCTGTGCAGGAGGAGGCTAATAATCACAGACAGAAACTAATCAGAGGCCTCGCGGGCAGAAACATGTTTGTGTTAGTGAGTCACATGAAGGTTCTGAAGCTCAGTAATAATGTCTGTTTGTGTTGTTGCAATTATTCCAGTGATGATCGTCGGTCTGTGTACCGAGCATGAAAATGTTGATGGGAAGCCATAAAATCTCTGCTGCAGCACAAACATGATTTCAGCCACGATGATCTTCATGAGTCACCAACAGATTAAATGGTGCGAACATCTCACATATCAGCTTTGCTTTCATGGCTTTCTCAGTCGGAGCATGAACACTGACAGCAATAAGCTCAGTCTGTATGTGAGGGCCACGCCTGGATGAGATGCTGCAGGACTGGCCTTAAAACCAAACGGAAGTTTCAGCTTTTCTCTCTGAAGGCCAAATATTCTGCCTCGTTTCGTTCATCTTCCACTTTCTTCGTTTCACGGCAGCAGGAGGCTAAGCTGGTCGCTGTCCTGCTCCACAGCTCGTTCCTCCTGGAGGATCCTGAGCTGTTGGCCACAGCAGATGTAGACTACACTGTCTTCGGTGGGTTGTGGGCGTCCGCCCGGGGTCGGCGTGTCTCACAAACTTCCACATGCCCAATCCTCGTTAGCGGCCCCTCGTTCTGGTGTCCGTTGACTGTGGCTGGACAGGAAAACAGAAACTTTGACTCTGGCTCAGCACTTTCTTCACCCCAACGGTCTGATACAAGGCCCACGTCACTGCTGACACCACACCCATAAATCACTGGCGTCCTGCTAACACGTGCTGATTGGTCTGTTAAGCGTTTGGGACAGGACGCCCTCCGTCGACGGCTCCAGTTTCTAATCTGTACCTCCAGCAGGCATCAGCAGTGGCGTTAAAGCCCAGCAGGAGCTTCACGTGTGACTGACGTCTCAGTCAGTAGTTTTCACCTGGAAACAAAAATATCTCTTCATTATAGTCTGACTGCTGTGCACTCGCCTTCACTAACAGCCTGCTGAGGCTCCTTGAAGGACATTCAAAGCTCTTCTGGATGTTTCCCTGTCAGGATGATCCCACGCTGCTTCAGTCATGCTGAGGTCTGGCTCTGTTTCCCCGTGTGTTTCTATCCAGCTGTGCCTTCACTGTGTTTGGATCATTGTCAAGCTGAAACATGAAGCTGATGTTTCCAGATGTTGCTGCACGGTGGATCGGACTCATCAGTTGATCAAAGCTCTCCAACAGCAGTGACTGACCTGTAGCGTCCTCACAGATGGCTGCAGACTGCTGGACCTCCTCCTGACCTCCTCCCACACACCGAGCATGATGTGGATCCATCTCTCCATCAGACCTGTTCCTCTGATTTCCTCTGACTTCTCTTTGTCTGTCTGACAGGCTCCCCGGGTTCCTCGGTGATCTGAGCACGCACGCTGCTGTAAGCATACAAACAGGAAGTGACATAAGAAAAGCCACAGATTGTTTTTACTTTGATGTTTGTTTTCTGGACTCAGAGGGGAATAAATGAGTGTTTGTGACAAAGAAGAATTTGAGCTTTTTTTCAGCGCTGGAGTGGAAGAAAAAAGCTGCTGAAAGGATGAAGATGGATCCAGTAAAGACATAAAACTTGATGGGAAAGGGAAGATCAGAGGAAGTGACACGGAGTTTGTGATCTTGCAGCTCTGTGACGGCCCGACGAGCCGAGGGAGAGGAAGAAGAGTGAAAAACAGCGTCCTTTTTCATTTCCCTCCTTGGTTCCTTCCGTGGTCTGAGTGTCAGTGTCTCCTCTGGCCATGTGTTAACTCGAGTGTGTCCAGGAGGGGGGCAGGGGTGGCACCAGCCCCCTGCGACGGCCTCTGGTGCTGCAGCATCGAAGAGTTTTGCACATCAGTGAATCAATGAACTGTTAAACTGCAGGTCATGGTTCAGATCCTGTGCAGCTCCATGTTTCACATAATAAACATGAAAAATCACTTTATCCTACTCTGACTTCCTCTCTGCTGAAATCAGCAGATTTCCTGCAGATATGGATCCACATGCACGGAGATAATAATGATGGATTGGATTTATATAGCGCTTTTCAAGGCACCCAAAGCGCTTTACAATTCCACTATTGATTCACACACTGGTGGAGGCAGCTACGGGTGTAGCCACAGCTGCCCCGGGGCCGACTGACAGAAGCGAGGCTGCCATATCGCGCCATCGGCCCGTCTGGCCAACACCAGTAGGCGGTAGGTGAAGTGTCTTGCCCAAGGACACAACGACCAGGACAGAGAGAGCTGGGGGATCGAACCGGTAACCTTCCGGTTACAGATGAGCATCCCAATCCCCTGAGCCACGGTCGCCCGTGGCTCTGAGCGTTTGTGGGCGGAGCTTGTTTTCTAATAAACTGTGTTCGATATCTCTGCTGATCAGGGAGAGCGAGCTCTGAATCATTCACGATAGAGTCTGTGTTAAATATGAATAACTAAATCAGTGCGGCTGATCATGAAGCCTTCAGCACACAAACACAGTGAAATGCACTGACACGCCGCACTGCGACGGCTGCGAGCTCCACGTCTCACCACGACAGGCTGTGATAAAGGCTTCACCGAACAAACAGATGGATTTCTATTTTATTCAGTTGTCCAAGTTCACAAGATCATTTTTTCAAAGGTTTTTAAATATTTTTTTAAATGACTGTTATTGCTTTTATGATGATGGCGAGGGTGGTGAAGATGAAGCCCGAGGCTTGGATGGAGCTTTGACCATGGAGGTGGAGATAGGAGAAGGAGGGAGAGCAACACTCTAAATCACACAGAGTGGAGGCTGATTGGCTCAAAAGAAGGCGAGCAGGAAGGTGATTGGACTAGAGCAATGATGTCAGACTGATTACTCAGACTCACACACCAGCTTCAGTTTGTAGTTTCAGCGCTCTGCAGCGTGACTCCGAGCTGCGTCGACTTTATGGACGTCGTTATCAGGCTGATAGACGGGCGCACGCTCACGACGATGTTAATTATCAGATAAATAAATCCAAGATGGTTTTATTCTATTGTGTTTCTGTTTTGTCCTTTTCCTCTGTGTTTCCTTGGTGATGGTTTGGATATTCATGTGTAAAGAGCAGAAACTGGAACCTGCTGACGGTCTGCTGGTTTGATTTTCCTGTTTCTGGTTTCAAAGAGGCGAGAAAATCAGCTCGACTGACTGAAGTCAGATCTACCTGCAGGTACAGCTGACCCTGAGAGCAGCTTCAGAATAAAAGCTGATCACATCAGTGACAGAGCAGAGCCACTCCGCTGTGAGTACACGATCCGTGCTTGTAACTGGTCAGACGCTGGCAGCATCCACATGTGAGTGAGCTGATAACCAGCGTCATGTGACCACTGATGCAGGGTCCTGGTTTGTCCCCGATCAGACACTCGGCAGCTGTAAGCGTCTGTGTGACAAATATGTGCTTCTTCAAAGGTCAAAGGTGAATCCTGCCTTCTCTCAGGAGGCACTTATCCTCACAGGGACTCGAGAACAGCGCTGGGGAACATGACTAAAGACTTTATAACTCCTGTGTTTAATATGAGGCATGAACAGAACAGGGCTTAAATCATCCATCGTGTTATAATCAGTGACAGTTAAGAGGAGAAACTCTCTGGCTTTTAATGTTTGTAGTAAAACTGACCGTTAGAGGCCAACGGCCCCTGAATGACGGATGGCTAATAAACCTGGGCTGCCTTATAAATGCTTCTACTACTGAGCATTTACACACGAGTGTATTAAACTACAACAACCTGTAAACAGTGCATATAAATATGGAGCATGGTCATGGAGTATAATCCTCCAAACATTCCCAGGGAGAGACCTGCGCTGACGTGGAGCAGGCTTATTCAGATAAGGAGGAATTCAGTTTGTCATGGTCCCGGCGTCCGAGGAGCTGATGGGATGCCCACGCCCACGGGCGTGGCTGTTAACTCCACACCTGCACCCCATCCCAGGCGATCATCAGGCGGACTATTTGATCCAGCCCAGCCTGCTGCTCCACGCCAGTCCGTAGTCGTCTCACAGCGGTAACGTACACCTGCGGGAAAGCGATTGTGAAAACTCATCTGTCTGAACTTGCGCTAATTCTGTCCTGTGCACTCAGATAACAACTCGGCGTGTTTTTTTGAGCCACCTGCCTGTTCACCTGCCCGTCTGGAATTTGGATCGCCTTCAGTACTCGCCACCTCGACTTTCCTGGAGCTCCCCCGCGGACCCTCACCCCTCCCTCCAGCTCCCACGGCCCCGCTGTCACCGTAAGACTCATACTCTTCCCCCACGTATGCTGCTATTTCCCCGCGCCCCAATAATCCTTTTCCTTTTTCTGTTGCAGCCTCCCACAGTCCCGTTTTCGGTCCCTTGGTTTCTCTAGTTTCACGCGTGTTTTCCTTCTACCTTCCCGGGACACCTTCCGGTAAAATAAAGTTTGTTTTCTCATACTCATGTGTGTGTTGGCTCTGCTTCTGGGTCCAGCTTGTGCGCTGAACTTCGGTTCATGACACAGTTATGCACATTTAAAAGGATAAGTGCAGCTTTTTTCACATTATCGTTAATTTAAGGTGAAAAAGTGGAATAATTGAGGGAAAAGATGATTCTTCACTCTGTCTGCTTCTATGTTGGGTTTCTGTGTTGTTGCTGTGTGGTCATCTACTGTACACTTCAGCAGAGGGTGTCACGGCCCAGCGGCACGAGGGAACAGGGATGGACACAGGTGCAGAAACCAACCCGGAAGCGAGGTGACAGAGAACAAATGATTTATTTCCGCCCACAGGTAAACAAAGGTAAAAAACAAAGCGACGCCACCACACTAGTGGCGCGTAGGATTCGTCGGTGAATAATGAGGGCGACCTAGACACCTCTAGGAGACGGCTGAACAGCGGGGGCAGCGGGGAGGTAGAAACAGGACTAGGTAGGGACCGGGGGCACTGGAATAAGAGGAGATCACGATCAGAGGGATCCAGCAGACAACCAACGATCCTCCACAGTTGAATTGAATTGCCTTACTTGGTTTCAGATGGAGGGGACAGGTGGAGCGGAAAGCCCGGAAGCGGTCGAGGCGTGGGGAGGCAGGCAGGTGAGCGGTGGGCCGGCAGGCCACGTTGTGTAAGCAGCAGGCGGCCCAGGTCCAGGAGGACGGGAGCGAGGGGAACGAGATCTCCACTCCGGGTGCTATCTCTGAGGACAAAAATAAAACAGGTGAGTCATCACACGGCGTCAGGACAAGGTTTATGATGCTCCACTGAACTAACATGGGGATAGCAGATACTCAGGCGATGAATGGTTGAGAGCGCAGGTCTGATATACCGCTGGCACGATTGCTCACAGGTGGTCAGCCAGGGAGGGGCAACCGGACTCCGCCTAAAGGAGGAGGAGCCGCTGTCTGAGACCTGCAGGTGCCCAACCAGACCATGACAGAGGGTCCATCTTTGAAGCCCTCACAGACCGAGCAGGATTTCTTCTGTTATCCACTTTTCGTCCACCTGTTTTTCAATTTGAAGTTAATATTAGATACGTCTTTATTGTCATTGCAGTCATATCTGGTACAACAGTACAACCAACCTGGAAAACTGTGCAGCACAAACACAACACAGTGAATTTTGCCTTTATGTCTGTAAGAGATGTTAAAGTAAGTTTAATTTTCCTTCAGTAACAGTAACAATGGACTGTTGTATGGATGACTATCGGTACAGTGCGGCGTGTCCACTCTGGGATAAATCCCAGCGTTGTGTTCACTGATCTCAGTTTGTGTGTCGAGGTGCTGAAGTTGTGACTGTACCTCTGACCTTTAAAAGATGGCCTTTTCAAAAAATCCTCTTCGCTTTTTACTGACAGGTAAGCACACAACACCAGTGACATTTACCTCACACACACACACACACACACACACACACACACACACACACACACACACACACACACACACACACACACACACAGCTCCTGCTGTCTCCTTACATAGCAGCTCTTACCTGATGAATGAAACCTGATACCTGGTGTTATACCAGTGAATTCACCCTGACCAGCAAGTGTTGGAGCGCAGCTGCAGGACGGGGAATCACCTCAAAATAACTCGATGGAAGCAGCTGCGGCTCTCATCGAGAGTCACAGGAGTCTTAAAGGACAAGAAGAGAGTCACAAAAGCAGGAACATCGAGTTTATTTCTTTATTATTAACTTATTATAAAGAAAAATGTAACTCCCAGTCGTGAAACAACTCAGACCTGACTGCTTTCTAATGTCCAGCAGGGGGCGACTTCTCTGAGGTCTGACTTGATAGAAGTCCAGGAAAGAAATCAGCATCTTGCTCAGCTGACCTCTGAGTTCACAGTCAAAGAGGCCACGCCCCTAATAATGGAGACTTTAGAAATATGCATGGTTTGGCGTTTCCAGCCCCAGAGTATAGAACAGATAGAGCTGGGTGTCATCTGCATAGCAGTGTAAATGTATGCTATGTCTTCTAATGATGCTGCCTAAGGGAAGCATGTATAATGTAAACAGAATTGGTCCTAGCACTGAACCCTGTGGAACTCCATAATTAACCTCAGTGTGTGAAGAGGACTCTCCATTTACATGCACAAACTGGAGTCTATTAGATAGATATGATACAAACCACTGCAGCGCAGTACCTGTAATACCTACAGCATGTTCTAATCGCTCTAATAGGATATTATGGTCGACAGTGTGCAGCATGCTTGAATGAAGGAGTCCAACAGAAGCAGCATCCACAGATGAGCATCCTGAGGATAAAGAACACAACTGTTTGAAAAGACTCGAGTAAAATACAGTCTGCTGGAGATGCAAACATGTGGAGGCATGCTAGGTTTCACTAAACTCCATCATTAATGACTGACTGCAGCAAAACAGGGATAGCCGAGAAACACAGTGAGTGAGGGAACACTGACAGAGGACAGCATCTAAAATCATTGACCGCCCTACATATCACCGCCTTTACCCAGGAGATCCCACTCAGACCCATTGTTAGAAGCATAAACTCAGCCACTTACATCTCGAAACACCTTGCTACCATCCTTGCTCCTCTCGTGGGGAACACCCCACACCACATCAAGAACTCCACCGACTTCACCGACAAGGTCCAGAAACTTACCCTGGATCCAGATGAAACCATGGTGTCCTTTGATGTAGTCTCTCTCTTCACTTGCATACCCACCACGGAGGCCGTGGAGACTGTCAGAAAACGACTACAAGAAGACAGCTCCTTGGAGGACAGGACCAACTTCACACCCGATCAGATCTGCACACTGTTAGACCTCTGCCTCACCACTACATACTTCAAATACAATGAAGGCTTTTACAGACAAAAACATGGCTGTGCCATGGGCTCCCCCGTGTCACCTATTGTAGCCAACCTTTACATGGAGGAAGTGGAAAGGAAGGCTCTTGGCTCTTTCAAAGGAAGAGTACCCAGCCACTGGTACAGATATGTGGACGACACCTGGGTCAAAATCAAGACACAAGAAGTGGAATCCTTCACTGCGCACATTAACGCTGTGGATAAAAACATCAAGTTCACCAGGGAAGACACAAAGGACGACTGTTTGCCTTTCCTGGACTGCGCTGTGCACATTGAAGAGAACGGCAACCTCAACATCGAAGTTTACTGGAAGCCCACACACACGGACCAGTACCTCCTCTTTGACTCCCATCACCCTCTGGAACACAAACTTGGAGTAATCAGGACCCTACACCACCGGGCAGAACATGTTCCCTCTAAGCCTGAAGGAAAAAAGAAGGAACACACACATGTAAAGGAAGCACTCAAAACGTGCGGCTATCCTAAATGGGCGTTCTTAAAGTCAGCAAAGAGGCACAGAAAAGAAGACCAGACACCAGCGAGGGAGAATAAGAAGGACAGACGCAACAACATTGTCATCCCCTATGTAGCCGGTGTATCAGAGAAACTCAGGAGAGTTTTCTCCAAGCATGACATCCCAGTGTATTTCAGACCCAGCAACACGCTCAGACAGAAACTGGTTCACCCGAAAGACAAAACGCCAAAACACAGACTCAACAATGTGGTGTATGCTGTACAGTGCAGCGAGGAATGCCCAGACCTCTACATTGGAGAGACCAATCAGCCACTTCACAAGCGCATGGCACAACACAGAAGAGCCACCTCCACAGGACAAGACTCAGCAGTCCATCTGCATCTTAAGGTCAAAGGTGAGCTTTTTTCTTCAGGTAAAACTTTATCCGTCGCTTCGCTAATACAGCCCGTTAATGGTTTAACTGAATGTGCTGTCTGTGCAGACGGTCCGCAGCGTTCCTGTGAATCCCCTCAAACAGCAGCTGAGGAAACATCTCTGACCTTCTCCAAGTGGCTCGTGACAAGCAGTGTTTGCAGCATTCTCATCCTCATTGTGATCCTGAACTCTTTCCTACTACATGCTGAACGTGTCACAGCAGCCCGAGAGGCCGTGTGCTTTGAATTTCCATTATTATTAAATATTAAAATGTGGCTGCACAGCCTGTGTAAGTGTGATTTCTCTCAGTAATGGATTTAATGCCTCTGCAAAATGAATGCAGCTGTGTGTGCGAGCCTTTAAATGCTCCCACGAGTGAACGATGACAGGCCGAAGGCTATTTGTCTTTAACGCACGTGCCTCTGCACAGTCGTGATGTTTAACTGCTGGGAAATCAAACCGCGTCCTCTGTGATACACGAGCCTGCTGAACAGAAACCGCTTCAAGCAAAACATGCTCTAAAATGATTGGCGAGCTGAAATCAGTTATCCATCTGTTACCAATGCCGAAGTCATGTAGCACCGCCATCGACCTGACACCGGGCGGCAGACGTGACCACGTCAGTCAGGACGTCCATCAGGAGCTTTGCCTTCAGGAGCAGATGGAGGTTTGGCTTTGGCTGCGTCTCCACAACACCACCTCTGCATGTGAATAAAGGATGAGCTGGGACTGACACACCTGTCTCACTGACTTCCCCAAACCTGCTTCATCCTGCAGCGTTGCCTCCTGCTGGTCATGAGAAACACTGCGCCTCACTGCACGACCACAATAACAAGGACAACACTGCAGTGAATGCACTAACTTAATATGTTCATGATGAACGCCTGTTTAGTCATCTGGATCCAGCTGAGCGCCCCCGTCAGGTGACCTGAGTGTGTTTTCTGCAGATGTGCTGCTTCAGGGTCGAGATTTGCCAAATGTTTCTGCGTCACTTGTGAAGCTTTAAAACCACGGGACGCCACTTTAAAGGAGGTTTTGAGTATCGCAGCTGCTTCCGTGCTGTCTCTGTTTGTGACTGCGTGCAGAACAGCCGTCAGCGCGAGTGGCTGAGGCAGTAAAATGTGTCACATGTGAGCATGGTTTAAAAATGCTCCCATCGCTGTGTGAGGGTCTAAAACAGTTTTTCTCTTCTTGGCATGATTTTTGTTCATATATTACAGATCAGCTGTAATCATGGGTGTTTATCTCAGAGGAAAAGAGCCAACACTGGACTGGATATTTAAACCTTTGTTGATTTAGCGTTCTCTTTTTTACTTTTCAATTTCAGAACAAAGAGCTCCATTAGCGCTTGAACGCTGGCCTGTTGGCAGACTTTTGTCTGAGTGTGTTTGGCGTCGTTGTCATTGAGAAAGTGAGCGCTGATGTGTTTTATGTTTCCGAGCAGCAGCTTCAGGGCACAGACTCACTAAGATTAATCTCTGCCATCGCACAAGTCATCCCAACATTTGCTCTCTGACTCTTATGGATGTTTCAATTCAATTCAATTCAATTTTATTTATATAGCGCCAAATCACAATAACATTCGCGTCAAGGCGCTTCATAGATACAGAGAAAAACCCAACAATCATATGACCCCCTATGAACAAGCACTTTGGTGACAGTGGGAAGGAAAAACTCCTTTTTAACAGGCTCAGAACCAGGCTCAGGGAGGGGCGGGGCCATCTGCTGTGATTGGTTGGGGTGAGAGAAGGGAGACAGGATAAAGACATGCTGTGGAAGAGAGACAGAGATTAATAACAGATATGATTCAGTGCAGAGAGGTCTGTTAACACATAGTGAGTGAAGAAGAAACACCCAATGCATCATGGGAAATCCCAGTAGCCTACATCTATTGCAGCATAACTAAGGGAGGATTTAGGGTCACCTGGTCCAGCCCTAACTATATGCTTTAGCAAAAAGGAAAGTTTGAAGCCTAATCTTTTTTTTTTTCTTTTTTTTTTTTGTCCCGTTTGGATCTTTAGCCATCAGAATTGTTGTCTTAAGGCCAAGAAAGATGCCAATCGGATTTATTTTACCAAGTGGATCATCATGGCCATGCCATATTGGTCCATTTGATTGACCTTTATTATAATTATGAATTTATTTTATTTTCAGTTGCTACAAACGGGACAGACATGACTGGGGGATAGGACAGGGAGAAAGAATGAAAGAAAGAGAGGGAGAGAAAGAAAACCAAAGGGGAGAAGAGACGGTGAGAAGGGGTGGAAGAGAGAAAAACAAACAAAACACCTGGATCACCTATATGGAGAAAAAAAACAGAAGAGAAAGCAAACAACAAAGAGCAACATAATAAAAAAAACGGCACCATCACAATAAACTAGCTAGCAGTAGATATCAGTAGATACTAAATATTAAACGATATTGTGCAGCACGCAAGATAGACAGCGCACAATGTGCTTTGAGGCAGCAGCCAAGAAAGCTGTAGTCCGCGTCTGTGAGTACCCGTGTGTACACCTGTGTGCATACCTGTGTGGATCAGCATGCTTGCATTCCAAAGGTTTCTCCATGTAACAATCTGCTAGAGGGTGTGGGGGGGCCACAGCCCCGTCCACCAGGGCATGAAGCAGGTATGGAGGAGATCAAAACTCCAGACATCCAGAGGCCCCCAGAACACAAGAGACCAAGGAAGACCAACAGAGGGGCAGCCGCGCCACTGTCCTAGAAAGAGCTGAGGAGAGTCCCAGATGAGGGCTCACTCAGCAGCCGCGGAGCAGAAGCCAGGGGGAGTTGCAGTGACGCGCCCGTGAGCTCCGCCGGCAGCCAGCTGTGCCTGAGTGACCGAGCCCCAGGCCGAGAGGCCGGGGGCACCCCACCTCCGAAGTGGCCCGAACGAGCCCCAGGCTCCAGGCCCCGATAACGTGTGTGTGTGTGTGTGTGTGTGTGTGTGTGTGTGTGTGTGTGTGTGTGTGTGCATGCGTGTGCTTATGTGTGTGTGTGTGTGTGTGTGTGTGTGTGAATAAATGCATGAACTAGTTTTTCAGCGTCACACTGAGACAGGATATTTCTAATTTTAGAGATGTTGCACAAATGGAAGAAAGCAGTCTTACATATTTGTTTAATATGTGAGTTGAAGGACATGTCCTGGTCAAAAATGACTCCAAGGTTCCTCACAGTGTTACTGGAGGCCAAGGTAATGCCATCCAGAGTAAGAATCTGATTAGATACCATATTTCTAAGCTTTTCAGGGCCGAGTACAATAACCTCAGTTTGATCTGAATTAAGAAGCAGAAAGTTAGCGGCCATCCAGGTCTTTATGTCTTTAAGACATTCCTGCAGTTTAACTCATTGGTGTGTGTTATCTGGCTTCATGGACAGATAGAGCTGGGTGTCATCTGCATAGCAGTGTAAATGTATGCTATGTCTTCTAATGATGCTGCCTAAGGGAAGCATGTATAATGTAAACAGAATTGGTCCTAGCACTGAACCCTGTGGAACTCCATAATTAACCTCAGTGTGTGAAGAGGACTCTCCATTTACATGCACAAACTGGAGTCTATTAGATAGATATGATACAAACCACTGCAGTGCAGTACCTGTAATACCTACAGCATGTTCTAATCGCTCTAATAGGATATTATGGTCGACAGTATCGAACGCTGCACTGAGGTCTAGCAGGACAAGCACAGAGATGAGTCCACTGTCAGAGGCCATAAGAAGATCATTTGTAACCTTCACTAAAGCTGTTTCTGTGCTGTGATGAGCTCTGAAACCTGACTGAAACTCTTCAAATAAACCTCTGCAGATGATCTGTTAGCTGTTTGACAACTACTCTTTCAAGGATGTTTGATATGAAAGGAAGGTTGGAGATTGGCCTATAATTAGCTAAGACTGCTGGGTCTAGAGATGCTTTTTGAGTAAAGGTTTAACTACAGCTAGCTTGAAGGCCTGTGGTACATAGCTGATTATTAGAGATAGGTTGATCATATTTAAGATCGAAGAATTAATTAATGGCAGGACTTCTTTGAGCAGTTTTGTACGAATGGGGTCTAAAAGACACGTTGATGGTTTGGAGGAAGTAATTATTGAAGTTAACTAAGAAAGATTAATTGGAGAAAAAGTGTCATGATCCTGGGTCTTTTGACCCAGCGTTTTAAGTTTGAGTTTATTTTGTTCATTAGGTTATCTAAGTTCATTTGTTTATTAGATTCCCCTTGTGTTTCCAACCCCTGTTAAGTCTCCCTTGTCTTTCATGTGCTTTATGTCTGTGTTTCTTATGTTGTCATATTTGCGTTTCATTATGTTTCCCATTTTATTTTGAAAGAGGTCCTGTGTTCCTGCACTTTGTTTTACTCTTCCCCTGTGGTGTTGTTATGTTCTTGTTGTGTCTACTGTGCCTTTCTGTTCCATGTTTCAGGTTCCTATGTTCTGTCTCCTCAGTCTGTTAAGTTCACATGTCTTGAGTTCCATCAGTGTTTCCTGTTTTACTTTCACAGTCTGTCCTATGTTAATGTTTCTAGTTTTGCTTCCCTTGTCTCGTCCTGCCTAATTACTCCCAGCTGTGCTCTCCTCCTGTGGCTCATTCCCCCTCGTTATCCCTCAGTGTATTTAAGCCCCATGTTTCTCTTTGTCAGTGTTGCGTCCTCCCTCATAGCTGTGTGATAGTTTCCCTGTGGCTCCTTGTGCTTTAGTTTTCCCAGTTTAGTTGGGTGGATGCCGTAGGCATCCACACTATTGAGATCCTGTTTCTCTTTATTCTTTATCCTTTATTATTCTAGTTGCTCCGTTTCTTTGCCGCTTAACTACTCCCTCAGTTTTCAGCCGATTTTTACCATTCAAACTCTAAACTGTTCTGCTATTTCTGCTTTCGACTGCTATATCTTTTGGTACTTATTACTATTATACTTTTTAAAATATTACACTTTTTTCCTTTAATTTGTCCCATTGAAATGAATGGGAAACTTCTACAATTCTGCTAAAACTTGCTTGTCTTTGAAACTTAACTACTTCCTCATACTTTCACCTAGAAACTCCATTCAAACTTTAAAACGTTCTCAGATGATTGGGCTATTCCTGTGTGATTCAGCTTTTTCATATCTGTTACCGTTTTCATGTAATGACTCTTTAAGTTTTCAGTTACAACTTTGTGATTTTTCAGAAAATACATGTGTTGCTATGGTTGCTATGCAATTAACTCCCACTGCACACTCGTCCGTTCTGAATTTTCTCTTCATGTCTGAACAACTCCTTGCTACTCGCTCAATTTCCACTCAACTTCCACAAATTATACATCAAAACGTAGGTATTTTTGCTGGCTTTAAGACAGTGTCACTATAATTATTGTGAGAGTTACGTTTTTTTCACAATTTGCCTCGAAGTGACACATGGTCTAAAAACTCCCCATTCAAAGTCTATGGGGAGGTTGTGAAACTCAGAGCTGAAATACTGAAACTGAAGGCATTTTCAAATCGTCATATCTCCTTAACGAAGCAAAGTTAAGACATGAGGCTTGTCCCTGTATATCTTCAGACACTCCTGACACTCACAATTCAAGAATTATTTTCTCACCTATTACCGTTCTGAGATGAGTTAGACTTGTTTGAGGGGTGGAAATCTGTCCTCCTCTCATTTTTCAAATTCCGAAAATGAAGCCGTTTCTTCTCTCGTCATATCTCCGCGACGGAGATACAAAGAGCTATGTAAATCGCAGTCAAAGTACACCAAAGTCCGCTGATTCACCCAGTGCAAGAATTATGCTTCTATCCCACCTAGTTTTTGAGTTACACGACGTTTTGTAACTCCAAAAAACGGCGTTTTTCGCGTCTCACCGCGATCTAATTCTGACTCCTCATCACCCTTTTTTTCAAAGCGCCCGCCCCCTTAGAGGTGGCGCGATTGGTAATGACACCGCTCTTCAGACCAGAGGTCGTGGGTTCGATTCCACCTTGGCCCACATGTTTTTTTTTTAACTACAAATTTATACACTATCACAGACCGGTAATTCATATTGATAATTTATTACAATTCTGCAAAGTTTAATGATTTTAGCAGCTTTTCTAATATGGACCTCAGATTCTGGTTAACAGTCTATGGCAGAAATACATACAAGTACACAGCCTGATGAAGCAGACAGAAGCAGTACCTCTGATTGGTTCCGCAGTTTCACCTCTTATCAGCACAAATCTCACCCTCTTCTGCTGTTTTCACCTCTTTTCTGCTAATTTGAGCTTCTGTTCCACAGTGCACTCAGCCTCTTCTGCTGTTTTCATTAGAATTTTAAGCTTTTCCACCTTTTTTCAGTTACGTGAGAACCAGTTTGGCTCAATGAGTAGCTGAAAAATATCAGCCTCTTCTGCTGTTTTAGCAGGATTTCAGAGTTCAGCTTTTTCACTTGTTTTAAGCACAAATTTCAGTTTCTTTACCTCATTTCACAACAAAGTTCTTCCTCTTCACCTCTTTTCTGCTAATTTGAGCTGCTGCTCCACAGTGCACATTTTCCCTCTCATCATATCTTTGCTTGTGACCAGAACTCATTTGGCTCAGAGGGTAGGGCATCTGTCGTGAGACCCGGTGGCAGAGGTTCGAATCCTACCTGTGACAGCTGCTACACATGTTCACTGCTTGCATGCGCTCTGCTTTCTTGACACTCTCCAGTGTGTCATTACACATACAGCCATCTTCAGCAAGCACTTCTGCTTCTACACTTCTTTTCAACTCGGCTTTTTGCTTCTTTACCTCTTTTCAGCAGAAATTATTCCTCTTCACCTCTTTTCTGCTAATTAGAGCTCCTGCTCCACAGTGCACTTAGCCTCTTCTGCTGTTTTCATTAGAATTTTAAGCTTTTCCACCTTTTTTCAGTTACGTGAGAACCAGTTTGGCTCAGTGAGTAGCTGAAAAATATCAGCCTCTACTACTGTTTTAGCAGGATTTCAGAGTTCAGCTTTTTCACTTGTTTTAAGCACAAATTTCAGTTTCTTTACCTCATTTCACAACAAAGTTCTTCCTCTTCACCTCTTTTCTGCTAATTTGAGCTTCTGCTCCACAGTGCACATTTTCTCTCTCATCATATATTTGCTTGAGACCAGAACTCATTTGGCTCAGAGGGTAGGGCAGCTGCCGTGAGACCCGGGGGCAGAGTTTCGAATCCTACCTGTGACAGTTGCTACACATGTTCCCTGCTTGCATGCGCTCTGCTTTCTTGACACTCTCCAGTGTGTCATTACACATACAGCCATCTTCAGCAAGCACTTCTACACCTCTTTTCAACTCATCTTTTTGCTTCTTTACCTCTTTTCAGCAGAACTTCTTCTGATTCACCTCTTTTCTGCTAAATGTTTAGCCTTTTCACCTCTTATTAGCACAATACTAAGCAGCTTCTGCTAATTTCACCAGAATTGTCAGTCTCTCCACCTCTTCTTTGTAAGAATCAGTTTGGTCCAGTAAGGTGAGACGCCGCCTATAGATCAGAAAGGCCAGGTTCGAATCTCGCTCAGGGCAATGTTTTTTGTTTTTTCAACTTTTTCTGCTTTTTTCAGCAGAAATCTTCAGCGTAAGGCATCCACACAGCATTTTCGCAGGAAATGCAATTTTTTCTAGTTTAGTTTAGTTTTGTATTGTTTTTCGTGTCCCACTCCACGCCAGCAATTAAGCTGTGTTTTTTGAGTTTACCTTTTGACTCTGTGAGTTTGCTTTTGGGTCCTACTCTTGCCTGCACACAGCCGTATTGTGACAAAAAGAGTCTAACTTAACATCAATGGTACTAAGAGTAGCTGTAGATAATATTACATCTGTGGGATGATTATTGGTAACTTTTTTCTCTAATGATTAAAATTTTATTTGTGAAGAAGTTCATGAAGTCATTACTAGTTAACGCTAAAGGGATGGTTGGCTCTTTGGGTCTTTGGTTGACTAATAGGCTGGTGTGAAAAATTGCTGCCACACCTCCCCCTCGGCCTGTGCTTCGAGGTTTCTGGTAGTTAGAATGACTCGGGGGTGTTGATTCATTTAAACTAACATAATCATCCTGCTGCAACCAGGTTTCTGTAAGGCAGAGTAAATCAATTTGTTGATCAATTATTAAGTCATGTACTAACAGAGACTTGGAGGAGAGAGACCTAATATTTAATAATCCAGATTTCACTGTTTTACTCTTTGGTTCAGATGTGGATACTGTATTGTTCTTTCTTTGTAATTGTTTATGTTTAAGTTGTTTGTTGCTGGTTTTTAGTTTGTTTTTTGTCTGTTTGGGAGCTGACACAGTCTCTATGGAGATGGGTTTTTTGGGGGGGGTAGCAGGAGGAGAGAAGCTGCAGAGAGGCGTGTAAGACTGCAACTCTGCTTCCTGGTCCCAACTCTGGATAGTCATATTTTGGGGGGTTTAATAAATTTGTCCATATTTCTAGAAATGAGAGCTGCTCTATCCAAAGTGGGATGGATGCTGTCTCTCCTATTAAATCCTGGATGGCACAGAAACACTAAAAATGGATAAGGCGAAGCAGCCATTATTGCAGCTGAGCCACATCTGGACTCCTGGGCAAATACTGTAAAACTGCAGCATGTCAGTAACATCAGCTTCTCCAGCACACAGAGATGGTCAAACTCCATCCAGCCATCCTGCCATTTTCCTCTGCTTATCCATTTGAGGAGTGGGGTGGAGTCTATCCAGCTGCAACAGGGCAAGAGGCGGGGTACGCCTTGTGTCAGCACTTTGGCCGACATTTGATGTCTTTTAAATGTGCTATGCAAACAAAGCTGACTCAACTTCACTTGTGTTTGTTTTGGATTTCTATCTGAGTGAAATCATTAAATCTCTGCTGTTCCAGCTTCTTGTTAACAAAGGGAAAGATGTTTGTTCTTCAGCAGATGGACGAGATTTGTTTTGATGTTTTTATTGCTTTTAGATAAGAAGAGCTCCAGTTACATAATGTGGAGCTATATCACATTAGCCTTGCTAGTAAACAGTCTATTAATAATTTGCTTTACAAATCTGCAGGAGCTGTGATTGTTATGTTCACCTGTCGGAGTAACGGACGGTGCGACAGGGTCTCTGTAAAGCTGCTCGTCTTCACTGCAGGCGTGAAAAGACCTGAGGCATCCTCAGAAGTCCAAACAAAACGCTCCAATCCTGCCCAGTGCTCTCAGACTGTTCTTTGTATGAAAGAAGGGGAAGGCTGCTGAAAGCTGCCTAACACTGCAGGACACTTTCATCCTCTCATGGAAATGATTTTACCAGCCTGCATGCAAACAGCTACAGCTGCAAATGAGGCGAAAAGCAGCAAAGATGGGGAGAAATGAGCCTGTGGGTGTTTTTCCTCCAGCAAAGACGAGTCAGAGCATACCTATCCAAGATCACTGAGTCATGATGACGCTTTCTACTAGAATTATTGAAAGGTTTTCAAAGCTGCAGAAACCAGAAGCCCGAAGCTCAAAATATGAGCATTAAAATCAGCTCCCGGTGTAGAAATCAGCAGCTTTTAATATCCCGGATTGGAAAATGGGACTTCCTAACCATCTACATGACCACAGACAGCAGCACACAGTAAGCTCTATGCAGTACAATCCCAGCAGGCGATCGCACCAAGACGTCATTCTTCTGTTTGTGTGACACATTTAAGGCATGATCCAAACATCTCAGGGGCAGATCCAGGACACCATGGAGAGATCCAGTCTCTCAGCTGACGGGGAACACCTCAGTGTCCCAACCACCGCGTCACGCTCCACCCATGTCCTGACATTAACCTTTGTGCTCACCTGCAGAGACTGGCCTACTTACAGCCGGCTGCAGGAACAGTTCTGCTCATTGTAGACATTCATGACGCTGCTATAATGAAACATATCTGGATCACTGTCCTCGGAGACGAACACAGCACACAAATTACTCGGATTTACGTGGTCATGAATGTGTGGCAGCTGGTATAGATGATAACTAATTTTCATTATCAGCAGTGAGAGCATTGCTCTGTTCTCCATGTTCTCTGTAATATCACAGCACACGGCTCAGCCACAGCTGTCAAAGTCTGGCTTCAATCACTGCCTCGGCCGTCTCTGCAACTTCAGTTCATCAGAGCTGAAACTCATTCAACCTGCAAAAAGCAGCGGCAGCAGGGCGGCGGCAGAGCGGCGGCGGCAGAGCGGCGGCGGCAGAGCGGCGGCGGCAGAGCGGCGGCGGCAGAGCGGCGGCGGCAGAGCGGCCCCACACACACACACACATATAAGCACACGCATACACTGGCACACACACACACACACACACACACACACACACAAGCACACGCATACACATGCACATGCACACACACACACACACACACAAGCACACGCATGCACATGCACACACACACACACACACACACACAAGCATACACATGCACACACACACACACACACACACACACACACATATAAGCACACGCATGCACATGCACACACACACACACACACACACACACACACGCATACACATGCACACACACACACACACACACATAAGCACACGCATGCACACACACACGCATGCACATGCACACACACACACACACACACACACAAGCATACACATGCACACACACACACACACACACACACACATATAAGCACACGCATGCACATGCACACACACACACACACACACACACGCATACACATGCACACATAAGCACACGCATGCACACACACACACACACACACACACACATAAGCACACGCATGCACACACACACACACACACACACACACAGTGACCCGTGAGCTTTATGTTCAGCTCATCTTTTAAATCTCCTCGACCTCGGGTTAGGGTTATTTGTCTTCATGCTGCTTCGTCCTTCATCATCTCTCTCTTTAACCTTTAGCCTCTCCTCCTGTCCTGGCTCCGCCTCTGCTCTCCACAGTTTCCTGTTGGACTTTTGACAGAAACATCAAAACGATGCTCGGCGCCGACGTGCTGACAGCTCGATGTTACATTTGAAGCATTTTTAATACTGAATGCAGCAGAATTATTTGCAGTTTTTTACAGACGCTAGGACACATTTCTCAATACTTAGGTCACTTTTGCAAAACACTTCACACAATCCTCCTAACTGACCGTCAGCTTGGCAAAGCAGTTCATTTCACATTCAAAATGCACTACAACTACCAAAACACTTCATTCAGGTCTCAAATAAACTCATTCTTCCAGAACACTAGCAAAGGTTGACAGCCGACAAACACACTTTGTCACCCACAAAACAATGACATAAAAAACACTAACAACATGTAGCATTACACAGTGTTTTCTTGTGTAAAACAAGGACACATCTCTGTTTATAATTTCAATATATGTTACTGGAATGAATCAGACATCATGCAGAATTCATTAATATTTGTTTATGTATTTTTATTTTTTTGCACTAAGTAATCCCAAAATACAAGAATTTGTATACACACCATCCACTGATACACATACAATAGTAATGCTAATCAACCCGGTCTTCTCCATTTGGCCACAGGTTCTCATCCACATCACATCTAATGTCATCTAGGGCAACACACCTAGGAAAGAATCTCCTGGCATGCCTGATCCATCCCAGGCAATCTTCTGCTGATATCTGCAGGCATCCAGCATTCATTGCATCCAGGAGGGACATTTGATCATGTGGATGATGGTCGTAAACCTTCCACCGCCATGAGGAAAAGAATTCCTCTATGGGGTTGAGGAATGGAGAGTAAGGTGGGAGGCTGCAAACCACTTGGTGACTGCACGGGAGTGATGAAATGCCACATTGTCCCATACAGTTATAAATGTTGGCTGATTCCTTCTCTCCGCATCCCTTTCCTCACCGAGCACAACCCTTCCATAGAGATCATGCAGGAACGCAAGGAGCCGTTCAGTGTTGTATGGCCCAATCAGTGGTCTGTGTAGCAGCAGTCCATCAGTGGATGTTGCTGCGCACATTGTGATGTTGGCACCCCTCTGGCCCGGGACATTCACTGTGGCTCTCTTCCCAATCACATTCCTCCCTCGTCGCCGTGCTTTGGCCAAGTTGAAACCTGCCTCATCCACAAAGAAGAAAATGTGGTGCGTTTGCCTGCCTTCAATCTCCATGACTCTCTAACATAAATCCACAGGGCAACATAAGCTGTTACAGTAGTAAATTTGTATAATTGTCTTTGTGTGTGTTTGGTTTTGTTCAAAAACAGATCTGTATTCTGATCTTACCTGGACATACTGGTTCCTGAGTTGCTTGACATGTTCAGAGTTCCTCTCAAAAGGCACAGTGTGCAACTGCTTCATCCTGACCTGATGTTTTTTCAGGACTCTAGAAATTGTTGTTACGCTTACACTGTGAATATTTGCGAAGGTAACGTTGTCTGCCAAGACTCTGTGTCTAATTTCAGTGAGTTTTATCCCATTGTTTCTGATGACCATATCAACAATGGCAGTTTCCTGCACATCAGTGAACATCCGTCCTCTCCCTCCTGTGTGAGGTAACCGTTGAGTCCTAAGCAGAAATGCAACAACAATTACACAAAAGCTTATTTACTTCTGAAATGTGCAAATGCCCCTGCAGAATACAAGTTACCTGTTGGTTTGCCGGAAAACTCTAACAATAGATGCCACTGTAGAGCGTTGCAGATTTGGCTGCACTCTCTGACCAGCCTCTCTCATTGAGTGACCATGATTTACTACATGATCAGTTACAGTAGCTCTGATCTAATCTGAGACTACAGCTCTTGATCTTCCTCTTATTCTTCTTCCACCACGCATACGTATTCCTCGCCCCCTCCCAGCCACTCTTCTTCCTCTTTCAGCCACTTCTCCATTTCTGGCTGGGTCCATGTTCACATCACAAAGCAAACCTATTCAGCAGTCGTCTCCTTTTGTAATGGAATTGAAGGAGTAACACCTGTGCAGATGTTCATCTACAATGGGAATCAGCTGTGGCTGGTTAAACTGCATTTTTAGATTTAAAATATGTTTCAATAAAATATTGCTGTTGCATTTTGCTGTCTTTTTAAGTTTTGCATTGTGTTATTGTTTTGGCCATAAGTTTAACAGTTTTGAAAACAGTATGTAAGCACATGCAAAATGTCCTGTACGTACAAAGATTTTTGGCAGTTGTTGTGTCTGAGTGAGAAGATAATTCATGAAATTTGAGAGATGTAGTCATTGAATGCATTTTGTGCCAAAACAATGATAACTGGTCCTCAGTTTAGCCCACATAGACTTCTGTTGTGCTCACTGTGTGAGGAGTTTTGCAAACGTGACCTAAGTATTGAGAAATGTGTCCTAGCATCTGTAAAAAACTGTAATGATCTGTTCCTCAGAACATCCCCAACATTTTTAACTTGAGCTACAGCTTCAGGCGACAGGATTAACTCTATAGTCACTTCCTGTCGCGCGTCACGGTTTAAAGCTCTGGTGACTCCTGCAGAGGAGGCGCTGCCCGTCCTCCTCTGGGTGCTCTGGGACACAGCGTCATGTTTCACAGACATGAATTGTGATGTTAAATGATATTATTACCACGATCATTGTGACATTCTGATTAAATGAGATTCTGAGTTTGGGTTTTACCCGCTCTGTCCTGGCCTCCATCATCTGAGCCTCTGCTGTTTTGTGCAGTTGCAGTTAGACACACGATGAACGAGAGGCAGTGTGCATGAGAGGAATTAGCATGACCTCATTTAAACCCGTCACTCTGCTCTGACGACACTTTATCTCCTTCCTGTCGAGTCTGATTTATGAAGAATGCTGTTAATAGTCTGACATATTGTTGCTGCTTAGTTTCCTACAGGAAGCATTTTATTTACTCTTTGATGGATCTCAGTTCATTACGGTTTTTAGTCTTCGATGTGGCGTCTCTGTCACAGATGTTTACAGTTTTACTTTTGTGGCTGGATTAAAAACTCAGTTCAGCCAATAAAGAAACACAATCACAAACCATAGAAGTTTACATGAGGTCAAGTTCAGGGACACCAACTAGCTGAGACTTAGCAGACAGCTAGCAGCTACAGCCGCCTGTGTCACCATCCACGTGCCAGTCATGGAGGCCACGCCCCTAATAATGCAAAGATGTAACTGGACTGATTCTCTCAACATTCAGATTCTGGATTTCTTAACCAATAGTCTGCCAAAACCCCGACTCCTCGGCGCGTCTGCTCATCCTGCTGTCACATGACTGCTCAGCAAATCAGAGACATCACATTGTGAAGTTTGAGTGGTGGAAGCGTCACCCACAGATTCAGTTTGTTTCAGAGATCTTTGTCTGTACAGACGGTGCTGACAGCAGCTCTGAGTCACGCTGAGCGTTTGCCGCTATTTTTATGTCCTCGCAGCACTCGACACTGAACTCGCTGATTTCTTGTTTGTGTCCATATGCTCGTGATGACCTCACGCACTTACGCCATCCTCACAACAGAACCAGGATCGTTAAATGTGGATGACATCATCAGTAAAAACATGATGATGCGGACGCTTGGGGACAATATATGGCTTCACAGCTCATTTGAGTGCAGAGCAGGCCCAGCAGGAGGTCAGAGAGCAAAGCCTTTATGTGATTAAAGGTGTTATTCATGGAGGACACGGAGAGCCTTCATGGTCCTGAAGCACTGAGTGCTGCTGTCCCGCCTCAGCCGCCGGCGCCTCGCAGACAGCCTGGAAGGACACGCTCTGGCTAGTCTCGCTCCCGGCTCGTCACCTGTGTAACGTTCCCATGACTACCGTCCATAGACCTCCACCGGGGAGGCAGCGAGAGTGTGGAGCGAACATTAGTGACTGCGCTTGTTCGTTAGTTAGCACTAGCCTGTTGCTAATGAGCAAACACCTGATTCTGTGGTTCGGTTGCTGCTGGTCCGTAAGCACATACTGACATTTGTAGTTACAGCTGTAACCGTACTGCTCCACAGGCAAATGCTGTATAAACTCTGCAGACCTGCAGGCCTGTAAATCTCAGGCACTGTTTTATGGGAGAGTCAGCACAGCTGTGATATATCTGTGTATTTAAACCCATCTTCCCAAATCTCCGACCACGCTGTCGGCTTTGGAATCTCTTAGGTGATCGGTGAGCAGGCTGACCCGGAGTCACTGCTTTGCTTTGATCATGAATACATTTTCCCAACATGAAGAAAACAAATGAATAAAGCATCCCCATGTTTTATTCCCTGCCTCTTGAAGAGGTGTAAACAAGAGGCAGCGGGAGATAATGCATGAGCAGAGCTGCAGGGAAAGGACCAAACTCCTTCTTCCTGAACTCAGCTGATGATGTGTTCTTCTAACACGTCAGGATATCAAAGACAGCTGGAAGCAGCAGCTGGATGATCCACAGTATCAAACGTGAGTGCTCAGGGGCTAGCTGAACAGCCAGGTGAGGCTGAGGAGTCACTGAGGTCAGCAGCAGTACCTAAAGAGCAGCTGTGCTGCTGGAAACTGAATTTCCCGGAGGAACCCACCCGAGGGATTAATAAAGTTTCATCTAATCTAATTAGTTATCTCTGTGTTAATGCAGAGTCTTTACCTTATGATATAAAACACCTCGAGCCGGCTGCTGCTGGTGCTAAATAAATAAAACTGACAGCTGGAGCCAGTGCAAAGTGAAAGTGTCATCAGCCGCCCAATGGACTGAAGAACAGTCTGGATCTGGACCCAGTTTGTTATGGACTCCCATCAACCGTCAGAAGTGTCCAGCCTCAGCACGAGGATTCGCTTCTCTTTGCTCCATCACACTCACAGCTGTGCATGGTTAACATTCCTGCCTGATGAGACTGACTGAAGTAGTTCAGCTACGATCAGCCCAAAGACTGAAAGGATATGCACTTACACTGCACTGTGCTGTGTGAGACAGTGATGTCTATGCATTAGCACGAATTAGCTAGCATCAGCCAGAATAGAAGCAGCTCAGGGTTTGATTTGATCCTTAAAGTTGTTCGTTTACTGAATGTCCTGTGATGCTGACTTTAATTTGACCCTCTTTGGTATGAAGTTGTCTGGTAGCTAACGGCATTTACAGTGGACATGAAACACTACATGTACATCATGAAGACCTGCTCTCAAAACCTGACCTGGAAGTAACTCTGTCCGGCTTTTGAACAAAGTCCTTAAAGTGTTTTGAACACAGAAATGTTTCTTCTCCATGTTACGGTCTCCTTCACTTACAGTTGGCCTTCACTTTTCCTCACTTCTAATATGAAGCATTAGAAGTCACTGAGATTGCACGAGGAAATAAAGAGTGTGGCATATCAGCGTTTCTGTTTTTCTTTTTTGTCCATCGCACACATCAATCTATTTTCCCTGCAGACGTGCTGATGGGATTCAGTGCTGTTATGTTTGTGCTGTGCTGTGGATGAAGTGGCCTCTTATCTTGGATGTGCTCGGCCAAAGAAAGATTATTTTATTGCATAAAAAGAACGACGACTGAACAGAAACACACAGACTAAATACACACAGGAGGTGATCGGGGGAGTGGACACACAACGGCTGACACAAGTGAACATGACCACGTCACAGGGGAAGAGTAAAACTAAACACAATGAACACAGAAACGCCAGACCTCTTCAAAATAAAACAGGAAACAGACAGGGGTAGAAGACACAAGGGGAATTTAAAAAACAATGAATTAAAACTGAAACACAGGCAAAGCACAGACAAACGTAGAAAACCTAAAGGACCTAAACATAAACCATAAACATCAAAATAAACCAAAACTCAAAACACTGGGTCACCTGACCATTGACGGACACGTCATCAGTGACGAAGCTAAAGTTTGTCAGTTTCAGTGTGGAAAACCAAACGTCACTAAATTCACTGAAGAAGGAGGTACGAGGACGAGGTGAACTACAACATAATCAGTGGATTATCTCTTACATATTTATAATGTAAATAGATGCAAAGGAATAATCATAGATGTGACTGGGTCGGTGCTGGTTTAGAGCGTATGAGCTGCAAACAGGATGTAGTTTCTTTGTTCAGGACTTGTTTCTGCCTTAATGAGCCCTGTTCTGTAATTCCATCGTCTCCCAGAGAAAGGAAAACTCTTTGATCGTATGACCTCACACAACGTTAAGTCGCCTCCTCTCGCTCCAGTTGGACTTCTGAGAGAATGTGAAATTAGAAGAAGACATTCCAAAACGAGCGTCGAGGTTTCCCACCAGGCGGTGTGGACCCCCCGCAGCAGAATACAGAGGAGTGCAAACAGGAACAGAAACACTCCCTGCACGCTGCATTATTGTAAGGCATCAACCACCACAAACACATTCAGGGGTACCCTCTGTAGGAGAGTGGTTCACCTGCAATCTCTGCTTTTCTGGATGCTGATAGGTCCTTTTACCCTTTCTGTTGCCCCTCCCCCTTCATCCTGATTACCCCTGTGCCTGATTGATGGCACTGTAAGATTTCCAATCATGCGACAGCACGCTGCTTAAGTGAGCGGCAGTTTGAAGTGATTACTCATCATCATCGTCGTCCTTGGTCCACTGTGGAGCCTGTGGGATGAACCCTGAGGTCTGAGGTGCGCAAACACTACAAATGTCCCTCTGGAAACACACTAATCAGAGCAAACACAAGGTGACGCACACAAAACAACAGCCTGAGCTCAAACACATCTTCACAAAGATCCAAACAAACAGGCAGACCCGGAGCAAGCATCCTTCTCCCTTGCAGGCAGACGACTGGCAAAATCAAAAAGTAAAACGACCTGCTGATACATTGGTTTCAGTTCACGTCGAAATATTTCAGCGATGCTGTGACGCTGCCTCGTGGTCCACGGAGGCAGTCAAAGTGTGACTCTGTGACCCCAGAGGTCCTCGCTGTCCTGACCTGCACTGAAAGGGCTTTGGAGTAAGCGGGGAGTATGCTCTGTGCTGTGGAGCAGGGAAATTATTTTACTGCTATTGGTAAATAATCATCATCATTACTATTGCATTAATAATATAATCTGCAGCATTGATATTGTATTCAGAGGTTTAAACACACACACACACACACACACACACACACACACACGCACGCACACACACACATACGCACACGCACGCACACGCACGCGCACACACACGCACACGCACACACGCACACACACACACGCACACACACACGCACACGCAGACACACACACACACGCACGCACACACACACACGCACACACGCACACACACACACACACGCACACGCACGCACACACGCACACGCACAGACACGCACACGCAGGCACACACACACACACGCACACACACGCACACACACGCACACACACACATACACACACACACATATACACACACACACATATACACACACACACACACACGCACACACGCACACACACGCACACACACGCACACACACACGCACACACACGCACACACACACACACACACACACACACACACACACTCAGTTAGAGAATCATTTATAGGTGGAAGTTTAATCATGCTTTGCTTGGGGTTGCAAAAAGAGCAGTTTGTCGCAGAACTGCTGCTGAGGTGTCAAGATGACAAGAGAGCATCCGGCAGTGACAGGAAGTACCGGCCATGAAGATAGAAGACAACGTTCTTTTAAACCGTGTTAAAAGTCATTGTGGTTTTGATCTGACGTGTGTATATATTCTGTCTGTGACGTATGAAGGGGCGTCGTTAATTCAAACCCTGATGCTATAAAAGTCTGTGTATGCTTTGATTAAGTCAAAGATCAATTGCTGTCTGTGGTGATCTTCCCACGCGTGTATTCATTAAAATCAATTGTTTGACCAAGATCTTCTGGACCTGGTTGTTTGTACTCTCCTTCCTCAATTATGTGAACCTTAACAGTGCCCAGCACAAGTCCATCACAGCGTCCTGTGGCGGCACACATGGAGAACGTCGGTGCAACAAGGGAAGAAGAACAGAATAAAGTTACAGACGTATTTTTATCTCCAGAGCCAGGAACGATTCTAAACCAGGACACACGTGAACACTGGTGATCACGGCTCATCCGATCTTAATTTCACACTCAGGAAGCACAGACATCAGTGACGACTTTACTAATGCTGTCAGAGTAACAGTCAGTCTGCATGCACACCAAACAACAAAGGGCGTTCATCAAACTCATGACCTGACCGAGGTCGTTTCAGATTTCCAGCACACTGATGGGAAACTCTGGAAATCCCGGGAAGGGACTGGACCAGACAACACCAGCATCACTTGAACTATCTGCGTAACAGGAAGCGATAGTTACACGGTGGGTGAGTGGGAGCTGGAGCATCTACTAAGCAGACGGTTGGTGGTTCGATTCCTGGCTGCTCCAGGCCGTTCTCTGATGCATCCATCAGAGTGTGGGTAAAGTCAGTGTCCGGTCCCTGCTGTGACGCTCTCAGTCACCGCACAGACGTCTTTATAAATGCTGCTTCCTGTCGGCTAAAATAAAAGCTTCAGGTTTTTGTGTCATCAGAAATTTTGTTGTTTTCTTCAAATTTTGTGATATAATCCTGAGGTCACTACATACAGACGCTCGACACTTCCTGTGCGGCGGCGTCCTGCTGCATGTGCGTCCTGCTCGTCCTTCAGTAACGATGATTAGCATGATTATTAGTTTTTGCATCTCTGTGTGTGGAACAGAGTAAATGAAGAACTGAAGCGACGTCTCAGCACGACTCAGTTTAAAAAGCGCTTCAAAAGCACGTTTTTTGCAAAGTCCAGCGAGAAGGCGGAGCTCTGATCTGTTCTCACCACTGTTTTCACAACAGTGATGTTTATATATGTGTGGGTGCACAAGTATGTTCATATATATATACATCTATAAATATGTATATTTTTGGATTTGTTCCTGGGTTATAAAAATAATAATAATTAAACAAATTGTAATGAAGCACAAACAGGAAGAGAGAGTGTAGACGATGAGGGGCGGGGTTAAATAAGCTTATTCTTCTTCCTGTAAGTTACTCATAATTATGATTGTTGTGTTTTCCTTGTTTTTTCTCTGTTGTCGTTCTGCTGCTCTAACATGTTCAGAATAAAGATTCAGTATAAACCAGTGATATCTGATCACGCTCTGCTGTCACAGAGTCTGTAGGTTGATTTTCACGAGCCGTCTCATTTCCACTCCTCTGTTCCCTTACGCTGTACACCCGACCCCCATCCACACCCACCCACCCATAGAGAGCCGGGGTCGGACAAAGAAGCTCTGCTCTCAGAATACCAAATATCTCCTGCACATCTGCCGCCCACACAATCATCTCTCCTCTGTATGCATTAAATCCAGAGTCGTCCCCTCAGTCACTTCCAGCTCCATGAAGAAGCGTCTGAGGATTGTCGGAGGTTTCTTTGAATGGCCCTGCCGAGCGGTCTCACTCCTTCTGAGCTGTGTTTAGATGTGAGAGAAAGAACTGGACTCGCATTGAGGCTGATTCTTTCTATCGCAGCTGGACTGTGTGCACTAACAGTCTGATGTAAAGGAAACAATTTTCCCCCCAGCAGGTTTTTCCTCTCATTTTCTCTTTGTTAGTGAAGGTGAGCGGGAGGAAAACGCCCACACGCCGATGAACCGCTGCTGCTGTCAGAGCTCACAGTTTGCTTTCATATTCTTCTTTCTCTGTGAAGAAGGCAAACATCAGTGCTCAGACACTGTGGAACAGAGGACCTCCTGCTGAGGCCCGGCACTCGTCAAAGACAGAATAAAAACTGCTCGAGTCCCATTTAAATGTCCCATTTAAGACGTGGAATCACCATGACGACAAAGAAGAAGATGATGATGATGAAAGGATGAGCTGGCTCAGATGCAGAACCCAAGCTCTCAAGCTTCGGTAACAGCACTTTGATGCTGCCATGTTGGTTTTTGTCTCCAGAAGTGACCTTATATGGACAAGAGGGCGGGGCATGGAGTCATCAGCTAATGTTAGCCAGCTTGTGTGGCAAACTAAGGAACTTGAACTTCTTTAAGTTTCATGAAGATCTTTAACATCTCATCACAAAAGAAGCTTTTTGTTGCTTTCTTTCAAAGCTGCTGAGTCATCATCCAGATAAAATCCTTGTTTGAGATCCATGTGTTAGCACAGCAGCCATATGATTGGTCAGACAGTTGCCTTAACAGTGGTCTGAACGTAGGTCAGCTTTTAGAAAAGAGCAGCTGATTGAGCTCCAGCACCACCGAACCAGTCTCCTGTGAGACAACACACGTGCCTCAAATTTGTGGAAACTCTGAGCTCATCACAGATTTTTGTAATGAAGGAGGGAGAGATGACTGAAGCACTGCTGGTGTGTGATCCTCGTCTCCTGCAGACAAAGCGAGCTCTGGCTGCTAAAGGATGGTGAGAGACTGCAGAAACCGTCCCTGTGAGTGGAAAGGTGACGGGATGGGTGGGACCAGGTTTGCGTGCTTTGCAGTCAGCGGTGCTGTGTCAGACTGAAGAGGATGGACATGATTACTACAGCTCATCACGTCTTCCTTCTAATCACTTTCAGCTCTGTTTCCTGCCAGCTAAATGAGATTATTTCACGGAGCGGCCACTTGTCCTCTCTCAGGCTCTGGCTCACCGTGAGGGACGTGTTAATCTGAGCGGTGCAGGATTCATCTTCCTGCACGCGGCACAGACAAGACGCTGTCTCTTTAGCCTTTAGGCTTATTGAACATAGTTCATCTTCATTTGTATACAGTGCACCTCCATCTTTCTGGCGCTGTAAGATAAGATAAGACTTTATTGATCCCACAACGGGGAAATTTTTGCGTCACCTCAGCTCAGGTACAGATATCAGAAGGAAATACAAAAATGCAATAAGTACAATCAGTGAAAAAAAGTAAGATAATACACTACATACAACAGTAGCACACACAGTATGTGGTTATGGATATGGTTGGAAATATGGAAGACAAACTATATAGCTTGATATAGCTATTGTACCACTACTATTCCTGTTTATGCACATGTACACACACATGTACACACACACATGTACACACACATGTACACACACACGTACACACACACATGTACACACACATGTACACACATACATGTACACAAACACACATGTACACACACACATGTACACAAACACACATGTACACACACATGTACACACACACATGTACACACACACACATGTACACACACATGTACACACATGTACACACACATGTACACACACATGTACACACACACATGTACACAAACACACATGTACACACACATGTACACACACACACATGTACACACACACACATGTACACACACATGTACACACACACACATGTGCACACACACACATGTACACACACATGTACACACACACACATGTGCACACACACACATGTACACACACACACATGTACACAGACATGTACACACACATGTACACACACACATGTACACACACACATGTACACACACACACATGTACACACACACACATGTACACACACATGTACACACACATGTACACACACACACATGTGCACACACACACATGTACACACACACACATGTACACAGACATGTACACACACATGTACACACACACATGTACACACACACATGTACACACACATGTACACACACACACATGTACACACACACACATGTACACACACACATGTACACACACATGTACACACACATGTACACACACACACATGTGCACACACACACATGTACACACACACACACATGTACACACACACACATGTACACACACATGTACACACACACACATGTGCACACACACACATGTACACACACATGTACACACACATGTACACACACACACATGTGCACACACACACGTACACACACACACATGTACACAGACATGTACACACACACACATGTGCACACACACACGTACACACACACACATGTACACACACATGTACACACACATGTACACACACACACATGTACACACACATGTACACACACACACATGTGCACACACACACATGTACACACACACACATGTACACACACATGTACACACACACACATGTGCACACACACACGTACACACACACACATGTACACACACATGTACACACACATGTACACACACACACATGTACACACACATGTACACACACACACATGTGCACACACACACATGTACACACACACACACATGTACACACACACACATGTACACACACATGTACACACACACACATGTGCACACACACACATGTACACACACATGTACACACACATGTACACACACACACATGTACACACACATGTACACACACACACATGTGCACACACACATGTACACACACACATGTACACACACACATGTACACACACATGTACACACACACATGTACACACACACACATGTACACACACACACATGTACACACACATGTACACACACATGTACACACACACACATGTACACACACACACATGTACACACACGTACACACACATGTACACACACACACATGTGCACACACACACATGTACACACACACACACACATGTACACACACACACATGTACACACACATGTACACACACACACATGTGCACACACACACATGTACACACACATGTACACACACATGTACACACATAAATATACATATGTATAGATATACATACATATATACCTACACCTACGACTGCACAGCCACTAGCAGCTCCAACATCATTGTGAAGTTTGCGGACGACACTACAGTGGTGGGTCTTATCACCAACGGTGATGAGACGGCTTACAGGGAGGAGGTCAGCGCCCTGACCCACTGGTGTCAAGACAACCATCCCACCCTCAACGTCGCAAAGACAAAGGAGTTGATAGTGGACTTCCGGAGGTGCAGAGAAGTACACACCCCCATCACCATCAACGGCGCTGCTGTGTAGAGAGTGAGCAGCTTCCGGTTCCTTGGTGTACATCTGGCTGAGGATCTTACGTGGTCAGTACACACAAACAAAACAGTGAAGAAGGCGCAGCAGCGCCTCTTCTTTCTCAGGAGACTGAAAAGATTCGGCATGAGCCCCCGCATCCTCAGGACCTTCTATCACTGTGCCATTGAGAGCATCCTCACTGGATACATCACCACCTGGTATGGCAACAGCACCGCCTACAACTGCAAAGCTCTCCAGCGAGTAGTGCGGTGCTCTGAACGGATAATTGGAGGTGAGCTTCCCTCCCTCCAAGACATCTACAGGAAGCGGTGCCTGAGGAAAGCGGGGAGGATCATCAAGGACTCCAGTCACCCCAGCCATAAACTGTTCAGACTGCTTCCATCAGGAAGGAGGTTCTGCAGCATCCGGTCCCGTACCAGCAGACTGAGAGACAGCTTCTTCCACCAGGCCATCAGACTGCTGAACACGTCATAGACACCTCAGCTTCACTACTGGAACTTCAACATTATGCACTCCATACTGTACAGTAACGCCACTGTTTTGCACATGTCTCAACTCTGTATATTTTTATATATTTTATTTATTGTTTACTCTATTTAATTTGTAAAATATGTGTACACACACACACACACACACACACACACACACGTTATCGGGGCCTGGAGCCTGGGGCTCGTTCGGGCCACTTCGGAGGTGGGGTGCCCCCGGCCTCTCGGCCTGGGGCTCGGTCACTCAGGCACAGCTGGCTGCCGGCGGAGCTCACGGGCGCGTCACTGCAACTCCTCCTGGCTTCTGCTCCACGGCTGCTGAGTGAGCCCTCATCTGGGACTCTCCTCAGCTCTTTCTGGGACAGTGGCGCGGCTGCCCCTCTGTTGGTCTTCCTTGGTCTCTTGTGTTCTGGGGGCCTCTGGATGTCTGGAGTTTTGATCTCCTCCATACCTGCTTCATACCCTGGTGGACGGGGCTGTGGCCCCCCCACACTCCCTAGCAGATCGTTACATGGAGAAACCTTTGGAATGCAAGCATGCTGATCCACACAGGTATGCACACAGGTGTACACACGGGTACTCACAGACGCGGACTACAGCTTTCTTGGCTGCTGCCTCAAAGCACATTGTGCGCTGTCTATCTTGCGTGCTGCACAACATCGTTTATTATTTAGTATCTACTGATATCTACTGCTAGCTAGTTTATTGTGATGGTGCCGTTTTTTTTATTATGTTGCTCTTTGTTGTTTGCTTTCTCTTCTGTTTTTTTCTCCATACAGGTGACCCAGGTGTTTTGTTTTTTGTTTTTTTGTTTTTTCTTTCTTCCCCCCTTTCTCACCGTCTCTTCTCCCCTTTGGTTTTCTTTCTCTCCCTCTCTTTCTTTCATTCTTTCTCCCTGTCCTATCCCCCTGTCATGTCTGTCCCGTTTGTAGCAACTGAAAATAAAATAAATTCATAATTATAAAGGTCAATCAAATGGACCAATATGGCAAGGCCATGATGATCCACTTGGTAAAATAAATCCGCTTGGCATCTTTCTTGGCCTTAAGACAACAATTCTGATGGCTAAAGATCCAAACGGGACAAAAAAAAAAAAAAAAAAAAGGAAAGTGTGCAGGATTTAAAATTTTACTGCACTTCATGAACTTAATGTGAAAGTTTCAATCAAGCATCATCCCGCTGCCCGCCTCTCTGCTCATAAGCAGACTAATAACATCCAGAATTATCGGCTCTGTGCATGTGGGAGGCATTACTGCTCATCAGCACACAGACAGAGAGCTGCTCGCTGGAATAAATCAGCTGCTCTTATGTCAAAGGACGCACATTAAACCTGTGTGTGTGTGTGTGTGTGTGTGTGTGTGTGTGTGTGTGTGTGTGTGTGTGTGTGTGTGTGTGTGTGTGTGTGTGTGTGTGTGTGTGTGTGTGTGTGTGTGTTGTGGAGATACAGAAATTGTTTTATTGCTGCCATATAATCTGCATCATTATAACTGCATTAATAACATTCTTTACAGCATTATTCCATTTAATAATATGTCTCACAGTATTGATACTGCATTAAAGTTGTAGATTGAAGATGTCCATTTGAGGATCCTTCCATTATGTTAACTTTTATTACAAGTACGGTCAATAAGTCAGTAATTTCTTGTGTTATAGAAAAGAGAAGTTCTATGTCTGCTTATAGCCATTAAAGATGTACAAGATGTACGATTAACTGTGACTAATGTCTGGAACCTATTTTAATCTGTCATTGACGCCATGGGGGGGCGTGTACCCCACTGCTTTATAAGTGTCCACAACATGTATTTTGGTCAGAGGACACATGCTGATGTTTTCTCCGGGCTGTTAATAAACTCACCGTTTGATTGCACTTTTCTGGGGCCTCCGTGGTTTGTGACACTGCTCTACATTGATCGATTTCGCGACAGTGTGTGTGTGTGTCTGTGCACGTGCTTCCACCTGAACACCACACTCTGGTCCTCACAGTGACCTTTGTAAGAGTTCACACTGATGTCACTGCTGGCATCACAGGGAAACTTGGATCATTTATTCTGAGCACTGAGATCCACGACTCCTCTGTGGGACATTCATGGCTTTAAAAGTTTAAACAAGTTCAGACTTCCATGATAATATCAACTTTAAACCCTAATCTAGTTCAAGCAGGTGAGTTCTAACAGCATCCTCCCCAGTACAGGTGTTATGGAGGAGGAGCTTATCCACAGAGACCAAACAGTCTGCGCATCAGGCTGTAAACATGGGAGTCTATGGGACCGACTCACTGCTGCCCCTGCTAGACGGCAGAGGAAAGTTGAACACACGCTGATACGGTTGAAGCACTTTTGTGATTGTAACACAGGACCCACACACACACTGGTTAATGCTTAGACTGTCTTTTATTGAGAAATAATCTTTTTGGAGCCCGCCTCGGACGCAGCCGCTCCGACTCTCTCCCAGCATCATCTGCTCCTTCTCATTGTGGACACACATAAGACACATCTCCCTCATTAAAACAGTCCCGTACACTCCCTCCCCGCCTCCGTGCCGCCCAGAGAGCTCACTGTGTCACCCCTCCTCTGCAGCAGGCCAGCAAACCACGCCCCCGCCACAGTGATGGTGTGTAACTGTCCACTTTTGGGATGTGTCACTCTTGGACTGACGTCAGAGCGAAGAGTTCCCGGATGAAGCGTGGGACTCATGTTTGTGGTCTCCTGCCAGCATCGCAGCTCTTAGTAAAGTAAAAACCTCTCATGTCAGCAGCGTGTGGCCCTGTCACACCTGTCTGTGGGTGTTTGCTGTACCACCTGACACCAGAGCCTCTGCTGGACCTTTGGCAGACTTGCCATGTCTAATGAGCCTCTGCATGCACCGTGGTCCTGATGCTTTTTAATGAGCCCACCTGTGACGATGAGACTTTTAGCTCTGACTGAAAGCATCAGGAGTCCTTTGGCAGCTTTATTACTCCAGCTCCTTCTACAGGAGTTCGTGCTTTCTCAACCTTTGCAAATTTCCCCATCAGAGCCCCTCACAGTCTGCCGGATTCTCTCTCAGACACTCTTAGACTTGCAGGATTAAACCGGTCACACATCAAATTAAACATGAAGGGGTGCTAAGCACTCTTCAAGGCTAATAGTCTGCACTTTGATTTCAAAAAAGACGATTGAATTTGGGGAGATCTGAAGGCTCTTTGTTTTACTGACAGCTACCAGATAGCAGCAGAGGTTTGGCCCAGCGCTGCCTCAGGTTGTCTGCTAGCTCATTCATAGTTAATGATGATCTCCTTCCTCCCCACATGGACTCAGAGGACTCCCATCAAAGACTTTTGACTGTAAATATTTCCGAGTGTGCGTTCGGCCTTTGTTTACAGTGCGTGTCCCAGTTCTCTGGGTTCATCAGTCTTCACACCAGAACGCCTCGTTCATTTCTCAGCTGCTTTCATCACGTGAAAAATAAATCAAGCAGAGGGAGCAGGTGAAGCTAACCGACGCCTATGAGGCAAAGGGAGTCTATAACAAGAAATCAAAGTGTTTCAGCTTCCACAGCAGGAGGGCTTATCAAGAAGCTGATTTCAATGAAACTGTGCGTCTGCAGGGCTGAGAGCCAAAGACCATCGAGTCTGATCGGTGACGCTGAAGCAGACCAGAATGACTGATGCTCTGCAGGCGTCTTCATCACGTTGATCCTGCACATGTGTTCAGATTCACAGTCAGAAACAAACCTGACACCTCAGAGAAACCAACATTTTTATACACATCACACGCTTTTTATTGTTGATGAAAATAAAACAGGATTTCTGGGAAACAAGGAAAGGATGATTTTAATAACATGTTAGCTGCAGGGTTTGTAGAAAGTGGATTTACCTCATGAATATCATTATTTCATATGATGACAAGACAAATAAAGTCCAAAGGAACAATCTGCTCCTCGTGTTGACCCCACAGTAATCCACAAGCCAACGGACAAGACAATCAAAAAACATCTCAAACACTTTTCGTGTTTTGGAGTCAGACACATGAATTCACAAAGTGTCTCCAACGCTTCAGGTTATCTGTTCTCCTCTCTGAAGGATGAAACATCTGCCCTTACAGTTCTTTTGGGGAGATCTTCCAGGATAATGTTGGGGCAGAGAGGGGGTGTGTCCTGTAGTCCTCGTGTGAGAGTCACTTCCTCTTTGCTCCGCAGGCCTACAAACACCTGGAGCTTCAGCCCAGCCCGTCATCAGGTAAGTCTCAGGGTGGGGAGATGATGTCATCAGAGGAGGGGGTTAAACTGTTTTTGTGCTTGTTTAACGGTTGGGTGGGGGGAGGGTGGGGGGCACACCAATCTGCTGACGTGTTGCTGATGAAGGCTCATACGGAGTCATCGTCACTCGAACAGGCCGGCCACACCAGCATCTGCTTTCCTCTCATCAGTCTCTGGGTGAATCCTTCCCTGACAGCCCACGGCTTTTCTTCCTTTCCTTCAGCTCTCACCTCTTCATCTGCTTCTGTGTCCTCCTCTTCCTCCTTGTCACACAACTCAAGCAGACTTCTCCTCCCTCCTGTCCTCACTCAGTCCTCACACTTCCCTCCGTCCTCTCTGTGCTTCGAGATGCTGAAAGAACCTCACGCGCATTGATGTTGCATTGCTGTTGGTTGTTTGCAGGTTCTGTTCCTGCCTGCTGAGCCTCATGACCAGGTCAGCTCAGGAATCTCTGCTCCATTATTGTCTGTGGTGATAAGAGCAAGTTGGGGCACAAACATGTGTCTTCCTGTGAGGGTGATCACAGCAGCAGGAGGCCGTTCTGATTCTCCTCCCACTCTCTCTATCAGCTTCTGCATCACAACAACATCAGCCACGGTCAGTCTCCTTCCTCCTCTCCTCCTTTTCCTCACCTGCCTCTTGCATCCTTCCAGCTTTGTTCTGTTTTATTGCTGTTCTTTAGTTACTGTTGCTGCTGCTCACAAATATCCCTGTGCTGTAACAGTAAGGCTCCTCACCTCCGCATCATTCAATCTCCTGAACATTCAGCATTTCCTGCTGTCAATTATAATCTCACGTTTAAAAGAACATCAGATTATAATTATAAAAAATATTTTTCATAACTCTTATTTTTTTCAGATAGATGTCATGGCTGAACTACTGATCTGATCAGTGGAGGAAACGGAGAAGAGTGTGTGTGTGTGTGTGTGTGTGTGTGTGTGTGTGTGTGTGTGTGTGTGTGTGTGTGTGTGTGTGTGTGTGTGTGTGTGTGTGTGTGTGTGTGGAGGAGGTATTCTAACCAGAAGCTTGGGAGCTCAGCTAGCTCGGTTGGACGGCTCCGCTCTGTTAGCATATCTGGTGTTACTGAGAGAGGATATGCGCAGCCTGGTGAGAGCTTAACCCGAGGAGAGAGAAGCAGGTTTATGACTGAACGTTCACTTTAACTTCAGCTCACCAGTGTCTCAGTCTAAAGAGCATCAATCAATCCATCCACCCATCCATCCCTCCATCCATCCATGTATCCATCCATCCACCCATCCATCCCTCCATCCATCCAGGTATCAATCCATCCATCCAGGTATCAATCCATCCATCCATCCATCCATCCATCCATCCATCCATCCATGTATCCAATCATCCACCCATCCATCCCTCCATCCATCCAGGTATCAATCCATCCATCCACCCATCCATCCATCCATCCATGTATCCATCCATGTATCCATTCATCCACCCATCCATCCATCCATGTATCCATCCATCCCTCCATCCATCCATGTATCCATCCATCCCTCCATCCATCCATGTATCAATCCATCCACCCATCCATGTACAGTATCCATCCATCCATCCATCCATGTATCCATCCATCCATCCATGCATCCATCCATGTATCCGTCCATCCATCCATCCATCCATCCATCCATCCATGCATCCATGTATCCATCCATCCATGCATCCATCCATGTATCCGTCCATCCATCCATCCATCCATGCATCCATCCATCCATGTATCCATCCATGTATCCGTCCATCCATCCATCCATCCATCCATCCATGCATCCATGTATCCATCCATCCATCCATGCATCCATCCATGTATCCATCCATCCATGCATCCATCCATGTATCCGTCCATCCATCCATCCATCCATCCATGCATGCATCCATGTATCCATCCATCCATCCATGCATCCATCCATGTATCCGTCCATCCATCCATCATCCATGTATCCATCCATCCATCCATGCATCCATCCATGTATCCATCCATGTATCCGTCCATCCATCCATCCATCCATCCATGCATGCATCCATGTATCCATCCATCCATCCATGCATCCATCCATGTATCCGTCCATCCATCCATCCATCCATGCATCCATCCATCCATGTATCCATCCATGTATCCGTCCATCCATCCATCCATCCATGCATCCATGTATCCATCCATCCATCCATGCATCCATCCATGTATCCGTCCATCCATCCATCATCCATGCATCTATCCATCCATCCATCTGTAACATATGTGTTAAATACTTGTGAATTTCACCCAAAACACATTTGTTTTGGATTAAATATGTCATTTTTGCATCTCAATCTCCTACCTGTGTGATCTGAGTCTGTCTCCGTTCGTGTGTGTGTGTGCGCTGCGTGGTGACGTAGGCGCGTGCATGTGTGGCGGTCACAGCTCCTTTCAGCATGGCCGGAGGTAAGTCACTGCCACGTTGCTATCAGCTAATTAAAGTTTGTTCCAATCTCAAGCTGCAATGTGAATACAGCCGAACCGCCGCGTTTTTGTTTGTTATTAAGAGACTCATTCGGGATACGTTTTGTGGAGGGCGGAGTTCACTAATATACGCTTATAATGAGTTTTAGCCGAGAACGCAGCTGAAATGCTAGCATGGCAAGTTAGCCTGATCGCTAGAGGCTTGTGAGCGTACTCGCGGCAGTCTTTTTTTAACAGCATGCACTCTTTTTTTCCTTCCTCAGGAGAGGTGTACTGGCAGTCGCGTGACACACACAGATCAGACACATATTTCTGTGTTGCAGGTATGGAGATGTTCTCATGTTTTGTATGTAGCCCTGGCTATATAAGTAGCTCATTATTTAAATTTGTTCATTAATATTGATAGTTAATTGCAAATGTTTAATGTGTTCAAGAATGTATACAAATGCCTGCAAAGTATGTGATGTGTGTCAGTTAAATGTACAACCTTTTTATTTGTATTTTGAGGTTTATGTCATTATTTTTGATATGGTATTGATATGTACTACAGCTCCAGTGAACCCTGAAGTAGTCTCAGGTAGAGGGGTGGGAGTAAGTGGGGAGCCGTGTGCACTCTGCAGGAAGCGAGAGAGACGAGAGCTGAACAGTGTCGAGTGAACGCAGAGTTCATAGAAGGGCGACCGACGTATTTTCGGGTTGACGGATAGTTAACTGGAGTCGAGAACTGTTGTACCCTACTGTGAGGTAAATGTGAATTTTGTCTGACACTTGAACCCAATGTTATTGTGTAAAACGGGCTAACTGCTAACCGCGATTAGCCACTAGCACAACTGCTAACATAGCCGCTATCGTAGCCTAGCATATTCGCTAAACTCTTTGGTCGTGTCCAAATTCATGGGCTGCATCCTCCTGAGGCCGCATTTGTAGACCGATTACGTCACAGCAACGCACCGAAGGCTGTCCCAATTCGTCGACTCCTTCAAATGCGGCCGACAAATGCGTCCTTCATTTCCCCGAATTTGAAGGATGGGTCGGGTGTGTCCTTCGTGGCCCACCATATCCCAGAATTCATAGCGCGGCCCAGCCAAACTCCAATTTCCAGCAATGGCGGCCGCTACTAAGTTTTAAAATTACTCTTACTAATGTTTCTGGGTCACAAAATAAACTTTGAACATATTTTCAGGCGAGAAAGTAGCTGTGTAAACATCAAATATCTGCTTGGTTTATCAAGATATCGCATATTTGCAAAAGTGCTTCGACGTTTTCGGAGACGTCTGCTACCCACCAGCTCGATAGCTAGCCGGGAGCTCGAGGGTTACTGATGCGGCCGAGAACGGCACAACTCCCGGCACATCATTTTCAGATCATCGCGGACTTTTGCTACTCGGGTTAAACGTAATATATAATTCACTTAGACAACCTACAGATGTTATTGTTGGGCTTTTTTCAGTGTTTTGTTTGTTCGTGAGTAAATCGGTTTGGCTGTGATTAAAGTTATTAGATTAGATAAAATAAAACTTTATTAATCCCCCGGGTTGGTTCCTCCTTGGTTTTTACACAGCTGACTAAACGTCAAACAGAAACCTGATTAAACATAAGTATGAGACAGTCGAGAATTTACACCAGTGTCCTGTTATATTTTAGATAGCAAGGAGCAGACGGCTGAGTTTATTAAACTCCACCGAGACAGCGGCGACGCTAATCTGAAGGCTAGACCGTCCAATTTCACGGCGGTTTACTTCTGGCCTACCCGACCTTCTGAGGACCCGGCCCACGTAGACCGCGAAGGCCGGGTCCTAGGGAAGATGCAGCCCATGAATTTGGACACGACCTTTGTCACTACCCGATCCGTACCGGAAACCCGATCGGTACCCCGCATGCACAAATCTTACGTCACTTCCTCTCTTTGCCAACATTGCGACATTCAATATATTTGAATGATACGGTTAGCGCCCAGTTAGCTCCTAGCATTTCTCAACAGCCCTGCCTCCTTTTCGACTGCCCGGGACATTTAAACAATGGATAATCCGTATACAAAGAAATTCATGCTTTTCTCCTCAACAGAGAGCGTCCCCCGACTGAACAACAGCGCCGTAAAATAAGAAGAATGGCGCCTAATTACAGAGTTAATAATACAGATTTTGTAATATCTCACGTGTAGATTCATCAGCCAGATTAAGTGTTTACTGACAATTGACAGTGATAGCGCACATCATCATCACTATTCCAACAATCCTCTCCTCACAGACAAGCATAAACACACTCGACTATCACTAAATCAGATTTAACACACGTTTGTAATGACGATAATTCAGTTTATAATAGGGTTTATTCGCTCAGTCAGCAGGTGGCGGTATCCTCGTACATTGGGAGTAAACTGCCATTAAACGAACAGAAGAAGAAGAAAACATTGCACATGCGCAGTACGGATCGGGTAGACCCGATTTGTACGGTCAGACTTTACACATGCGCAGTAAGGATCGAGAGTCCTGATCTGTCACTATCTTTTTATTTTTCGTTTTTGTCTACATTATATTGAAATGTTTCATTATTGCAAACATTTTAAGAGATACTTGTTATTCTTAACATCTTAACAGATACTCTGACCCATAACTATCGTAAAACGCTACGACCGGAAGTAGAAACCTTTCACGCATGCGGGGTACGGATCAGGTTTCCGGTACGGATCGGGTAGAGACACTCTTGTTCTGCTCTGTTTTTATTTATTAAGCTAATGCTAAGATTGAATGTTATCGCATGTGAACTGGCATTTAGCGGGGTTGTGTGATTCAGTAGGAGGAGACGGACGTCTTGCTGGCGTGTCAGAGAGGTCCCGTCTGCTGGTGTGCTGAAGTTATGTGTTCACGTGGGAGCACGTGGAAAGGACGACTGTGAGTGCTGCTGCCGCGGCCTGCTGGTAGCCGTGACCCAGTTTCCCCGCTATCCCCGTGAACTGCCTGGAGGTGTGAGTACTGTTGTTTGCACGTGCTTTTTATTTTTACTGCTTGGCAACAAGTGAAGCGACCATATTGTTTTAGGTCCCAACGCACCCGAGCCACGACTCAGGCCTGCAACGAGGGGTTTGCTAGCAGAAAGACTGTAGCACTTGAGGTGTGTGTGTGTTGGTGAGAGTGCGTGTGGGCCCACAATATTATTTGATTATTTTGTTTCTGTTGAGGTAGATACCTTACCATTGTTTAACAAACTTTATTGATTTTACTTATTTTCTTTTGTGTTGTTAATTAAGCATTCACTAAAGTGGAGTTAACTTTATAATTAACCTGCTTGTGTGTGATTTATTTCCATATAGCGTAGTTTTATTGCATATATTATACCATAAGCATTAAAAAGGGAGTATCAATAGGAAAGTAACAACAGGAAGCCAGGGCCCCTCTCAATAGAACGTGGGACGGGTGTTACATGGAGATGCAGTCTTTCATTCATTGTTTTTAGTACAGTGTTGTATTGCCTGTTAGATGGCGGTTATTAATATAATTGTACTGAAGTATAATGTTTGAACTATAAGCACTAGAATATCAGGTCCTGGTGATTGAATTGTATTTATCTGACTGTTTATTTGTTTTTGAATTATTTTGTTTATTGTTCTTATAAGTTGTTTTTGATTTTTCAGTGACATATTATTTATTTTGTGCTTTTTGTTTTTGAGAGCTTAAGTTAATTTGTTGTATTTGATTCATTATATTATTGTAGTGTTAATGAAGCTGCAGGCACAGCTCCTTTCAGCATGGCCGGAGGAGAGGTGTACTGGCAGTCGCGTGACACACACAGATCAGACACATATTTCTGTGTTGCAGATGTGCAGTAAAGAGCCAAAGACCCAGTACTGTCTCCTGCCTCTTACTTTCACGCCAGAACACAACGCAAGAACAACAGGCGTAACACATGAACGGGTTACACATCCATCCATCCATGGATTCATTTTCTTTTGCTTATCCCAGTCCCATAGCATCAAATACTTTGAGGAGTTCCGTTCCATGCTGTGGTGTCGGGGCCTTGATATAGTGATGAATGGAAATACTGAGACAGGTAGCTCACACTAAACTAACACTAAATTGGAAAGATTTAGACGCCAGGTACACAGGCCCTCTGAAATGTGTTAGCAGGAAAACGCAGTAATAAATCCCTTTAATGGAAAATCTGTGAGGATTAAATGTAACCTTTCTTAACCTGACCTACTTCTGTAACCACCCACAGTGAAACAGTCTGACTGAGTGTGTCTCAACAACACAGCCACAGAAAACATGATAAGACGTGTGTTTTTTCACAGCGCCAACAGTGGCAGCTGTGGAGGGAGAGGCATTTTATTGATGGCTGCTCGCATGTGTGAAAATAAAGCCCTGAAAGACAATCTCTTTGTGGTGGAAATTTCCTCTAATAAAGAATCCATAGGCTGCTTATTTAGAAACCTGAGATGGAGTCACTGTAGATTTACTTCCCTCCCGCCAATGTAACTAATTAAACTAACATGTCAGAATTAATTTGAGCATTTTGTCCTTTCCTCGGCTCGCTTTTACATCTCTCATTATTTCTTGCTTCTCCTCATGTCTCATTCATCGTCGCTTCTCTCTCTTTCTCTCTGTCTCTTTCTGTCCAGATATAATAGGATGTCACGTTTTTCTCTTCTTCTGCTCGCTCATTATAAAAACATTGGCTGCCCCACTGACTCCAGCCTGTTTGTAAAGCCCTTGTTATTAAATCCCAAACCAGGGAAGGAAATGCATCAGCAGGGCCCACAGCGTCCTCTTCATTACTGCCAAACCTGCCGAGAGGACGGAGGGAGGTGAGGAGAGCCGGGATGAATAAACCAACAGGACAGGAACCAAGAAGAGATGGCTGGCATTGAGAATATGCACACTGATGTTTGTGGACATCCACAGCATCACAGTGAAATGTTCAAGGACCCAAACTGTTCGGTTAAGTTAAACAACTTCCTGTTCTACATTGTTCTCCATGTTTAAAAGCTGAAAGACAGAAGAGTTCCTTGACGTGTGATCCATGAAACTAAAAAGAGCAGGTAGAAATAATTATTCTAGCCATTTACCTCCTTTACTGATGCTGCACCGCTGGAGGCTGAACACTGCCAAGGAGTCATCTTCTGTGGTGGCCATGTCGACTAATGATGGATAATTATTGTGCAGTTAACCCTGAAAACTCTGTGGAAACTTCTCATGGCTCTCCAGATGTCTCCTTCCAGCTGTCTGGCTTCTTCCCTCAGTACAACCGACCCTTCAGTGTCCTCCAGTATTAACGTCCTAATTATTTCAGTGCATATGCCTCTCTGAGCCCACTCCACAAAGAAAAGATCGTATTGAAAAAGACCAGATAAAATTAATTGATCTCTGAGGGAGTACAGATGGAGCAGAACAGGTACTGGGGTGGCTGTAGCTCAGGTGGCAGAGCAGGTCAGCCACTAATCAGAAGGTCGGTGGTTTGATCCCAGGCTGCATCCTGGCTGCATGCCAAATATCCTTGGGCAAGATACTGACCCCGTGTTTGCCTACTGGTGGTGGTCAGAGGGCCCGGTGGCGCCAGTGTCCGGCAGCCTCGCCTCTGTCAGTGCGCCCCAGGGTGGCTGTGGCTACAATGTAGCTGCCATCACCTGTGTGTGGATGTGTGTGTGAATGGGTGAATGACTGAATGTAGTGTAAAGTGCTTTGGGGGCCCTATGGACTAGAAAAGCACTATACAAATGCAGGCCATTTACTGCACAGATGTTGAGGCTAAACTCCAAATATGAAGCTATTTCTCAAGATACGCTCTCCGAGTTCAACAAACTGGACAGACTGCAGTTCATCCAGAAAGCTTTTTGAATGGAATAGTAGCTCAATTAATAATAAGCAATAAAATAAATAAAAGTCACGTTAATGAGCAGCTGCATTTTAAAAACTATTGACTGCAGAGAGTTCTGAAAGCTTGGTGGCATTTCCTCCTCCGCAAGCCCTCTCTGCATTTCACAGCACTCGCATCGATCCACTTCATCGTTCCAGTTTCTGGTCTCTTCTTGTTTATAGACAGCAGTTAAAATGTCAATAAAGAAGGAGCACGCAAACTCACAGTGAACAGAATTCAAATTTCTGATTAGATAAACTAAACGTGTAGAAGAAATTCCTTCTGCGGTCATCATGTTTCTACCTCTAAAACTCTGAGGAGCCTTGAAGCATCAGCCACTCCTTAAAAATTCAGCTTATTGGATGAAAATGTTTTACTGGCTCAATTTTGTGCTCTACATTCGCTTATTAAAAAATCATTGCTTGGTGTCTCATCTCTGAGTGTAACTGTCTGCAGTGTTTCTACTCACTGGAGCTGCACGTCAGGACACACAACTGAAACACGTTATCTGCTTTAACTTACCTGAGATGTACCCTGAAATAAAACCTACTGCAGTGAAATTTATTCCATTCGTTCATGTTCCTCAAGACAAATGTTTCCTTTTCAGTCATTGACCTGAACACGATTTTTCATCAGACCACTCTCATATCTACTGATTCATGTTGAGCTGCTCAAAGTTTCTCCAGCTGATGAGATAAAAGTTACAGTTTCCTCGGTTGTCAGTTTGACTCATCGTCTTTGGGGAGTCTGGAAACATGAGCTGTCGTCCCAGTTTAATACATCAAAGTCAGGCTGACTTCAGAGGAGATATGAGACCATTACTGCAAATGAAGACCAACAAAAGGGCTGTTTTTTGTACTTCATGAGATCAAAGATCAGATGGATGGATGGATGGATGGATGGATGGATGGAGGGATGATATGGAGGGAGGGAGGGATGATATGGATGGAGGCATAATATGGATGGAGGGAGGGATGGATGGAGGGAGGGATGATATGGATGGATGGATGGAGGCATAATATGGATGGATGGATGGAGGGAGGGATGGAGGGATGATATGGATGGATGGAGGGAGGAATGATATGGATGGAGGGAGGGATGGTATGGATGGATGGGGGCATAATATGGATGGAGGGAGGGATGGATGGAGGGATGATATGGATGGATGAATGGATGGATGGATGGATGGAGGCATAATATGGATGGGTGGAGGCATAATATGGATGGATGGAGGCATAATATGGATGGAGGGAGGGATGGATGGAGGGAGGGATGATATGGATGGATGGAGGGATGGATGAATGGATGGATGGAGGCATAATATGGATGGAGGGAGGGATGATATGGATGGATGGATGGAGGGAGGAATGATATGGAGGGAGGGAGGGAGGGATGATATGGATGGATGGATGGATGGATGGATGGATGGATGGATGATATGGAGGGAGGGAGGGAGGGAGGGATGATATGGATGGATGAATGGAGGGAGGAATGATATGGATGGAGGGAGGGAGGGAGGGAGGGATGATATGGATGGATGGATGGATGGATGGAGGAATGATATGGATGGATGGATGGAGGGAGGGAGGGAGGGAGGGATGATATGGATGGATGGATGGAGGAATGATATGGATGGATGGAGGGAGGGAGGGAGGGAGGGAGGGATGATATGGATGGATGGATGGATGGATGGAGTGAGTGAGGAATGATATGGATGGATGGATGGATGGATGGATGGAGGGAGGGAGGGAGGAATGATATGGATGGATGGATGGATGGATGGATGGATGGATGGATGGATGGATGGAGGAATTATATGGATGGATGGATGGAGGGAGGAATGATATGGATGGATGGATGGATGGATGGATGGATGGATGGAGGGAGGGAGGGAGGGAGGGAGGGAGGGAGGGATGATATGGATGGATGGATGGATGGATGGATGGAGGAATTATATGGATGGATGGATGGATGGAGGGAGGAATGATATGGATGGATGGATGGATGGATGGATGGATGGATGGATGGATGGATGGATGGAGGGATGGAGGGAGGGAGGGAGGGATGATATGGATGGATGGATGGATGGATGGATGGAGGAATTATATGGATGGATGGATGGATGGATGGATGGAGGGAGGAATGATATGGATGGATGGATGGATGGATGGATGGATGGATGGATGGAGGGAGGGAGGGAGGGATGATATGGATGGATGGATGGATGGACAGGAACAGCTACACTGCATAAACCATGATAAAATCACTCACACAACAAGACCGTCATCAAGAGGATGTGGTGTGATGTTTATCAGCAGATCCAGGAGCTCACATTAGATGTTGAGGAGGAGTCTCCAGCCATGATTCATAAGAACAGTTATTCGTGCTGAAGCTCTTTAACAAACATTACCAGCGTCTCAAGCTTCCTTAAAGTTTATCTCTGGACAGCTGACAGAAAACAAGTCTCACAGGAAATAATTAGAGATGTTAGTGTTCTCTCTTATTAGAAATGTGACTTAGCTGCCACACAGATAAAACATGGATGTTCATATGGATGATGCTTTTATCCAGGCTAGCTAACGGGAGGCTGTGGTTTAGCTGGGGCGTGCAGCTGGGGCGTGCAGCTCGGATCTCAGCTGACCCTTCTCACCCTGGACACAGTCTGTTTGACCTGCTCCCCTCAGGCAGGAGGCTCCGGTCCATTCGCACCAGAACCTCTCGCCATAAGAACAGTTTCTTCCCCTCTGCTGTTGGACTCATGAACAATAACCATATGACTGTTCCCACCACTAACACATGACCCTACGCTGTGTTCACTGCATCATTCCATGTTTGGCACTGATCACCACCTGCACTCATGTATATATCATGTATATATCTATCTACTTAGCACTTTTAATTCTTATTCTCATTTTTATTTTCATGTCTATTTAAGCTTAATTTATAACAGTATTTATAACAGTATGTTTGCACTGAAGCACCGCAGCAATTTCCTAATGTTGTAAACCCGCTCAACATTTGGCAATAAAACCCTTTCTGATTCTGATTCTGATTCTGATCTTACAATAAAGCTTCTGTTTGTGCAGAAGCTTTGAGGTAAAAGCACAAAAGGTCAGATTAAAGAGAGGAGCATCAAATACTGACAATCCGTTTGAGAGACGCCGTCAAATCATGTGCATGTGCATGCATGGCTTTAAGACTTCATTTGGTCATCCGTGCACGGGTGCCACATGTGACCCAGTGAACCATGAAGTTTAAGACCAACCTCAGACTAAACTTAACTATCCAAACTTAACCAAGAACCTGTAAAATACTACCAAAGTGAGTCATTGATCCCGTGTGGGACTGTTGTACACACACAAAATATAAATGGACGAAGTGACTCTGCTGCTTAAACCTGCATTTTCCCTAACGTCCAGCAGGGGGCGACTCCTCTGATGTCTGATTGCACAGATTTCTATGAGAAATGGAGAATTCTGCTCAGCTGAACAGCTTCCTGATGGGTTTATAGGTCAGTCACTGGTTTACGGTCTTATGTATAAAACGGTATAATTTCTATTCGTAACCAGGGACATTAAACTGTCAGTGTGACGCAGCAGTGAACGTCTCTCAGACCACAGTCAGAGATTACAGCACACGTTAATGGAAAGGGGTTAAAGTTAAGTTTAATTATGTTTAATTACAAACATGCCAGTTGTGAGGAAATCCACTGTTTTACACCTGTGGTCGTGTATGTAGGACAAATACGACACGTATGTGCGCTTGTACTTCTGTAGGCTGAAAAGCATAAGTGGCATCAGGCCGTGCACAGTGATCACAGCTCTGATTGATCCAGAGAAACGTTGATGTGTAGAGCGTTTCTTTAGACTCTCAGCACAGCTGTGGCAGCACTGAAATCCCTGTCAGTCCTCTGATTAATGGATCCATTCAAAAACAAGCCCATGCAAAACTGTGTAAGCTCTAAAACCTGCCAAAGAGCATTTTTACACACCTGTCTTTTGATAAGTGATTCTAGCGAGTGAAGCGTTGTTCCTCCTGTTTGTGACCAGGCAGTGAAACAATCACCAGCATGTGGAAAGAATCAGAGAGAAAGACCATCCTGGCTGCTCGGCTGGTAGGAAAGGTTTGATTTGCTGAAAATCCCTCGGAAGCCCAGACGTCCTGCAGAGCAAGCTCATCCAGCTCGTGAGAGGGTAAGAACGGCGACTGATCGACCGCTAAATCGACAGCTTCACCTTCCAGCTCACAAAGCTGTCTGGTTTACTGCTGATGCTACACCACCTTTCGCCCTCACGCTCCACCTTCCCCTTCATGACCTGCAGCAGATCCTGATGTCCACTAAGTGCACAATGAAGAAGACTGCAGCAGGTCTGTGCTCAGTGTGAATGCAGAACTTCTTCACATGTGATGAGGATGTCAGGGACCTGGGTCTGATCTGAGTCCCACGATCAGAGGCGACTGCAGTCACGGACGCTGCCTCTACAAAGAACTTTCTTGATGTCTGAACTTGTTTAACGTGACCTCAGTCAGCTCACTTCAGCCTGATGACTTCCTGCTTCCCTGAGCAGTTTCCTGTTGGTCAGAGTGTGATTGGTTAAAGTTGGGTTAAACTTGCTGACTGAACTTATTGTTCCCTCATGCTCTCATTTCCATCTTAAACAGTCTTTCTTCCATTTTTCATACTTGGCATCCAAATGTGACAAAAATGAAATTATACATTTCTTCATGAATTAGTGTCACTGAGCTCAGCGACGATATGACGGCATGTCATAAACATCAACATTAGCGCTGACTCGCCGCGACTTTCATGGCTCTTTGCACACAAGATGGAATTTTTGTGATTTTCATGAATATTTTTGTCTCATTGTCAGTTCTGTCGGTTTCGCTGTGATCTGATAATCTGTGTGTTCTTTAGACTCACAACCTTCCACACCATCATTCATGCAAAACCTCCTCCTCCTCATCAGAGGAGAGGGTGGCTTCCCCTCGTCTCTGAGTCTAACCGGTTTCATCGTCAGACTCTCAGTAAATGATGTTTATCAGTCCTGGCAGCAGAGCGAGGAACTGATGCTGCTGGTCGAGCTAAGAGAGAAACCTCCATCTCTGCACAATTAGCTCATGTTTCATTCTGTTTTTTATTTATAATGACTTCATGAAGCCATGCAGAGTTTTACCCTCACAGTGTGAATGTTTTCACAGGCTCTCACAGAACAGGGTGGGTAGAAATTTCTAGTTTCAAGTAAATTTCTCATTGCTTCATCAGCACAGGAGGCAGAAACATCCAGAACCAGAGTTTCTGTCATTTCTCTACGTCTCAGACATCAAACTGCGATATATCCCATCAGACTGATGCTCAGAGCTGCTCACAGACAAATAGTTGTATAGTACACCAACTCGGGCTCTAAATGTGATCTGGCTTCACTCTCTGTGGAGCTTCAGTGTTTCCTGGATGATGTTCACAGGACGAAGGTACTGCACTGTGGGGACGGGAAGGGGTCCTCAGGTTAGACTGGTGGTTTTATGAGCAGACCGTCAGACCCCTCCCACTGCACCTGTCTCATACCTTCATCCATCGTCCTGCTCTGTGTGAACAAAGTTAGCAACAGGTCGCGAGCTTGGCCGACGCTAACTGCCAATCAGCTCAGTGCTGAGGTTGGTGTTGCTACGGTAACCACGTCTGGACCCCCCAAATATCAAGCGCTGAAGCACTAAAGCTTCGAGCCTCTGATGAAAGAGAAAAGATCCGACCGCAAGGACGACACGAACATGGTTTGAACTCTGACCGCAACAAGAGCAACGGAGGCCAGAGCACGAGGAGAGAGAAACGCTGCTACCTGAACACAGAAAACGACCATCAGCAGCGATCGAGAGGACCCAGGGGGAAGCAAGTGAACGTCCTGTGCTCAGTCTCTGGGACGGGAAACATCCCAGAGAGGCGTGGGAGGGATTTTGAGCTCTGAAGCAGACGAGCAGAGACTCCTCAGCTCTCCTCTGACGGTTACATAAAGCACCACTGCCACTGTGAGCAGCTTGGGGGTGTCTCATTTATGGAAGCTCCAGTGTGGCTTTTTGACCCCGACCTTGACCCTGACCCTGAGCCTGATGCCACATCATTTGGATTCTCTACAGAGGGGCTGTCAATAGTCTTTTCTTAAGTTCAGATGTTAAAGCGTCTCTGAGCTCTTAGCATTTGGAGTCCGGGGTAAAATCGGCGAGCTCTGCTGAGACTGTGATTTTTAAAAGAGGCACATTTGCTGACTTGTTGACTTCTTCCTGCTGCTTCCTCAGCGTCTTTGGGATTATTTGAATCTTTTCGAGCATTTCAGAGGTAAATAATTGAGCAGAGGTAAATTCTTCATACAGGCTTTGCTTTTAAACACTTGTGAAGGTTTTTCACGCCAGCAGTCCTCACAGCAGGCACGAACGTGCATTCAGACTCTCACAAGCACGTAATGAAAAGAAGGATCTAATCTGCGACATGCAGCACGCGTTTGGAGAGAACACGAGAACAGTTTACCACGAGTACTGAACAACCTGTACGTCGCTGCTCCTGATCCTGATTGGTTAACCCGTGGACCACTCTGGTTTCAGCGTGTCACAGTGAGGACGCCGGCAGGTTTAAACTCTTTCTTAGAGATGCTCCCGGGGGTAGTAGAGAGCGCCTCAGATGTTTTTGCTTCATAGAATAGAATAGAATTCAACTTTATTGTCATTGCACATGCACAGGTACAGGGCAACGAAATGCAGTTTGCATCCATCCAGAAGTGCTTTAGTGATATAGATATATTACAATAAATATTAGCAATAATATAGATATGTAAATATATTACAGAAATGGGTCTATTATGGTATGTTATAATGTACACGGTATGAAGTATGTTGTGAATATTCTATAACTATAGGTATGTACAGGCTGTAGTGAGTACAAGCTATGTACAGGCTATGAACAGGATATAAATATGAAAAACTATACAGAATATGAAATAAATAACTTTACATGGTTATCGTATAACCTTTTATACCCCGTCTAAGTGCTGAAATCTGCTGCTGACCACATTTCAAAGCTTCCTCCACACAGCGGCACTGATGCGGGCAGCAGCTACTTCGCCCACAGAGTCGCCTCGAAAGCCTCGGTTCAAAGCCATTAGTGCTGCTGCCGCCCCCCCTCTCATTTACCTCCAACCCTCCTGTTTCACTCACAGATGAAGGTGAGTCGGAGCGGCCAAACAAAATAACTTACCGTCTCATTTGTCCTCCTTGCTCCTCACACCCAGCGTCTTTTTATTCATCATGTCGAGAACAGCCCCTTTCCTCATCACTCTCTTTTCCAATCTGTGCCTCAGGGCAGGAAATAAATAAGAGCTGCATGCAGCCTCGGCTGAATGACCTGTTTCATGTTTTATTGGTCTGTTCAGACACAGGCTGTGCTGGAAGTGTTGGGGAAAAAAATCACCTTTCTATTCTTTTTTCAGTCACTATTAAAACGGTTTGTACCTCAAGAATATCTTCCTTCCACTGAGTCCATTTCTGTTGAAGCTTCAGTGAACAGTAGAGGATCAGAAGGTCCTGGACCAGGTCTCTGCTGGGTTTGATCCTCTTTCCTCAGGATGTGACTGTCACATACTGTTGCTCTGCTGCGGACAGTTTTTAGGCTTCACACGTCTTCTTGTGTCCAGCTTCCTGTGATCTTTAAGCCTCGCTGCACACAGATACAGCTCAGAGGTCTTTGTAGGTGCAAAATCACTATTTTGTGTCTGAGATTGTCTGATTGTTGAATCGGTGCTGCATAAATAAAACTGCTGCAGCATATTAAAAAGATCTCTGTCTCTTCTGTGGTGATGAAAACGTTATTATTATGGGATGGTATTTATAAAGCATTTCAACCAGTCCTGCTGATCACTTAAAGAGCTTCAGGCTCCATGCTTCATATTCCTAACCTATAAACTAAAAGGACCCGAGCTCTGTGAAATGTCACCTGCAATGAAAAAGCTGCTCACTCGATAGAAAATGGCCTTGCTGTTGGTAGAAGTGGGGACGATGTCACGTGTTGATCATTAATGCCGACAGGGGAACGCTGCAGAGAGGTGCAGGTAGAAGCCCATTAACTGCTCTGTGTGGATCCACCGTGCACCAGAACAGGCACCACCTTTAAATGTAAAGAGAGCGAACAAACAGTACGATGATGATGTTGGGAGGAAGTTCGAGACGCAGACGAGTTTTCAGAAACAAGTTGGTTACGGGTCACACAGTCGCCAGCAGAACCTCCTCGGCTGTGTCCCAACAAAGACTGGCAGGTTTCCCTGCAGCTATTATTCAATCGTATTTACTCGTCATCAGCGCTGTAACTTGGCACTATTTTATCAACCGATTCACACTATAACCAGGGTTTGCCTCTTATCTGTATTTAATTGGAGAATATGTATTTCAGGAGCAGGACCAAACACGCTCCTTCCGTCTGTCATAGGTTCCCCCAGTTCTTCAACTTCTCCACTTCTATCGTAAATATGTAAAAATTGTGTATGTTTCTGTTCTGTGTCTTGTGGGGAGATTGTGGCTCAAGAGTTGGGAGTTTGTCTTGTAATTGGAAGGTTGCCGGTTCGAGCCCCGGCTTGGACAGTGTCGGTCGTTGCGTCCTTGGGCAAGACACTTCACCCATTGCCTACTGGTGGTGGTCAGAGGGCCCGGTGGTGCCAGTGTCCGGCAGCCTCGCCTCTGTCAGTGCGCCCCAGGTGGCTGTGGCTACAATGTAGCTGCCATCACCAGTGTGTGCATGTGTGTGTGAATGGGTGGATGACTGGTTGTGTAAAGCACTTTGGGGTCCTTAGGGACTAGAAAAGCACTATACAAATACAGGCCATTTACCATTGTGTACTGTTTGCTTGTATATGTGTCTTTCAGGCTGCTGTTACACCCAAATTTCCCCTTTCTTTATTATCAGGTGTGTTTCCAGAGTCACTAAAAACTGCTGTAATAACAGCTCAATTACTTCTTAAAACAGAATAATTGCTATGATGCCTTCCAGTCAGGTTTTAGACAGAACCACAGCACTGAAACCGCTCTGACCAAAGTGTTTAATGACATATGTCTGAATACAGACAGTGGAAAAATGTCAGTCTTAGTTTTACTGGATCTCAGTGCAGCATTCGATACAGTTGACCACAACATATTACTCAAACGACTGGAGAACTGGACAGGTCTTTCAGGAACTGTACTAAACTGGTTCAAAACATACGTAGAAAACAGGAAATACTTTGTATCAATAGGTAACTTCACATCTGAGCAGACAAGTATCACATGTGGAGTTCCCCAAGGTTCCATCTTGGGACCCTTCTGTTTAACATCTACATGCTCCCACTGGCACAGATTATAAACAACAACAAAATAAACTATCACAGCTATGCAGATGACACACAAATATATATCACAATGTCACCAGGAGACCGAGGCCCTGTACAGGCTCTTGGTAAATGCATTGAGGAAATTAATGACTGGTTGTGCCACAATTTTCTCCAGCTAAACAAAAACAAAACTGAGGTAATAGTCTTTGGCGCCAAAGAAAAACGATTACAGGTCACCAGAGAACTTCAATCTATACACCTAAAAACCACAAACCAGGCAAGAAATTTGGGTGTAGTGATGGATGCAGACCTAAACTTAGAAAAACACATTAAGACAATAACAAAATCAGCTTACTATCACCTCAAGAATATTTCAAGGATAAAAGATCTGATGTCTCAACAGGACCTGGAAAAACTAGTCCATGCATTCATTTTTAGTAGGCTTGATTACTGTAACAGCATCTTTACAGGTCTACCCAAAAAATCAGTCAGACAACTACAGCTCATTCAGAACTCTGCTGTTCGAGTCCTCACTAAGACCAAAAAAGTGGACCACATCAGTCCAGCTCTGAGGTCTTTACACTGGCTGCCTGTCCGTCAGAGGATAGACTTTAAAGTTCTGATGCTGGTCTATAAAGCTCTGAATGGTTTAGGACCAAAATACATCAGTGACCTCCTGACCCAGTATGAACCTTCCAGATCCCTCAGGTCATCTGGATCCGGTCTTTTATCAGTTCCCAGAGTCAGAACCAGACACGGAGAAGCTGCATTCAGCTTTTATGCTCCTTATATCTGGAACAAACTCCCAGAAAGCCTCAGATCAGCTGAAACACTCAGTTTATTTAAATCCAGGTTGAAGACTCACCTGTTCTCAGCTGCATTTGAATAAAGCACCAAATCCACACTTTTAAGCTTAAATTTCAAAACTTACATTTAACTACTGATTTTATCTACTGTTCTGATTTTATCTGTTTTGATTTTACATACTGTTTTGTTTGTTTGTTTGTTAATTTGTTTGTTTGTTTGCTTGTTTTAATCAATTTTAAATCATGCTTTTTATTTGTTTTGTTTCTAATGTCTCTGTAAAGCACTTTGAATCACCTTGTTGTTGAATTGTGCTATACAAATAAACTTGCCTTGCCTTGCCTTGCCTTGTGGGACAATTAAAGGATTATTCTGTCTTCTATCTAATAACGAGCGCTCATAGTAATGGTGGATGGTTTGGTCAGAGGTACGTGAGGGTGAGAAGTTGCAGGAAGTGTGTATATGTCAGCTGCTGCCACTGTTTGTATTCATTCCTGCATTATGTGTTGTGTTGTGTGGCTGCGCACATCCATGCTGATTACAATGATCCTGATTTGCAGCCTGAAGCGTTCTGGTGTCACGCTGTGTGAGAGATGCTGATGAGAGTGATTCCTGACGGAGTTCAGCTGGGCCGTATTATCCCGCTCTGTCACCAGGCTGTGTTCCTGCCGCTCCGTCTTTCTGTCGCTACGTCTTAATCTCTTCTGTTTGCTTTCTGGACTCTAACAAGTGTCATTTGTCACACGGCCTCCTTAGTTAAATTCAATCTGCCAGCACCTCTTCCTCACAAACACACCAAACAGGTGATCTGTCTTCCCTCAGTGTTTGTGGCTCTGAAAGTGACGACACATGAGAGGACGATGAAGAAGGAAAGAGATAAGGCTGGATGGGAGACAAAAGTGCTGAGAAAGAGGATGAAGAGCCAAACGTGGCCGAGAGGAAGGCACTCGAGGACAGAAATGTTCAGCAACATTTTTTTGTCTTTAAATAACACACAAACAGACGGGTCAATGGGAAAGTCATGTGTGTAAATAATTTAACAGCACTGCATTCTTAAAACAAAGGTTAACCCACACACACACACACACACACACACACACACACACACACACACACACACACACACACACACACACACACACACACACACATGTTGCCTGTGTGTGTCTCAGGTTTTTGTCACTTTCAGCAGGTTTCTCTCTCTGTGCTGCTCTGCAAATCAGGCACATCTGCATCAACCTGCTTTCTAATGCAATAACCTTTGTATATCTACACAGTGTATAGGCAGATTTGTACATGCAGGTTTGTGTATGCAGGTTTGTATATGCATGCATCCATGGTAGAGAGAGTAGCAGGTTTGTACGTGCAGGTTTGTACATGCCGGTTTGTACATGCAGGTTTGTATATGCAGGTTTGTATATGCAGGTTTGTATATGTATGCATGCCTGTTAGACAGAGTAGCAGGTTTGTACATGCAAGTTTGTACATGCAAGTTTGTGCATGCAGGTTTGTGCATGCAGGTTTGTACATGCAGGTCTGTACATGCAGGTTTGTACATGCAGGTTCGTACATGCAGGTTTATATATGCATGCATCCCTGTTAGACAGAGTAGCAGATTTGTACATGCAGGTTTGTACATGCAGGTTTGTACATGCAGGTTTGTATATGCATGCATCCCTGTTAGACAGAGTAGCAGGTTTGTACATGCAGGTTTATACATGCATGTTTGTATATACAGGTTTGTATATGTATGCATCCCTGTTAGACAGAGTAGCAGGTTTTTACATGCAGGTTCGTATATGCAGGTTTGTACATGCAGGTTTGTACATGCAGGTCTGTACATGCAGGTTTGTACATGCAGGTTCGTATATGCAGGTTTGTACATGCAGGTCTGTACATGCAGGTTTGTACATGCAGGTTTGTACATGCAGGTCTGTACATGCAGGTTTGTACATGCAGGTTCGTATATGCAGGTTTGTACATGCAGGTCTGTACATGCAGGTTTGTACATGCAGGTTTGTACATGCAGGTCTGTACATGCAGGTTTGTACATGCAGGTTCGTATATGCAGGTTTGTACATGTAGGTTCGTACATGCAGGTTTATATATGCATGCATCCCTGTTAGACAGAGTAGAAGGTTTGAAAGTACAGAGACAGAAAGATCCTAACTACAGTTTCAAATATAGCAAAGAGATGACTGATCACCTCCTGAAGAGGTCGACAGCCTTGCAGCAGTCGATGGTTATTTTATTAGTGTCCTTTTTATTTTTACCTTTCACCTTTCACCAAGCTTTGCTCTCAGACCTCTCAGGCCAATGTGTTTTTTTCTTTATTAACAGGTGATGAAAACAACCATGAAAAACATTCTGTGGGGTCGCAGCCTTAGTCTGTGCTGCTGGCAGGATGTGGATCCAAATGCAGGATTAGGAGACAAAAGCTGTCTTTATTTCTTTGCCTGACAATAAAGTTGAGAAAGCACACGCAGAACTGGGCCGGAAAAACCAAACCATGAAAGAACCTCACACTTGCGCAGGTGAGCAAAACCTGCCAAAGTAAAACAAGAGGTTAGTACTAAAAGAAGAGCTAACACAGTGACATAAGAGGAAACAGGACGGGTAACCTGAAGCTCCTGCAGTCACCATAAAGATAATTCCAGCACTGTCAACGTCCAAAGCCAGGACCTCCATCGCTGCTCATGGCTACTTCGTGGTACCTGCATATAAGCGCAATAGCACCAACATGCATAAACGGCTAAAAATCTGCTGCTCTGGCCAACATGTGCGACTTTACAGGCTGATGAATGCAGCCGTTCAGCGCTGCGAAAACAAAGCTGTCACACAGCAGGAGCGCCTGCTTACACACTGCTGCCGCTTCATGAGCAGCAATCTCTCTCCAGCTCCGTGGAGGAGGCGTCTTTGTTGCCTTCAGTCTCATCTTTGGGGTTTTGTTTGATAAGCTGTCAAACTCCTTTATCGGGCTGGAGCAGCAGCGGGCGTCTCTATTCACGAGTTTTTCACGAGTAATGACAGGAAGAGACGGATATGCTGGCTTGAGCGTCACTACATCCTCTGCAAATCTGTGCCGACCACACTGACCTGAGCAGCTCTGTTTTTTCATGTCTCACTGTTTAAAGCTGGGATTTGCATCCGTGTGACGGAGGAGGGTGTGACCTTCTCCACCCATCGGTCACATTGATATCTCCACACCTCATACGTTTGATCGTGTTCGAAATGGTATATATTATATATATATAATGGTATACAATAGTAATGTTGGTCAGAACACCGCTGGCTGTCACAGGCTTCCTGTCTGTGTGCAGTCTGAAAGCATCCACAGCAGATTTTCTTTTTCCAACTGTGACTGTGCTGAAAACATTTCTGACTCAGCCATGTCCTTGAATCTCTTCCACATGTAAACTGATTTATTCGTCACACACCACCTTTGAGCCAACAGCTGGCAGAGCACATCTGCTCAGTGATGGTTCGGTCACACTGGAGTAAAAGTGGGACACTAGCCTCGCTGCACCTAGCAAACCTCAGTAGTGATTTTCTTGCATTTAGCAAGTAGTTGACTAGTCACCCAGAGGTTTAGCATGCAATGCCCTCAACATCTGGGCAAACACACCGGGCTCAGGCTAGCCGGTGGGACGCAGCCTGTCTCCGAACCATCACGGCCCGGCTGTGACATTCTGCAGGTAAACTGCAGTCTGTTCTGTTTCCAGAGGTCTGATGGACTATTCATTTTATTACAGATTATTGGCATATTAAAACAGATTATCACAGACTGCATGTCATTGTTTCCTTTGTAGACTTTTGTTTCATTTTGTAGCTACATTTATTACCACCTGAGTCACCCGTAACACAGGTAACCCTCAGATGTAGCAAACGCACCCTTGTGGGCCAATCAGATGTTGTTTTTTATTTCCACTGTTTTCAGTTTCAGAGGTGAGAGAAGCTTGACTGACATCTTGGTGACACTTGGTGAGATGCCACACACTGAATCTGAAGACTTTATTAATCGCTGAGGAAATTCTGTAAATACAAAGTAAAAGACAAAAGAGCAACTGAAACATGATCGCCTTTGTGATGTCACGCTGATGTCCTGCTGCGTGATGGCGACGATCACGTGACCCGAGTTTAATCTGCACCTGTGGAGCCGGCTGTAACAGACTGGTAAATGCGATAAATCAGGAAGCTCTCAGTGTGTGCACTTTGTGCCCCAGAGAGAAAAGAGAGACTTCCTGTCATGCGCTGGTTAAAGCCTCAGCTCTAAAACCTCGGAGCCGGTGGAGTCATTAGGCTGAATGTGTGTTTAATTTGTTCCTCTGAGTAGGTTTGGCCTGAGAGCTGAAGCTGGATGCGTCCTGGTAATGGCTCTAATTGGCTCTTTGAGGCCGCTGCCACACTCAGACGGCGAATGCCGGAAAACACGAGCAGAGCATCACAAACACAGCACTCTGACTCCAACGGGCACTTTTCAGCCATCGTTATCTCGCAAAGCAGCAGATCAACACGTCTGCGCCTCGCTGCAGTCTTAGGTTTCTTTTTTAAGCTCTCGCCGCTTGCTCATTTTAGAAGGAGACGCTGACATTTAGCAGCAAAGTGCTTTTGGCTGCAATTGTGTCAGGATCTCGTTTGAGATAACTTTATCTTTTCCTGCGCTGATGTTGACGGTCGCAGACGCGATGAAGCCAAACGCCGACGTGGAGGATCTGCGAGGTGGCCGAGGTGGAGCTCCGGGTCGTCTGGTGCGACCAAACACAGAGCTCATCAGACAATGGAGAGAGGAGTTACGAGAAAACCAGGATGTATGAGGTTTAGCCGGGTTTCCACAAATCCAGCTGACTGAAACAGGGATAAAAGCGCTCTCCTGTCCTTCAGCTTTTCTCTCAGTGAGGCTGATTTTGACCATAAACCAGCATCATTGTGCTGATGTGCGCTGATTGGTTGCTGACGTCCTGTCCTTGATGGCACCTGTTTCCAAATGATAGCTCCAGCTGGTGTTAGGAGCGTGCTCAAAGAAAGGTGCTGCCTGCTTCATGCCCCAAATCAAAATGGGGGGTGCCATAAAGCGGCTCCAGGTGCCGTGAGATTCCTAAGACGCAAATTTATTTTAGCGTAACAGAAAGCCGACATCTCAAACTCAAACTGATTTATTCGTCACACACCACCTTTGAGCCAACAGCTGGCAGAGCACATCTGCTCAGTGATGGTTCGGTCACACTGGAGTAAAAGTGGGACACTAGCCTCACTGAACCTAGCAAACCTCAGTAGTGATTTTCTTGCATTTAGCAAGTAGTTGACTAGTCACCCAGAGGTTTAGCATGCAATGCCCTCAACATCTGGGCAAACACACCGGGCTCAGGCTAGCCGGTGGGACGCAGCCTTCCAACCCTTCTATCAAAATTATGATAAAGAAGAAGGCACTGACTCACTTCTCCCCAGGGTCCACGGTTCATTCTGGTCTAGAGCGCCCTCTACGGGACAGGAGGTGGCCAGAGGCGGCGAGGTCTCTGTTATAAAATGTTTAAAATGTGTGACAGAGTTCAGGATCAAGGTGTGAGGTAGCGGAGCAGCAGACCTCACGCTCCCGCTGAGGGTTAGCGTTGGAGCAGGACTCGGACTTAGAAGATGCTGCAATAAAACAACATCGATCCACAGCGTTTCCAGACATGGTGGCACTCTGAAACCTCCTGTGTCCCATCATCTCACTATCACTGCAAGCAGAGCCACGCCCGTTCCCATAACCACTTAAAGCTGCCGTTTGATTCGTGGATATCTCACTGACACCACCGCTTGCTCCCAGCTCGTGGCTTTTAGGGTGAGCCATACTTAAACCTAAATCTCATCAGGTACTTTTCAGTACCTAAACCTTTATACGTAGGTAGCGTTTGACAAACAGGTGTGAGAATGACAGGCTAGCATTAGCTAGCAGGTTTGATCCTGGTTGCTGTCCTAAGCTAATGGACGCGGCGTCCATGTTTGGATGGGTCTGACCTCAGATCAGTCTTAAAGGAGCTTTGGTCCAGAAGAGACGGGGGCTGTTTCTCCATCGTGGTCACGCGTGGCTTCTCCTCCATGTGATGGAGCCTGTGGACGTCACGCCCAGCCGCTCGCAGCTTCTGGAAGCGTTCCTGAGCCCGTGCACTAATTTCTCACAGAGCGGCGTTTGAAGGTTATCGTCCTCGTCCCTGCGCTGATGATGTCACGGTGTGTAGATGACGCCATGTTCACAGTGAGGATTCAGTTTCTGCAGGTTGGTGAAGCTCTGCCTGATCATGTGACCCAGCGCTGACAGGTCACCTGATAAATCTTCCTCCAGCTGTTTCTCTTCTCAGTTTTCAGCGTTTTGTCAACCCGTCCCAACTTTTACACACATGTTGCCGCCATCAAAGTCAAACTTTATTGAAATGGTTCATTTTCTCCTTTAAATGTTGTCTCCGGTGTGGGATTTTAAATCTTTGAATTTAGTTTTTACTTTTCCCTCGGCATGTTTCACAATCGACTCTAGATGATTTCTCACACATTGCTATCATGTGACTGACTCTACAGTTTCTGTTTGTATGTTTACTGTTTGCTCTTGTAGCGCCTTCATAGCCACACACACACACACACACACACATCCATTGTCTTTGTGAAACACTCGTGGGTCAGCGCTCAGGTGCTTTTACAACAACCTGAAGCCCTTCAGTCGTGGCGTACATGCTCGCTGTGGAGCGCGAATAGAAAAGAATGAAGGATACGGGGTTCATGTGAGTGGGAAGATGAGTTATGACAGAGAGCGAGTGAAGGAGGATACGTGTAGGACGGGAGCACAACGAAGGATTAGAGAGAGCAAAGGTAAACAGAGGTGTGCAGGTACAGGGTGGAGGAGAGGGACCCGGGTGGAGGAGGATTCAGAGGATCTGCTGCAGGTCTTTAGCGACGTTTAAATGAAGTCGCATCAGACGATGAGGCTATAAATAATTCCAAGGTCCGCTTCTCTTTACGTCACCGTACCGAGCCATCGGCCTGTTTTCCTCTTCAAAAGGGACTATTTTCAGAGGCAGGTGAACTCACATTAGTCGCTCGGTTTGAAGCTGCGTTTAGGTGACGTTTATCCTGCCTGTAGGAGCCAAAGGAGTTGTTCCTTTTTGGATTAAGAGGGTTGATTTAAATGCACACACGGTGCGCGGGTGTGGGGCGTGACTCATGGGTGTGATAGGTGATAAATGTGGATGCACTCACCTGTTCACCGCACCTGATGTTGATGAGCAGAAAGGTAGGATGAGCATGAGGGGAAACCTTCTGTTGAGCGCAGCTTGAGTCATTTTGATGCACTTTTTGTCTGCAACTCGAGTTTAGATTAGTGCACTAACCAGATGTTAGTGTAATGTTTGTGTGTTGCATTCATGTTTGTTTGTGCAGTCTGTGCATTTGCATCACGTTTCATCCATGTACTGATTTTGTATAGTGGACAGTACAACGTGGAATTAAAGGAGCAAATACTACAGAAGTGCATCTCATGTCTTTATTGTGGCGCGTCATCTGTGTCCTCGTGTTTAGCCTGCTGCGGCCGTTGGCTGGAGGAGCTGCAATACTGCCATAGAAAATAACAGTAAACACATTAAAGTTAAATAAAAGAGAGGATCCAGGTCAGTCCTCAGATATAAAACATATTTCTGGATTTTCATTAAACACAGAATTCAATGCCATCAGTGTCCAGCACACCTGACATGGCGAGCGAGTGGCGAGCTGCTGTTTCTTCATCTGTTGTGCCTCGGATAGACGGGCATTTACCTCCTGACAGGTTTGTAGAAAAGGTCATGCTTTATGTCTCACTAACAGGAAAAGGTCGGGCTGTAGTTTGTGAAAGACGGGCAGTCGAGTTAGTGAGATTTCAGATTTCTAACATTTAGAGAGATGCAGAAATCGTCTGTGAGGATAAAGATGAACCTTCGTTATTCACAGCGATGACTGAGAGCACGGCAAGACGTCGACGTTGGCTTCGGTGTCAGCACACATGATCGTGGAGCATAATGAGATCTTAATGTCTGCACATGTTTGACTGCAGACTGCAGTGCTGAAACAGCGCTCCTCAGTCAAATCAGCCTGGGTTTAAGGAGGAATCACATGTTTTAAACATGCTCTGACAGATCTGTGGAGAAACTCTGCTGCACTCCTGTTTCAGCTCATTGAGGTCTGCAGCATTCGTTCATGCACAGCTCTCTGAGCTCTGCACTTCGGACCGTCGCAGCCGTTCAGTTGGAGATTTGCTGCTGCGCTTGGATCGTTGTCCTGCTGATGAGCGAGTTTGGTCCAGGCTGTGGGACAGACGGCCTCACACTGACTCCAGCACACAGTGGCATACAGAGGAGGCCACGGTCCGCCGAGCGGCAGCTCGTGTGAGGTGTTTGGGTTCCTCCGTTGTTCAGATGCAGCTTTACAAACCTAAGCCGTGCTCCTGCAGCACTTCCAAACATTACTGTAGATTATAAAGGAATGTATGAAATGTGTAACGTGAACTGTCATGTAGTGTGTAAAACTATTTTTACAGTGGAACCTGTGTATTAGGAAAAGGCAGGAATATCCCGGAATATCTGCTTCTGTTCTATGGGAAGCAGGGAAAGCTGTGATGAGAGGTAAAATAATTTCTTTCTCATCACACAAAAAGAAAGAAGAAAACAAAAATATTCAGGAATTAGAAAAAAACATCAAATCACTAGAAGAAGCCTACGCGTCCCACCAAGATCAGGAAACATTGAACAAAATATGCAAAACAAAACTAGAATTAAATGAAACTATTAATAAAAAAACACAATTCCTTATACAAAGACTTCGCTTGCAGAATTTTGAACACAGTAACAAATCAGGTCGATTTCTAGCTAACCAGCTAAAAATAAATAAAGAAAAAATAACTATATGTGCTGCTAAAGATTTATCGGGGAACACAATATATGATCCTGGAAGAATAAACAACATTTTTAGGGATTTCTATGAAACTTTATACTCACCACAAATAAACCCATCTAAAAATGAAATTGATCTGTTTCTTGACAACGTAACTCTTCCAAAATTACTAGACAGTCAAGCAATGGAACTGGATTCGCCACTGACGCCAAGTGAACTCCAGGAAGCCCTGATAAGTATGCCCAATAATAAGGCTCCAGGTCCAGACGGCTTCCCTGCAGAATTCTACAAAGAATTCTGGACAATTTTGGCACCAGTATTCCACAGCATGTTGCAGGAAATCGAGGAAAAGGGCAGACTACCACCAAATATGAATTCTGCCAACATTAGTCTCCTGCTAAAACCAGGCAAAGACCCTTTATTTCCCTCAAGCTATCGTCCAATTTCTCTTTTAAATGTAGACCTTAAAATAATCTGCAAAGCTCTCTCAAAGAGATTAGAGAAAATGACCCCCCTCTTAATTCATCCTGACCAAACTGGTTTCATAAAAGGTCGGCACTCCTCAACAAACACTCGTAGATTACTTAATTTAATAGACTACTCATACGATAAAAACATCGAAACCATAATATTATCTCTAGATGCAGAAAAAGCATTTGACAGAGTTAATTGGAAATTTTTATTCGCAACTTTACACAAATTTGGTTTTGGAAACTCTTTCATAAACTGGATAAGAATATTATACAATTCCCCAACGGCTCGTATCAGAACAAATGACCAGACATCCTCCAGCTTCTGTCTCCTGAGGGGCACCAGACAGGGATGCCCACTCTCCCCTTCACTTTTTGCAATTTTTATCGAACCTCTAGCAGCAGCATTTAGACAGGCTACAACAATTAAGGGCATAAAATGTAAGAACATAGAACATAAAATCAGTCTCTATGCGGATGATGTGTTGCTTTTTCTGCAAAACACACAAACCAACCTCTCTGAGGTAATTACTTTAATAAACTGGTTTTCAAGAGTTTCAGATTATTCAATTAACTGGCCAAAATCTACAGTTCTCCCCATTAACTGCTCCTTCCATAATTCTTCCTCTGCCCCACTGCAATCCGGAAATATTAAATATTTAGGTATTAATGTCTCTCCTAAGCTTTCAGACTTAACTAAACTAAACCACATCCCACTTCTAAAGAAAGTAGAAGGCGATCTGACTAGATGGAAATCTTTACCCATATCACTCATGGGAAGGGTCGCCACTATAAAAATGATGATCTTGCCAAAAATAAATTACTTATTTTTGATGATCCCTAACAAACCATCACAGGATTGGTTCAGATCTCTGGATTCATATATTTCCAAATTCCTTTGGAAAGATAAATCCCCGCGTATCAGCTTAAAAACGATACAAAGAACCAAGGATAGAGGAGGATTAGATCTGCCTAATTTTCACCAATACTTCTTAGCCAACAGGCTTCAGTTCATCTCAGAATGGTTAAAACATACCTTCTTAGTTGAGCCCTGGCTAGATGTTGAACAGGCACTATGCAAGGATCTAGAGATTTCAGACCTACCATTTATTAGCTCAAACATCAAAAGACATGAATGCTTTAAAAGTATCAACATCAGCTTTTCTCTGACAGCATGGTGGGAGTTTCTAAAAATAACGGAGTCTTCATTAATCCCATGCAAACGTACACCTATCTGGAATAACCCTGACATATTACAAAACAATAATATGATTAATTTCCCAGAATGGAGTTGTAAAGGAATTAAATACTTAGAACATATATTAGAGGGAACAGAATTTATTCCATTTGACAGACTAGTTGAACAATATGGGATCAACAAGACAAGGTTTTTAGAATATCAACAAATTAAATCCATAGTAAAAAAGAAATTTAACCTCAGTCAAGTTGAATTACAAACACCACTAAGTGCGGCACATTTTCTTACTCTTAAATCCCCCAAATTATTATCTAAAATATACAGAACACTTTCTAAATTAGATGAATCAATATCCCTTCCTACTGCAAAGTGGGAAGCAGATTTATCAGTCAACCTAGACCAAAACTTCTGGTCTCAGATTTGCTTAAAAACTTTTAAATTAATTAAAAATCCCAGTCTGCAATTAATACAATACAAAATACTTCATAGAGTGCACTATACAGGGCATCGGATGTTCAAGATGGGCTTTACATCTTCCAACAACTGCTCACACTGTCAAGGCAATACACCAGACAATTACATCCACGCTCTTTGGTTCTGTCCACCAGTGCAAAAGTTTTGGCGCGAGATATGTGAAGACTTATCAAAGTGTCTGAAATGTAACATTCCAACTTCCCCCTTAGTGTGTCTACTGGGCAGCTTAGATAATGTCACTTCAGAAAAGAATATCGCCCATATGATCTTCACTGCCCTATGCATAGCCAAGAAAACAGTCCTCATGAACTGGAAAAATAAAAATAATCTTAATTCTAACCAATATAGAAATTATCTATTAGATTACATTAGTCTTGACACAGCCTCTGCCACCACATTAGATCAATTGCTCTGGGCCCCTTTTATCAGCTCCATCACCTAGTGGGGGTGGGGTCATAGTTTGGTCCCGCCTTCACTGTTGTGATTGGTGAGGGGGTAGGGACAGGCTTAGGGCGTCGGGGGGTTCCCCGGAGGCATCTTCCTTGGGGAGCTCAACCCGGGGTAGCGGTCACGTCCGGTTGGGGGCTCTGTTGGCTCTCAGGTGACTGTTTCCTCGCGGCTGCGTGCAGCGGGGCTAGGGGAGGGTCTGTGCTGACGGACGTGGGTTACTGACCTGGCAACCTGGCTGCCCCTGGGTGGGTCCGGGATGGGCGTGAGGTTCTGGGGGCGCTCCGTCTCTGGGCTGGGGCCCGGGCCGGGCCTCGGGGGCTTGGGTCCTGGTTGGTGTGTTGCCGGGGTTGTGGGCGGGTGGGTGCATGGGGGCCCGGCCCTGGAGCAGGGTGCCGCCGGTGCGTCGAGCCGCCTGGGGGGCTCTTCAACTGGTGGGGGGGATGGTCACATCTTGCAGGAGCTTTCTTCTCTTCAGGAACTCTCTGCAGGAGGGGGAGATACAGGAGAGGTGGAGGAAGATCTCAGCCTGGGCGTTTACCGTCTTATGTAGTCTGGAAGATGTGTGGTTGGTGGGGTGGGTGCAGTTTTCTCTGTGGTGGGGTTGGGTGGACTGTCCAGGGCTCTGTGGAGCCGGGGGGCGCTACTGCACTGGGCCCCGGTCTGATGGGCCTGGGCCCCCCTTCCCTGGCGGGTCGCGGAGGGTGGGAGTGCCTACTGGGGTCAGCGGGGGAGCTGGCCCCAGGGAGGGGTTACCTGCCCCTCCCTTCCTTCCCTCCCCATCTCCAGCTGCCTCCCTCTTCCCGCTCCTCCACAACCACCCACACATGCAGGGCCTTGGAGTGGGGGTATGTCACCAGGGTGCAGAGGAGGCTACCCCCCCTCTGTCCCCTTCTGGCTGCCTCTGCCTCAATTTTATCCCACAACTTAGACATTCACATTATTCACACTCTCATTACACATACATATAGGATCTTGGGGGTGGGCACAATCACGGAGTCCAAATCACCATCAGGGTGTATACCTCACCCCTGACGTCGTTGCCCACCTCTCAATTTTAAATACACTTAGTCATTGAGGGCTAGCAGGAGGGACCATGCGCTTACCTGCTGCTCCTTGGCAGGTAGCTCCATGCCCTCCTGGGTTTTAATTGCACCTTAGAACACATATGCATCAACACTACAATGAGCGGGTGGAGGGAGGTTTGGAGTCTTCTCCCACCCCCATTCTCTGCGGCCTGCTGGAGCGGGAGGGCTAGTAGGAGGAGTTGGCCGTCCGACTGCGGTCTGGGGTGTGGGGCCTCCCTGCTGCTGCGGAGTCGGGGTGGTCTGCCTCTCCCCACCGCAGGGAAAAGGGTAACACCACCTGGGTCTGGGTGCAATTCCCCCCTCCAGGGGCAAGGGTACCTAGACCCGGTTTGTAGAGTACGCTTGGGGAGTGTGATTGTGTGTACAGCGTCTCTTTATGTCTGTCTCCACGTTGGTTGAGTGTGGAGTGAGTGCATATGAGAGCATGAGGGTGGGAATGGATGTTTGTGTCTGTGTGTGCCTGTATGTCTGTGTCTATATGTCAGGTTGGGTATCAGACGCCACCTCTCTGGGGACACCTCAGGCCCTCCAAGGTTTGGAGGCCTATCTCCACCCACCACCACTTCCCCTGCCGGTGGCGGACCCCCTCAGGTGTCGGTGTGTTGGTGGTTCTTTGTGTCTGGGGGTGGGCGTCCGGGTACACACCGGCTCACTCCTTGGCGGCCGCTTGTCGGGGCCTGGGGCTCGCTCGGGCCCCTTTGGAGGTGGGGTGCCCCCGGCCTCTCGGCCTGAGGCTCGGTCACTCAGGCACAGCTGGGGGCCGGCGGAGCTCACGGGCGCGTCACTGCAACTCCCCCTGACTTCTGCTCCGCGGCTGCTGGGCGAGCCCTCATCTGGGACTCTCCTCAGCTCTTACTGGAACAGTGGCGCGGCTGCCCCTCTGTTGGTCTTCCATGGTCTCTTGTGTTCTGGGGGCCTCTGGATGTCTGGAGTTTTGATCTCCTCCATACCCGCTTCACACCCTGGAGGACGGGGCTGTGGCCCCCCCACACTCCCTAGCAGATCATTACATGGAGAAACCTTTGGAATGCAAGCATGCTGATCCACACAGGTATGCACACATGGGTATTCACAGACGCGGACTAAAGCTTTCTTGGCTGCTGCCTCAAAGCACACTGTGCGCTGTCTATCTTGCGTGCTGCACAATATCGTTTATTATTTAGTAAATACTGATATCTATGACTAGCTAGTTTATTGTGATGGTGCTTTGTTTTCTCTATTATTATGTTGCTCTTTGTTGTTTGCTGTCTCCTCTGTTTGTTTTTTTTGTTTGTTTGTTTTTTTTTCTCCATACAGGTGACCCAGGAGTTCTTTTTTTTTTTTTCTCTCTCTTCCCCCCCCTTCTCACCGTCTCTTCTCCCCTTTGGTTTTCTTTCTTTCTCTCCCCCTCTTTCTCTCATTCATTCCCCCTGTCCTATTTATTTAAAAAAAAAAAAAATGACAAAGGATGAACTGAAGCTCTGCCATCACGTAATGTCGCATACTGCTGTTTCTGATGTCATTTAAGAAAAAAAAAAAAAAAAAGGAAAAGGCAGAAAGTGTGTGAGTAAAGAGAAGCTTCATTACTGTGGGTGAAACATCGGCTGATTAATGAGGAGGAGGCAGATACTGTGAAGAATGAAATGAAGAAAGAGATTAAAGCTGGCAGCAGAGTGCCCGTCTGATGGCTGACAATGAAAAAGTGGCTTTAACCTCTGTGATTTAACTCTTTCAGAAAGTAGAAGATGGAGGCTTCGAGGTCAGCTGCTGGCCCACTGCTCCATGAGTCCCATTTGAGTTTGGCAAACAGTCAATCCAAGTAAATCCAGACGTGTCTGAGGCGTGGAGGAGCACGCATTTAATAAAGAAGGCAGGCAGGAAGGTGATTGGACTAGAGTAATGATCTCTTTCCTTTTTGCTAAAGCATATAGTTAGGGCTGGACCAGGTGACCCTGAATCCTCCCTTAGTTATGCTGCAATAGACGTAGGCTGCCGGGGAATAGACCTCTCTGCATTGAATCATATCTGTTATTAACCTCTGTCTCTCTTCCACAGCAGGTCTTTATCCTGTCTTCCTTCTCTCATCCTAACCAATCACAGCAGATGGCCCCGCCCCTCCCTGAGCCTGGTTCTGCCGGAGGTTTC